>NC_140664.1:21470000-21945000 GCF_054131305.1 Coturnix japonica | reverse complement strand
CCATATTTAGAACTGCAAGAACATGAACACATAGCACACAGCACTTCCCTGGTCAAAGGCTTGCAGGCAGAACGATAAACTCTTTAGTGCCAGCTTCTAACAAGCTTCTGGCACCAAAGTCAATTAATTCTGAAGTGGCTTTTAAAAGGAAAACAAACTAGATGCCATGAAAATAAACCAGAATGATTTAAGCAGGAATATTAGAGTTGATACAACTGCAAGTAGGAGAGTGTGTTCCATTATGAAAAGAAAGCATCTGGCAATGTACCAAGGTAACAGCTATACTATCTGCATAAAGCCCATCTGACAGAGCTAACCACGAAGAGGAAAAACAAGAAAACAAACCCTTTGAGAATACTAGTGCTTCAGAACAATAGAATAGCTAGGAACAGTTATACTCACTGAATAAAATAATGCTTACTACCCATCTATGTGCTGACAATGAAGGCCCAAAGAAGGGAACAATAAATACCCCACCTCTATAGCAAAACCAAAACAGAATGCAACATGACCGCCATTCAGAGGAGGTAATAGTGACAGATGAGCACCTGTGTAACTTCCTGACCTCAAAGAAGACTACTTTCCTGGTTCCTATTATGAACATTAATCTGATACATTTTATCAATTGGCTTTTGAATGAGGCTTTACCTTGTCTTTCTTATAGCATATGCATATGTCCTTAGCAAGAAATCTTGTTCTTACTAGCGAATATAACCAGAAGATAGAGATTAGTCTTTTACTTGTATGGCAGCGTCACAATCTCACTGTGTACTAACATTAAGCTGCACATTAGAAGAAGGCTGGAATTAGGAATTCCTAACATCCCTGTTCCTTGCACCACACAAAAATTTGAAAAAAAAAAAAAAAAAAAAAAATCTACTTCTGTAGAAACACAAGGCATTATTATGTTTATAATCCAAAGTCTAAAGACTTAGTTGGTAAAAGCTTTTGTATCTACAAACCAAAAACATAAAACAAACAACAACGATTATAGAATTAAGAGAACTGACAGCTCCTATGAACAGCCAAACTACATCCTCAAATACAATTCCATCCACCGTGCTATGGGAAGAAGCCTTTAAATGTTATTCATTTTCCCAACTCTCTTAAAAAGAAAAACTGTAACACACATCTGTGACCTAGCAACAATATGGTTTGAAATACTTTCCAGATCACTGAACTGTGCAATACCTTTAAAAATGGGATGACAAAAGGTCGCAGTGGGAAGTTAGTAGCTTCTTGCAGTTTGGAATGAAATTCTTCAATTGTCAAAGTAGAATTCTGTTGAGAAAAAAAAATTCTTTCTTGGTGACAAAATAATGAAAACACTTAGCAAGAGAAACAGTAACCAAAGCACTTTAAAATTGCTTAATGCCTTGTTCCTGATATAGATAAGAGGATAAAGAAAAGCATGCCACATATTAAATTACTACCTTATTAAAATACTCAGAGAACCTCCAGCATCTCCAGCATTCAGTGCCTGTTGCTTAGCATACAGTTTAAATTCTCAGGCACTAAGTATGGAAATCTTTTCACAAGTCACACTCCAGTTAAAGTTGCTTTTCTCAATATTTTCCCTCCATAGTGCTTCTTGTATTTGTTTTTCCAGTACAGATGTGAGAAACAACATGAAAACACATTAAAAAGAAAAAAGTTTTTAAAGGCAAGTTTCTCTTTGTTTGATGAGGAAAATTGCTCACTGCCTCACGCTCTGATCAGGGAGTTGTTTATTACACCTTACTGCACCAGTAAGTTGTGATAGGAAATCATTGCTTCATGACTAAGGACATAGGCACTAAGTCTACACCCTACATAAGTTTAGCCATGGGAATGATACGTGACCATTCGCAAGGAAAAATTCCTAGTTTGCTCATCCAAGCTCAGGTGAAATTTAGCAAGGTAGGAATCAATTGTAAATAACAACAGGCTAGCACTTTTTATGTGAAAATCAAAGGCGGGTAGATGCTCCCAAAGCTGTCTTTAGTTTCTTTACTTCACCAGTTCACCTTTCCACAGAAAACCACACAGCGTGCAAAACAACATTAAATAGGTGCTTTGGATATGGAAGCAAATGCAAAGTGAGATGTACTGAAGTTCCACTACCTAACTTAACCTTCCTTTTAACACAGACTCGAGTGAATGAGTTTCACTGCTTTCAGGTAGTGTTTTGTGAAAATACAAATGGAGGCCACCTGAGCCCTCATACTAAACAGTGCTTGCAGTCTTTGCTTCAAATGAAGTCAATGGCAACTGCAGCTGCTCAAAACAGATGTATACTAGAGCACTGCAACAGCATTTTTCCTGGTACGTGTAATTATTTCTGAAAGAGATACATGGGAGACAACAATGTCTGGCAGAAGGAAGACTAAGAAAAAGAAAATAAAAAGAATTCTGGGCAAGATTCACAACAATTTGCCTATAAAATAGCAGCCCAACCTGACAGTTGTAGATAAGAAAAACCTGAAATTATCACTCAGACATATAATCACATAAAGATAATCTTATAAGTAATGTGTCTTTAAATAGCATCAGTACCCTTTCAGGTCCTTCATCACTGGATTCAATGAATACTGAGAAAAGGTTTTCCACTGTGTAAACACAGCCCAAGCATGTATTCATCTCATCCTTTTAGCCAGTATTCTGCTGTTATGTGTATAGTGGCACTCTTTTTTACCCAGTCAATTACATTAGGCAAACCAAAACTGATTTTACTGCATTATATAATTCAAGCTGGGTCTACTTCAGGGCTGCCATCAGTAAGAGCAAAAATCCTTTCAAATCCTTTTGGCATAATATCACACTGGCTACAATTCTCGTCTGTATCCAGTTGAGAATAGCTGTCACTTGTGGATGAACAATCAAGTTACTTGTGCTAGATCTGGAGCAAGAGTTGGCACTTTATTTTTACATGCTTGGTATCCTTAAAGTATGGAATAAGCCACCTATGTAATACACTCTTGTATATAATAAATATTTCAATCATAAAAAGTTAAAAGGGGGGAAAAAAATTAGTTATTGTATCACTGTTTTTTGCTTACCACAAGTCCTAGCACAAGGGTTCGCACTCTCTCCCCAATCTCTGGTGAAATGTCATTGCCAAACTGCTGTAAAGTTGTAAGAAATCTCTTCAGTTTGCTGAGCTGCCTAGCTCCACAAGCTGGCGGTAACTGCTGGTTAGCCAGAGAAGAGGAAGAGGAAGAGGACGGCCCATTGCTAAAGCCATTAGGAGGAGATGGAGCTCCATTTAACGCTGTTGGTGAATGGCTTGTGCCATTGGTTACTGAAAGAGAAAGAGAAGGGAGGGTAAAATAAAGAGAAGGATGGAGGAGGAAAGACAGTTTAAAGACAGTTTCTGTGCTTGACCTCAAAGTTAATTAAGTTGCATGATCAAAGACAAAATTACTTGTGACAGAGCAACACTCCACAGCTTATATCCATTTCATAGTATCTGGTAATGAACACTGTATGGACTGGAAGTAACAGTAGTCGCCTATCACACAGTCCCCCCAAGGAGCTCTTGAACCTGAAAAACATTATTTGAATACCACAAACAAATAAATAACAACAAAAGAGAGAGAGAGAGAGAGAGAGAGAGAGAGAGAGAGAGAGAGAGAGAGAGAGAGAGATTGGAAAAAAAAACAACAAAAAAAACCACCACCACCAACAACAACAAAAAAAAAAACCCTGTTCTTTGGGGTAGAAAAAAATGTGCAGACATATTTCATGAAGCCTCAGTTTATCTCTGAATATTTTTACTCGTGTTTTGTACACACAACTGACAGCTGTGTTTATAAAACAGGACTTGCACGTTTTAACCTTACACCACCCAATGAGAAGGTTATTTTTTTCTGATACAGATTTCCTAGCTGCTAACATATGGAGCACACTAAGTTGTTTGTGCAGGTACAAATGGTGCCATGCTAGCTGTAGCCCAGAGGAATGCATCTAGGACACACAACTAGGAGAAGACTTCTCAGAGGCCACAAGGAAATTACTCTGATTTTCATGTGTCAGTGTAGTATCTCTAAAATGTATAAGAAAGCATTCTCCTCCTGTTGCAAGGTTGCAAACCTGGCAACAACTGTTTCTGGCTACTGTTTTAGTTTGACTCTTATCCGTACTCCAGAAGAGAGCATGAAATCAAACTGAGGACAACTTTTTCTGCCCAGGTTACAGTAACACAAGCTATTGAGTCTAACTAGCCAAAATAACAGTACACTCACAAGCAAAACAACAGTAAAAATGCACAAGTGTGCTTGGAAGCAAGGCAGCACACAAGTATGCCCAGCAGCAGCTACTCAGGTGGCTATTGCTAAGGGCATATTTGTTGGCTTCTTTTTAGGGAGTCAATTAGAAATCACCTGTTCTAGTATCACTCACTTGGTGCAACCTGCCTCCCCACTCCAAAGCACCAAGAGCTGAATTTACATCACTGCACACCAGAACCCACCGTGAATCAGGAACTTACCTATAATAAAAAATGTAGAATGATAATAGCTTAATTTGTTTCCTGTTTGAAAGTATATCCATGACAAGTGTGTAACTTCAAGAACTTTTTGTCTTTGTTAATGACCAACATCTTTGAAGCCAAAGATCCCTTTTCTATTTGTTACCTTCGCCAACAGTCATCTTTCTTTTTAGAAACTCCTTTTTGAGGCTGGACACATACTGATTATCAAACCCTTTTAAAGGAGTTCTTGACCTAAGGATTGAAGGGCCTTTAGGGTGGTAATACAAAAAGCAGCAATCTGAATGACTACCTAGTTTCTACGTAGTTTTTATCTAGTTTTGTTTGCCTGTTCTAGTTGAATGGTTTAGAGAAAACAAAAAGTGGAAAAAGCAGAAACAGAAAGAAGCTGGCCTCTCAAAGTTCAGCTCCAAGCCATGCTAAGTGCTGCAGCAGAGTGAGATACTTGAGTAAAGAAATACATGGTGGTTGCAAGGAAAATGCGTAGCCAAACTCATCGTGCCACGAACTCAGTAAATTAGGACTAGGAGGAATATGACCTGCTCTATCCTGACAAGCCAATAACTCAGTCACTTCTGGTGATGGGGCTAAGATAAAGAAAGTAGAGAACAGCAGAGTTCACATTTTAGGATAGATTCTATGAGGAGAAAGGCGGACCAAATTCCTCCCTCAACAAAATAAACAAATAAATATTCCCCAAAAGCAGCTGTTACAAAAAAAAAAAATCTTTCATTTGCAATAGTCCACCCAATACTGATGATTTTATCTCTTTATAATGTCTGAATTTGCCAACTGGCAAGGACATCCATGTTATTATAAAACAAAGCCATGTTATTAATAAAACAAAAATTAGCATTTAGAATTTCAACAAACTAATATATTTTAAGAGTTTTCAATAGTCTAAAACAAAGCAAACAAGTATACTCTTGACAAGAAAACAAGTATGCACTTTCTTAGCCTACAGGCATTCTCAATGTAGTAGCAATAAGAATAACAAACACTCAAACAGAAGTGGCTTTTTACTATCCAAGCTGGAACTGCTAAGGCCTAACTCCAAAATCTGACAGTGTAAAAGGCATTTAAAATTCAATCTTTAGACTTTTGGACTCCATATAAATAGCCAAAACAACAGCAACAACAACAAAACCAGCCATGGTTCACACACCTTCCAACAAAATCCAGAAAATCTAGTGAGTGTACTCAACTGAGGACTTTAAGGAATGAAAAGAACATGGTCTCATTCCTTTTATCACTGCCCAAGATCATCCAGAACAGTGCTAAGTGCATTAGACTGAAAGGCTTAATCTGCAAGAGCCCCATCCAGCAAAAAACCCTCAAAACAATTTAAGTTCAGAGCAGTTCCTAGGATGATTCAGGTGCTGGAGTTAAACAAAACAAACAGATCTTTGCAAGATCAGGGTCACCGGGTTAAATCTGAATTTATGCAAAGAGTTGGCACAAATGCTCCTCACTGTTTAAGTCTGATGTAAATCCTCAGGACAGGGTTCACTGGGATAAGTGGTACAAAGGCTTCCAGCTGGCCTTCTGCACAGAGGTGAATTTTAAGAAAGGCATTTAACAGGCAGCAAGAGGCTAAAAAGATATAGGCAAGACAAATAGAAGATGCTGCCGTCATTCTGTTTAAGCATATGTATTCTACTGTTCTAAAAATGTTTTATTTAAAATGTGAAATGTAAACACATTCTCATGTTTATACTATTACAAGGCAGTAAAAAAGAGACAAAAAAAAAAAAAAAAGAAAGAAAGAAAAAGAAAAAAAAATGCAGCTAAATCTTTGTAAGAGAAATGTGGATCATTTCATGACTGTGAAAAGAATAGTCCAGACAACATGCCAGATCACAATCTCAGTTACACTGATATGAATGCAGAGTAACTCCACCACGACTGGTAGAACTTCCCGCGTGTTTACATCAGCAAACTGAGACACGGAGGCGGTCCCAGATTAGAAATCTCAAAACAAAACTACAAAAGGCCTACATCTTCATTTTTATTTCATTACTAACTAGAAATTATGTAGTACTTCATTCAAACATTAGTGAGATAAAATATTTTCTTTAAGAATAACCCTCACTTTAAATATATAAGCAAACCACAAAGCCCTAAGCAATAACTACCAAAATTCATACACAAAAGTGAACAGAATCTCTTAAACTATACAACAAAACAGTATAAGAGTTTCCTGTGTTTCTCACAGGACTGATCTAAGCATAAATGACATAGCAAAAGGTGCTCTTTGTTCTTTGACACTACAATCAAACTATCAGAAAAATTACCACAGCTCAGAGCCGAACACCTTAACAGACTAAAGATGCATTAATTACTTACTGCAGTATCTTCAAATGCTGCTGCAGCCCTTTCATACAGGTTTTCCTTCACACACTCTAGTTTCTTACACACAGAAAGAAAGAATACGGAAGAATAGGAAGAAAATAAGTCTAATTACACGTTGTGGGCGTGAATGAACTCGTTCTTGGAGCTCCTTGGGTAGTGGGAGGAGGTGGCATTGTTGGAGGCGTCAGCCTGGATTGTGTCTTCACATCCACAGGTGAGTCTGGCATTGTGGAATGCTTCTCAGTGCGATCTGTAACACACCATAGGAACACACTATTTTATTTCCCCAAGCACATCCGGCCTGAAATAAAGTTTAAAAGCAAAAGCAGGAAGTGAGCCATTTCAGCACCTGCCTCAAAAAATTACACCTGGTCATCTATTCCAGCGTGCTCCCAAAGAATTACATCTTCTGAACCTTAATTAAGAAGGTACAACATGAATGAGAAGACCTCATTTCTAGTGGTGCTGTATTATCTTTTGATTTTCATTTCTAGCACGTGCAGATGCTGCCTCCCAAGCACTCCTGGAATTGCAATAATGCCACCTCCCTTCAATGTTAGCCAGGAGGAAAAAGGAGATGAAGAGACAGGAAAGTAATAAATCCACTGACAACAACCATTACAGGAGTATAAGTAGAAGCTCTTTAATACAGGTGAGATATTGGGTAGGATACTGGCTGAAGCCAGCTCTTGTCATGCCTTTGTACGCAACAGGAGATACTTATGTTAAATACCAGTGCCTCCCAGATGACTTTGCCACCATGCCCCATGATATTCTCACATTCCCATCAAGAATAAACATGTCAAAATGACAAGTCAATTGCCACACATACATATCAATAAAAAAATTAAAAAGTGTACATCTTTACACATTAAGAATAACTTTAACGTTCAAAACCTGTAAGACATGAAAAACAACAACAAAAGGAAAAACAGGCAGAAAACCTAGCTGTTCCCTTGCAAGTAAAGAGCTAAAAACACCGGATAGTTTATATAGATGCAATGGAAACATCTTTCTGGATAACTGTATGTTAAAGTTGATGTGGGAAAATAAATAAATAAATAAACAGAAATATAAAACCAGCCAAATCCTTGTGTTTCATTTATCAAAAATGGATGAAACATGACAACATTTAGCAGCAGATAGCAAAAGTAATACAATAGCTTTCTGGGCCAACTTGAGTCAAGACAAAGCTTAGCTTTAAATGGGCATGAGTCTCGCATCCCTTATTTTGGGGTCAGGATTATATTTTTTTACAGACTGTCCTATACAAAGCTTCATGTGCTCCATTAAACTGCTTAGCAAAAAAGTGTTGGGTTAACAGATGAATCTGTGGTTTCAATTCACAACAACGGTAAAGTCAGGAATGTTTTACAAATCCTGTTGCTCGACTTTGAGAAGGTATATCTTGTTAGAACAGTGAGTAAAGTTCACAGAGAAAAAAAACAACAAACATCTAAGATCTTGCATGTGAAACACTAAAAGAAACTAAATGCACTTTATGAAGGAAGAGTTTGTTTTTAAGAGCCTCAAAAAACTAATTATCAGAACTTTTATTTATCAGACGAAGAGGAAGAGGAAGAGAAAACAATGATGAGGGATACAGGTACAGTAGAAAAGGATCTGCAGTTTGGATCTCAGGTTAGCAAGCCTCAGCAGCATAGGGAACAGTATCCAAAATGATCTGCTTACATATTAAGCCTCACGCACAGGTATGGTTTGATTTGCAAATCAAGAAACAGTACATTACTACATGTTGAAAGACAAAAGTAGGTTTTAAAATATATTTCTATACAAAATTTTCTTTCCATATCACTCCACTCTTAACAGTTAAGTCTATATCTTCAACAAGCCATTCATTTAATATAAAGAACTACAAAAACTAGTCTTGAAATGTTAATTGCTTCCTTAATAGCTGAATTCATCTCACACTCACCTCAACCAACCTCAGCAACAGGGGAATAAATAGCTTTCAGCTCATGTTGCAACAGAGGGAAAGAGGCACAGCAGTAAGCCTGAGCCCTCCTAAATAAAGGCAAATATTTCTGCCATGCCAAGAAAGGAGAGAGAAAGGGAGGCTTGCCAGAGCTGGTGGGGAGATAACAGTGGGAACTGCTGGTCCATCTGGTTTTCATTCTGCTAACACTCATGCTGAACTGTTAAGGAAGGCAGTCCAGGTACACAGATTTGAAGCATGTGGGAGCGCAGACACAGGCAGGGAGGAGAGAGAGGTGGGTGGAAGAAAGAGTGAGAGAAACCAAACTCCGCTCAGCTGCTGCTCGCGCCGAGCAGGCACAGGCTGTATCCCACAGCTCAGCTGCTGGGAACTAAAAGCGAGCTGTACCCAGCACCATAACCAGCCGCACCTCTCCTGCTCCTAATCTGTGTTGTTCCAGAGTTAGTCTGTTCCCAAAGGCTCAGATCAGAAAAGAAACACTTTCCCCAAAAACTGGAGATATTTTGTTACTTAAATTGAAAGCTACAGTGGGAAATAGTGGGAGATAGTTACCGCTGCCCTCGAGTTTTATTTTCTCCAGTGCTGTCTGCTGCCCAATTTGCAGACATAATCATTACTTTTTATATACCTCTGCTGATATTAGGCTTTATTTTTTTCTAATCTCCTCTCTTTGTGAAGAAACAGACAAACAAAAACAGATTGACAGACCACTGGCTTCTGATTAGTCTCCCTACCCCCTGCAAAGCCATACAACTCACACTGCTACTGTACAGTGGCAGACAAATTTATCTCTGCTAGTCCATAAGTACTCCAGCAAAGTCTTCTGAAGGAGATAAAAGACTGCTTTCAAGTACACCTCAAATCACTTCAAACCAGGGGACCATATTTTCTTGTCAGAATAGAGGGAGGAGGAAAGAAAATGGGGAAAAAAGGAAATTTTTGTAGAAGCACAGTATAAAATGCAAAGTTCTTCCACATGATTGGAGTGCTTGGAGGATAACACCACTAACACGCAGGCCTGGAAAGCAGCCTGCCCCACTGCTCCCTTTTTGACTTTCCATCCTTCTAACCTCTTCAGTAGCAAAGCTCCTGCAGGAGCCTTTCTGCCCTTTCTACTGGTGTTTCTCTGATCCTCACCTCTGTGTCAGATTCCCCAGCTCCTACAGAAGATTCACATCACTACATCGGATGCTCTGCACCTACCCAGCACCCAGCTTGGAGGACCTCAGCCACTCCAGTTTTCAGAGGAAGGCTTCTTGGAAATGAAGTGGTGAAGGAGAAAATGCCAGTCCCTGTCACCTGAACTCACAAAGCTTGTAATGTCTGAAACAAAGCCTAGAACCTCACCTCCTACAAATCATTATTAATTTAATTTATTTTTTTTTACTCTAGTTGTTGAAAAGTAGCCTAAAAATATGCAAGCTAAAATCAAAACAGTATTTAAATTGTACTTATTTGTGAACCAAGTTGCCCCTAAACTTTGCTGTATGAGAACTTTCACATTTTTAAGAGCATCACTCTGTGTTTATTCTGCTATCTGCATATTCAGAAGTGATGATGGGATGGGAGGGGTAGAAGGAGTCCTGTAAAAGTTAAAACTGCATCATTTATGTGTGAAATCCTGCCTGTCCCAGACTTCAGGTATATTTGCTTTCTAATACAGGAGCATATTACTTGAGCTTGCCTAAAATTTGGAAGAGCTTTAAGGGAAACATCTCTTAAAATAGCTTAATTTCTTCAATTGCAAATATGTTTATGTTCTTGTGTCAAAACAAAACTCCCCATTTACAAAGCGGGCTTTGCTATTTTATTCTGTTGGAATCTGACATTTCAAATAATAATCCCAAATTAGGAGAGACGTGACAGAAAGTTTCTCACAACATCACCCATTTCAGAGTGCAGGCTGTGTATACAGAGACATTAACAACTTTCAGATGCAAAGACTTATTCCACAGACAGAAACCTCTAAGCAGTGACAGAGTTGGACTCCTTAGCCCAGTTCTCATAAAATGGGGCTGAAACCAGAGGTCCTCCAAACCAAAGAGAAAAGGAGACATCTGCAATTCATTCTTCACTACTCGCTGCAATCAATTCAGGATGGAGATAGATGGTGAAATAATGGGCCAGTCCTAATCCATACACACAACCCTCTGGTGCAGTGAGAGACTTAGAATAAATTCAGAAAATATGTTTCAAGTATGCAGAGATCTATTGCATTTGCTTTAGATTATACTGGAAAGAAAAAAAAAATTAGAAAATATATATATTATTGAATCTCTTTTACAGCAAAGAGTGAAGAACTGTGACTATACCACAGAAATATTTCGCTCCATTTAAAATTAAAGAATGCTGTAAAACCAACTTTAAATTACAGTATTTCTTCTGCGTATTTCTTGTTTCATGAAACTATACTGTTCTTGTCATTCATACAGTTTTAATGGGAGGAGTTATTTTTATCACTATTATTTAGATGCAAGGTGAATACTGATATTTACTGTAAACCTGGCCAACTTCTGAAGGCAAATGTGGAAGACACAAAGTAAAAAGTGCACGAGCATGAGCAAAAAGAGATGTGCTTGTATTCAAAGTGATTTACTTTACTTCCTGTAGCCTCAATGATTTAGTCCATTTTTAAAACAAGGCGGTCTTTCATATATGGCAACATTTCAGCTCACATGGCACGCTTCCAAGTCTAACGCATCAAGGAAAGCTGATGTATGGAACAAAATATGGAATATATAAATACTTTACTGATACCATTTCAATAGCCAATTCAATGTCAAGCTTTTCGAGGGGTGGTGTGTTTTCAATTTCCTTTTTTAAATGAAAAAAAGTATGGTATAATATGCTGTGGCATTTATTTTACTTTTAGTTAGTGCAAACAGTTCCAGATGTATATCCAGGCATGAAAGATTCTTAAAAGACGCTCTATATTGATTGTACAGTACTCACTACCTCTGTGCCAACGCATTAAAAATAAAAATAAAAAAACTGCCAAATTAAAAGTGTCCATTGTCTTGTTTCCTTTGAGCTCACAGAAAGTACAAATCCTTCATGTGACATGAGACTAGGGCCTGCCCCTGCTACTCAAATTCTATAAATTGAGACCTAAATCTGTACCATTTAAAAGTGAAGGTTGTTACTGACTTGATGCTGGGCTAATCCTGAATGTTTTGAGTGTGATAGCATAGAATTTGCAAACAGATAACAGATTTTGAGTCCCATAAGTCTCTACCCAGACTCCTTGAAGACTGTGAGTCCCTGTAGAAATGAAGTGGGTGACAGAAACACACCAGTCTGTCAAAGAGGAAAAACTTCATAGTTCTTCCGTCCATAATGTTACCGCAGTAAGGTCACTGAAGAACCTTCCCTCTGGCAGAGCTTCACCCAAAGTCAGCAACAGACACCACAAGGCCATGTTCAAGGCCCTGTGCAGCTCCAGGCATATCACTATCAGAGTGTGGCAATGAAATGAAAATCAGGGAGTAATGCCTCACATCACACTTACTGAGAACTATATTGCAAGGTGTCTCTCCTGGCTGAAATGGACTTACTTAATATAAGCATGTATAGGCCTAGTATATATAGCCAATCCGTACTTCTGTGAAAAACTAAGCTCTACAATGCAGCCATAAAAAACACTAAGATAACTTCACACGCCAAGCATGTCCCAGACTTGTTTGAGGTCAAGCCTTCACTCAACTCACCTCTTAGCCTTTTTTGACTCCTCTTTAATGAATAAACAAGAATCTAAACACAATGGATGTTTTTGACCAACCTCAAATAGATAATATGGGTAATGACTTCCTTTCAGCACCAGATGCATTCATGCTATCAGCCTAGAAAGAAAATGTTGCCTAGTTTCAGGTCTCCAGTGGATAGCTTTCCCTCCCCATGCAATTCCCAAAATGGCAACATCAGAAAGAAGCTCAGACAGGGGGACTCCATCTTCTGTTACAAAATGTCACCCCACACGCTTTATACCCGAGGAAAGAAGAGGCTAGTGATAGCAGCATGCAGCTATGTTTTCAATGACGTAACATTCCGCTGTTTCTTCTGCACTACTCGTAGGAAGTTCACACAATGACCCTTGTGCAAGATCAATATCACAACTTTTTCTGTAGTCTTATCTTAGTTCTTTTCTGCTCAGATATTGTGCATTTCATATCACCATCTATTATTCAGAATAAATGAAAGCATATTCAGTTTATCCATTTCTTGTCATTTAGCATGCAGAAACACAAAGAAATCCTGCATCCTGGGAATTCACTATAGTTATCTCAGAACTTTCTTCAGGTGCGCTAAAAAAAGCAATGAGAATGATGTAATCTCCACTCTGCCTCTCAAGAACTGAAAGGGAATTTTGTGGTACTGTTCTAGCAGGAAGAATTTGTGTATCATGAAAACTAGGTAAATGATGTTCTATACTTTGCAACATGTTCTTCATTCACAATGGTATATATATTGATATATATTGATTGATCATACTGTCATAACACCAACCAAAAAAAGCAGAATCATTGCTTTTTGTTTAAATTTTCTAGAATGAGATGCATTCAAAAATAAACAAATAAAACCAAAAATAATCGTATAATGGCTTAGCAACTGAAGGCCACATAGTTAAATAAGCAATTCATGAGTTCAATCTCAGGGTTGAGACAAAAGTATTATGTCTTGGCTTTGCTTGGACATATTAATTTGTCCTGAAATAAACAAATTCACCTTACCATTTAATTTCATTTTTAAAAAATGGAAAAAGAATTTGGCTTTCCTCACATTTAACAATTTGACATGTTTTGACAGTTTCAAAAGTAACATAAATTCACTTTTATTTAAGAATTAAAAAACTAAATACTGGCACAAGTGCACTATGTTTCCCCTCCCCCCCTCAGGCTTTGCCATGAAAAATCATAGGGAAGAGCACATACTAAATGAAGATCAGCTACTCCCTTAACAGTTTATGAAGTACTTCAGCAAGAACAGACAAGTAAAATGGGACAAACTGTGGCAATGGCAGCTTCCCATCATTTCCAGTATAAAGTCTGGAAGTCTTCCCACAGCTGAATACATGCATATTGGTTGGCCTGCACTGAAAGTAAGGATAATGTAGATGTATTATAAATATTGCACCAAGCATTACAAAAATGCCTGTATGTACGCATAATTTACCTGGATCTCTTCTACTTTGTTTTTCTTGACAAACTACCAACCTAAGAACTATGGCTTTGAGCGTCTTTTTTTTTTTTTTGTCTTTTTTTTCTTCTAAGATAACAGAAACAATTTCAAAACCAGACCACTGAATGTTGAGGCAAAAAAACAAGTGAATAAGTAGGCACTACCTTCAGGATGTAAAATAAGGAACAGAAAGAATGATAGAAATAATCACTTGCCAAATCCACTCCCTGGCCTCCCTTACGAGCACAGAGAGGACAACTCCTCCACACGATCAAGCTCCCAGTTTTCTTCTCCTATTTTTTGTAGAGAAAATCATACAGTTTAAACATAAGGTTTCCCCAGGGCTCATCTACAATAACTTAGCTCCATTTGTTGGAAACTTCGTGGGAAGAACAATCCCTGTCAGGATTGCATGCTATTTGATAAAGTACAGATAAAGTCAAACTGATAGCTAAGAAACTCAAATACCATCAGCATGAAATTTGGTGGGGTTTATACTCTCTTACATGCCCTGTCATAATTTGCACATGTTACTCCCACCTTCTGGAAGAATAAAACATTTATTTTTTCCAAAATGCCAGCTAAGATTTCCAGACTTTCCCCCTTTAATCCAAAGTCTGTAAGATCCAAAATTAACAGTAATTTGTTTGTTACACACATCTAAAACTCTGAACCAAAATAAGTCGACTCACTCCATTTTAATGCACTTATGCTATATTAAAAAAAGAGAGACAGAGAGAGAGAAAGGGAGAGTGTGTAAGGCATAGTTATACTCATTCTAGAGAAAGTCCTAGGAGAGTGCTGATGCCAGGGTTCCATTACACTTAACTAGAACTGAAGTCTCTAATACAATTTCAGGGTAGATAAACTAATCTAAAATCTATTTAGATTCAGGACAACATTAGGTGTAAAGTTATTCTGCCAGAAAAAAAAAAAAAAAAAGAAAAAAAAAAGTGATTTCAGCCATACTATTAAAAAGCTTCATTTCTATTTATAAAACATGCCGTAAGTAATTTATGCTTGTAAAGAATGATATACTATGGTAGGAGCTGACATCTAAACATCTAAATGAATGACATACAAACTACTGAGAAGGTAATAGATATACATCTCAGTTTGCACATAAGAAATTTGCCATACACAAGTCAAGATCTGGTTGGACAATGTTGGTGAAACTCTGAACTGCCTCCCAACCATGAATACCACTCCTGTTGTAGGAAGGATGCCTAATTTCTGCCATCTAGCACAGATAGCTAAATTAGGAGATAAGAATGCCTCTACAATCACTGAAAAGAAGGAAGACTCAGAGTCTCTACTCCATCAAACCAAATATTAATCCATCAGGGAATAATGTATGCTGAAACAGAGTTCCCCTAGAAACCACTGGATGCTGCCATTGTTTCTCTCATACTATTGATGGAGAAATGGAACCATAGAGCAGAAGATCAGCTCAATATCGTTCAGTGACTGTCTCTAAGTAGTGCGACTTACTATCCTCATCAGGACTTTGGCATTTATGGAAGTAAACACTCTGGGAGACTATTATTTCACATCACTAAATGATGCCATTAAAGACACCTTGTGTTTAAATGAACGACTGCCTAGATAGAGTGTGAGAAAATAGTATTAGTTTCAAGCCAGTTCCTCCTGGATGTTGCACATCACACCATGTTTTATTCTGGGCACTGGATCACACCTGAAAACTGCAGTAGGGCATGTGGAAGGAGGGAAAGAGATTCTCAGATTTTACGTGAAATTAAGACCTTCCATATCAAATGTTGTCTTCAATGACGTGATACTCCGTTTTGACAAATGAGCTCATAAAAAAAAAAAAGGTTTCCATTAATAAAAGGATGTTTCAAAACAATTGTCTGACCTAAAACAATATGATAAAGTGTTAATAATATAAGCATGCAAAAGATGAGGGGAAAGGAAGAAGCTTTTGTACATGGCACCAACATGAAACCAGCCTGCACTTCCTGCAGTGAATTCACACAAATACTCACTGGCACAGAAATCAGGTTAGCTCCCTCAGGAAGAGAGGTGCTGGGTAAGCCTTTTGGTCCCCAGTCCTTAAAAAAATCCTGAATATCTGTTAAACTTTAGATTATGAAAGCAGACGCAGGTAAACCAGTAGATATCACCTCATTACATGCATTATATGCAACTTTTCTAGGCATTAACCATTATAATACTTCTAGTCTTGCACCAAATAAAAACCCAAAAACTTACAACCTTCTTGTTTTGAAGTATCCATCCTTGTCTTTGAACTTTAAATATCAGACAGGAAAAATGAGAAGAAAAAAAAAAAGAAAAAAAAAAAAAGAGTGAAGTCTGAACTGAAGAAAAAAAAAATGAATACTGTAGAAACCACAGGAAACATTAGCAAAATATTAAAACAATTTCAGATAATACAATATTACCATTTTTGACGGTTGTACAAAACACTCTTTGTTTCATGTGCAGCAGATTCACATGAAAGGTATTTGTTTTTCTCAACAAACACATAAAACAATGGTTACTACATTTATAGGACCTGTCCTCATTTTCTTCAAGCCAGCTAAACCCACAATTTAAACTGTCATTTAATATTGACCATGGACCGGTACGACTTCTCATAGATGTACATGTATAAGCATGTGTGCGCACACGCACTTACATATTAAATTAAATTTTACTTACTTGATCATGTATACAAAAATACTCGCTGTGGTATTTCTTTTTACATTCTGCTTTAGAAAAAGATGAAAGAAATAGTCCTCAATTACACTGAAGGGAATGTTAAATGGAGGGGAAACAGCAGGGCGAGAAGTCAGAAACCAGAGAGAAACCACTCAATGCTACAAGTGTAAGAGAAATATTGACAAAGTAAAGAAGCTTGACGCATTTGAACTCTGAATGTTCAATGCGAATGCACTTAACCCTTGGTAACATGGTGAGTTTCTTGTGCATGTGATCCTTATGTGAAGCACATTTAACTCTCTCTATGCTATAGAGCTATATTTGGTGTTCAATCCCGACAACACCCCCTTGGGTCTTCTTGGATATATATGTATTTGCATCATTGAGAAAAAGGAGTTATTTTAATGAGAAAAGAAACTACAGTCAATGGAAGAAATTTTTCAGTCAAGCAGAGGATGGTTGAGAGGGCAGCACAGTGGTCTGATTTCATGGGGGAAGACATTTGGGATTCATCCCAAGCAGCAGAAGCATTCACAGAGGCCATGCTGGTGTCAGGTAAAACACAAACAGTGGCTGGGAGCAGCCTCCAGCTAACAGCCACTGGAAATTGTTCCAGGTGACTGCTGACCACCAGAGGGAGCCGATATGGTGCCATGAGCAGACAGATTCCGAGCTGAAAACTAAATATAAATGGTAAGGTACTCACGAAGTAGAAGGAGGATACTTAAAGAAAAGTTGTTCCTTTACCATATGAAAGTTAACCATGCAATACATGAAGGGAAGGTTATGATACTGTGTATGTATACATCAGTATGTACTATTCTCCAGTGCATGCAGAAATGTTGAGCATTTTCTCTAAATTTTGCCTACAACCATTGCTTCCTCAAAAATAAAATAAAATAAAACAAAAGACTGAAATAATAGAATAAAATTTTCAAATATCACCTTCATTGTACTGGCTGCAATCAGAAGAATAGTATCTGTGCCTCCTACTGCCACATATCTATGCTCCAGCCTCTTTCCACCCTTCTTTTGCTTACACATACACCTCTACTTATACACTTAGTCCTGTTTTGAATATGGCTTTTTATATCAAATGCCCAGCAACTGAAACACAGCAAGTGGCACATCAGACAACTGCATGCCTACAGTCACACATATTGTCCAGGCATAGGAACCCAGGCTGAACAACTGCAGCCATGGCATAATACATGATTTTGAAAACACTTCACCAAAAATCAGCATCATTTCCTTCTTGCATCAATACACAGAGGGCTGAACAAAACCTGAGGTGTTTTGTTTGTTTGTTTTTCTTAATTTATCATCAGTTAAACGAGTAAAATCATAAAAAGGGCAGAAATAATAAATACTAGGGCAGCTCATACAGATCTTTATAAAACATCTTTCTGGCTCCAAATGTCTTGTAAGAAAGCAAAATCCCAGTGGTACAGCCAGTTCAAAAGCATAGAAAGATACTGACTTCACTGAAACCTCCTGTGAGGACATGTTTCTTTATGGTTTCCACTTGGAATAAATTATGTAAAACACATCAGTAGTTGCCTAGAAAGCTTTAAACTGTTTTGGATATGTATGAAGGAATAAAAGATCACTGAACTGCAACAACAATCCAAGGCAAATTCCAAATTATGAAAGCAGGGGGATGGGAAGGGAAGGAACATCAGAGTACCTGGATGAAATGCAGAACAGTTAACAAGAATACTTGTTCCCAAATGATTTCCTATCCATTATCTTTTTCATAATTATTGCAACAGAGCAGGTAGTTTCGGTAACTGTGCATACAAATTACCTATTAGAAACTTAACAGGTCATTTCCAAAGGTGATTATAGGCTCTGACTTACAGAGATACTCACTTTTCCACATAATTCTGTTCCAATGCCAACAGCCGACCCAAAATTAAGATAAAATGTGTTTCCACGAGACTATGTGGAAATAAACTTTTAGAAACTAAAACCACCACTGCAGAATGCAAGAAGTGGTGAGCACCGCTGGGTCAAATGCAGCGGATTTCATAATTGAAATGTTAAAAAATTTGCTTTGCCTGTGCTGTGGTATCAGGAGAATGGAAAAAGAGGAGACAGCAATTACACGTTAGTGCTCTTACAGTGCCATATGCTATAATTAAATGATGATTACTGTACCAGTGAAAAGTCTAAGGTTAGACAGCAGCATAAAAAGCAAACAAGGTTATTGCAGTGGACATCTGCTATAGATCACAATACGAAGAACTGAAAGTATTTGTAGATAGATATACCTCATCCAGCTCTAAGAGTTCTCAGAACATCATGCTCTTCATCACAAAGCTCCTTATTGGACCCAGTATCTGTTTATTAATGAGTAGCTGTTTGCACTATAACCAAACACACAAGAGGTTTCATACTGGAACGTATTAGAAGAGGATTCAGAGGTACAGGAAAAGATCCTGGCATTCATACTGGGAAAGTATTAGGCACAGTATAAAGAAGTTAACAGAGCAAAATTAGAATAGGCTCACTTAAAACATTTAGGGGACAAAGGTAAGATCAAGCACACCAAGCTAAATTAACCAGAGGGAGCAGAAGAAATACTAGCTTTCATTCTCATGAAATAGATAAATAGAAAAATAATAATAATAATAATAAAATAAAAGTATTTGAACTTAATTGAAACAGAATTAAGATTGTTCTAACTACTGTCATAGCTTGGGCTCGAGTCTTGTCTCAGTGGCTCAGAAGAAAACATGGGGAGAAGGGGAGGAAGGACAGAGAAAATTTGGACACAATTAATTCTTGAAATATATATGTCATTTTTGTGAGTGAAACTCAACACAGAATTCTGATACTGTTTATCCTTCTATCACTTTTTCTTGGAGCACAAAAAGAGACATAACAATAGGCAAAGCCAGCACACCGAGGTACTAGCACATGGTTCAGTCAGGCCTGGGATCTTGTTCATTTGTCTTATGGTTAAAAACAATCTCTCTTTCTCTTTTTTCTGTCATTTCAAAGGTAGACTTTAAACACATGCTCTGCATCATGTTATATCATACTGGAACAACTCCTAGTAATGCTCAGCTTCACTTGTGATTATTTATGTAAAAGCTTTGCTTTCTTTTAAACCACATGCATGTTGTTGGAATGTATCTATTGATGGCTATTCCCAAGCCTTCAACCTGCCATGTCACAGCAGCTGAAGCAAGAGTCCAAGCAGAGTTTAGTTGTTCTGTAATGACAGTAAAATGATAAATCTCTGTACTGAAAACCACTGCTTCATTCTTAACTCTGATCCCTCCTTTTCTTTCACATTCTAACTAGCATACAGCTGTAATAAATGTGACTCTTCTCACAAGCCGTGCAGATGTTAACAGTTCTGTAGGACATCAAGAAACATTTCAAGAATCTTGTAAGTGCTGACTAAACTTGCTTAAATTACCCACATTACCTCCTCCACATTCCTATTCAGTAACATTAGCCTTTCTGAATGTATTAAGAAAAATAATAATAATTAGCATTTAAGCCAAGACATTAGTATCTAGGTCTAAATGCACTATCAGTAAACAAGGAATGTTCTTAAACCATCAGACAACAGATACTGAGAGAGTGAACAGAAAGCAGCCAATTTGTTCTTTGTCAAGATGACTAATGCATTTTTCATGTCTTATCTATGCAAAAATGCCTAAATGGTGCCTGAAAATATATATTTATAAAAATCACAGCTGGATATATTTGAAAGAAAGGATCAGAACTATTGGCAGATCTTTTCTAGTAATCAAGTGGATTAACTCCAAATTAGAGTGAAGGAGTTCAAAGTGCTACCTAGTCCATTCTGATTAAAGTTATATTAGCATTACATCCACACACTGTAAAGATTAAGCTCAAGCCTCAAACCACCATTGGTTCTGGGCAGGAGCCCAGCTGTGCAGGTAGAGGACCAGATACCACACACATTCATTACATAGGTATGCACTGGAGATGCTGCCTTACTATTCTGCCCTCCCGAGTAGCAAACAGGGTCTATTTCTTGGGGTTAGAACTTTCCAAACTTCTGAAGCAGTAGTTTAGCAGTGCAATAACTAATAGAGGTAAATGGCATGAGTATTCTGTTATTACTCCAGAACCCTGAAAATCCCACGTCAAATATCCTTCCCTGTGTGTGAAAACATCACAATTCCAAAACCTACTAGGAAGGGGACTGCTGAGAGATTCACAACCCCAAGCCATAAAAGTACCGCAGTCTTTGACAAGTTCAGAAACAAAATGCGCAGTCAAAGACATCTGACAAAGAGTTTTCTTAGATTGTCACAAGACAAGTGTTGATCCTTGCAGAATTTCAAGGAGAATGGGACAAGGAGAAATAGAATGAACACACACACGTTTCCTGCAAGGGGATCAATAGAAAGACCTCAATCCAACAAAGACTTACAAGTCTGCTCTGCTTCAGATACTTCGTCTATTATGGCAGCACACTCCAAGTTAAAGCCAAACCTTTGAAGAGGCAGGGCGCAAATAATTTGCCATGAAATGCAGAATTCAGAGTATTGTTTGTTCTTAATTTAGCAGCACAGGCAATCAGAGTATAAAGCAGAATTGTAATGTGCTATTTTTAAATGCTTCATGACACTGCTCTTAGACTAATTTCATCAAAATGTCATTAAAAAGGACGTTCGGCATTTGGAGATTAGCAAAAAGACAATAGACTCAAACCTTAAAACAGAAGTGAATATTAACAGAAGTGACATAATTATCTAGTCCAAAAAAATCAACCTGCCTCTAAACTTCCACCACAAAATAAATTTGGAGGAGACAGAAGGGAGAAATGAATTTTAAAAGAAAATAATAATAATAAGAAAAATATAAAGAGAAGGAAAACCCACACAAGGAAGGTTCCCTCACTGCTGCTATTCCTCTAAGAGCGGAAACGCTCAGCTCAGTCATGGCTTAGAAGGCATAAACATCATTGAAATTCAAAGGCAGCTCTGAGAAAGAGGACGCCTCAATTGGTATGCAAGTGGTGTTTTCTCGCCCTGAATACATTATGAACTTGCAGCATGCTAATATGCCATGCTATCATAAGCACCAGATGGAACAGTAGGCAGTATATGTCCCATCAAACCTCAGGAAGATGTATTAATGTTCCTGCTCTTTTTTTCTCCCTTTCCCCACCCCCTTCCCCACTACAATCCTTCAGCTGCGTCCCCAGACTGGCACATTTCTCTGCATCAGTCACCTGCTCCTACAGCACCATTCTCCAGGGCTGCCTCATCTTCTCCAGGTGGTGCCAAGCGGCTTTTCCATCTTTTTTTACGGTGGAAGGTAAAGGCCACAAGACCTGTCGGGCTGTGCTTACTGAAGGGGATGGAGTATGAAAGATAGCATCATGAGATAAATGATAGATGAAGAAAGACTTAGGGCGTAAGCTAGCACAATTGTTCTAAATTATGTATATAGCACAGCGCATATTTCCCCATCCATACAATTGCTGAATGAATTGGGGGGTAGGGGCAGCGGGTGAGATTTGCTGTGAAACTCTGTAACTGAGAAGGGAAAGTAGATTAAATGTCTTTGAGCTCACTCCTTCTTCCATCACACCTGAAACCTTTATAGAGAAGTTGCACACTATTCAGCTGATAGTTAGGGGTAGAGGTCAGGGTTGCATTTTAAAACAGTGTGTGGAACTTGGCACACATGCAGATCGCTTAATTTTTAAATTGGATTTTTATTTTTTTTACTAGACACCTGACATTCTATGGCTATTTTTATCCAGGAAATACTCAGACCTGTGTGTACGATTCTCTATTAAAGAAACAAAAAGGACAAAATGAGATCCTCCAGCCTGAGAAATGTGAGCATTCAAACCACGCGTAAAAAGATAGCTGACAAAATGAAAATCAGCTTTTCTCATTTGAAGTTTTAACATTCAAGTGTTTTTAAACATGTTTGTTTTTCTGAAAGAAATCACATCAGTAAACATTTTGCTAATTTCTGATATTTTAGAAACCACCTGCTGATTTACAAACAGCTCTCAGTATGCATATAAATCCATTATTTTCCTAGCAACATTACCCTTCTCGTTCTTCTCATTAGTCTAATTCTGCAAGATGCTGAGTACTCACAACTCTCACAAACTTTTCTGGAAATTAATGTTGCTTGAAAGCTCACAAGAGCCACGCACCTGAGTACTTGCTACACATATAGGAGTTCTTCCAAATACTAAAAGACTGATTGACAGGCATCTTCCCTCACCCATCCAATCCTAACTAAAACAAAGCAATACAAATCTATTTTCTTTAGTAGTATTTCAAACGAAGCACTTTACAAGCAGAATTCACAAATAACACATTATTCTAATGTATATTAAGTCCAGATTAACTCTAATGCAAGGATGCTAAAGGACTAGATCAGAAATCAACCTTTTTTTTATCAATTATTTTTTCCTCTTCCTGCTGAAATTGGGGTGCTTAATTTCTTTCTTAATAGATAGCTTTGAAGGGAAACTTCCTAGACTGTGATTTGCACTCTGCATATAAGTCTATTTAAGACCATTATCCTGCATTATAAAGTAATTTCTGACACCTAAACAGCACTCAATTTAATTACAACATACTGAAACAGTACAGCTGACTCCCAAAGGAACCTGTTTGGATCTGAAGATGATGATATATGCTAGCTGCTGATCATCTTTCATGATCAGACCCGCAATCAACTGTTTTAAAGAACAGTATCAGAACATCTGCATAATCATATTACTTTGTAGCAAAAAGCCTTTCAAAAGCCAGTAGTTGCACTCAGTGATGTGTGCATATCCCGTCCTTGGAAGCAGACATGTTTAAAATCCAGCAGCTTACTGTAATGACCAAAGGAGACAAAAGAAGGCTTTGATTTTGTTTTAGAAAGCATCAGTTTCTGCAGCAGAATCCCCATTGGGTAATTCATCACGGCACGTCTTCTGTATCTGGCGTGGCAAGACAGCAAAAACACTTACAGCCTCCAAAAAGAAAAACACTTGTGACAAAACTATTAAGCATTCCTGGTGATTAAGTAATAGGCGTTCATTCTTTCAAGACTGCCTTGAACCAGTGCCCCAGACAGAACTGTGCAATCACGTTTGCTGCTGTCGGGATGAAATCAAGGCATCATGCTTTTCTGTATTCCTTCAAGAAAAAACAATTTATTCAGCAACACCCACAAAGCTCTTCCTGAAGGAACACAGAAGTTAACTGAGGAGAGAGGATATCATTTCTCCTGTGGCTCTGAGAAGGAATGCTAGTCAATATCTGACATGCAGGTACTATTTTTATCTTTAGAGCTTTTACAGGCTCTGAAGAGTGGTTCGAAGCAAAAACTTAAAGGCAGCATAAGCTAAAAAATCCTGTTTCTGTCACTCTCTTAAGATCGAGTATCACTGCTTTCCTTCCTCAAAATGAAAGGAATTGGAAATTACTGTTCAAGCAATTGACATGTCAGAGGACGAAGCCAACATGCAAGCCTAGAGCTTATGGCACAGGACGTGGCTCTGTTAGGCCCAGGCAGTCTGCAGAGCACAAGGAAAAACTGTGCCACTGAATATCCTTCAGACAGTAGAGGATTTGCTACATGTGCCCCAAGGACTCTGCTCTCATACCAAGCTCTCAGTGGAAGTTTCATGCTCAGATCCATCACCTGCACAGCAGCCATGCTTATTAAATATAGAAAACCCAAATACAAATTTGCTTTTACAAGCACGGAGAATAAGAAAAAGAGAGATGTGGGTAAATTAACAAAGCAATAGAAATATTCTTCAGTATACTTTTAATTTTAACAGATATCGGAATACTAATAGAATTTGCAGAGAAGTATTGCATATCCAAGTTTGAAAAAAAATAATGGTCCCAGTTATTAATAAGAATTGTGAAAAGTGTAAAATTCACGTGTAGATTTAATTAAAAAATATCCAAAGGACTTTGTTTTTGTTCCTGAAGATGCAATGCAGGCTACTAGTGATTTTAGTGTAAAATAAGTACTGCCAAGAATTAGCATGAATGAGATTTGGTGAAGCTACCTGTTACAGAACCCTGCAATAAGGACTTCTTACTGCTCAGCGGAAGAATGAATGGAGTCAGTATGGACCACCTGAATTCTACAGACCAAGTTTTATTACTGTCCTCCCTCTATCAGCAGAGAAATTTAAAATACCAAGCCCAAAGTCAGGATAAACTGTTGCAAGGATTGCAGAATCATTCAGTGCCATCATCATCTGACCTTGCTAAGCATTCTAAATAGGCCCTTTGTTTTGCAGACACAATCAAATTTCCTTTAACGAGCATCTTTCAGCCTTCTTTACTGTACTACTAACTCTCCAAGTCCTTATCACTCAGTATTTCTCTGGGTGTACCCTCAAAACTGTCAAGTTTTGGATTCCTTGTTTATAAAAGATCTTCTTGTACATAGTTTAAGAAGTTCAAACCAGTGTACTTGTACAGTTCCAAGTGAAGAAAGTAGCTGGGAGAAACAGCAACACCATCCACACAAAATGACCTCTTTGAAACTTTGGTTAGTAAACTTTCTCCTAACTGGAACGCAAACAAATGCATGCAAAGTTAGCAGATATAATTATGCAATCAACAATTATGTGGTGAAATGGACTGGAAAAATAAAATTAAAACAATAAATGTTAATTTGTATTTGCTAACCACAAATAATGTGTCTGGAGCACTGGAAGGCACAAAATCCTTTAAAGTAAGATTCCCTTAAAAATCCAAGGAATGACAGTTGGAAATCACACAAGAGGAAGTCAAAGGAGATGGCAGTTTTGTGGATTATAAAGCAGCTACAGTGAACATCCAAGATGATGTATATACGTTTACTGCTCTGGCTTGAAAGTGTCACCAAAACATTTGAATGCACAATTTAGAAGCAAATATCACATATTAATATTTGTATGATATAAGTCTGTGCACATTTCCTGAACTATAGCCTTGTTGCTGGAAGACTATCTGAGTCATGGGTGTTCCACTGTCTCACACAACACATTGAAGAGCCCCAAATGAAGGGAGGAGGAAGGCCCTCTATGACCCTCTAAGGAGTGTCACTAAACCTGGAGATCAGTCCTTTAAGGAGCAGAATAAGACAGTAGAACTAGCATCAGGAATAGAACCAAAGACAAGTAGGGACTATAATAACGTGCACATGAAATGCAAAGGAGTTATCGGAAAAGTGGGCTACAAGCAAGTACAGAGAAGTCCCATAAAGCATTAGAACTGAAAGGGTACAAAGTTAAATCATAGACATGCTTTGGGAATGGCTTGCAGGTGACAGGATACTGCATTAACCCCTAAAAGAGAAAATATATACCAGTAAGATGAAAAGGGCAATGGACTTCAAAAGCTTAAACACGTTCCGTCTTTTTGAATCATCATTTCAAACCTCACTGGAAAGCAGTTAAAAATATGCAAATCCCACTTCCTAAAATATCAATTTATTAGAGCAAAACCCCCTTTTTAATAGAAAATGATAGTCTTGACCCTACACCAAATCTGCATGAACTTACAGCATACTCCAAGGGTTACCAAAATACATTTTTCTTCCTTATTCCTCAGCCTTTCCTCCCAGATGTGATCAATACTGATTTCCCTCACTGTTCTGTTGCAACAGCTCTTTCAGTCTTTGTCAGCTTGGTATTGTCAATATGCAAAACTGCTGCAGAGCTTGTTACAGCCTGCTTCCATGTCCATAATGAATGAGAACCATATGAGCAACGCTCGTAATAACTGCATCCACTGCTTACGACATTTCCTTTCGAACTTCAGAAAGATTTCCTGCCACCTTTGAGTTAAGGCTTTGTATCCATTTAAAAGGAGATTAAAGTTGCAGACACTGGTCCAGAACATATATCCACATTATTACTGAAATAGCTGGATAATTTAAATTAATGTGGATGTGTGGGTACCACTATTCCTCATGAAAATTTTACAAGATTGCCAGATCCTAAGAGCAAGAAAATGAAGTTATTTTTAAGAAGTAGAAATAAATACACAACTCATTACGCAACATCATGGAAAAGCTCAAGCAAAGCTGTAGCTTCATGCCATAGGAATTTGGGCAGAGATTTTTAGAAGCTGGATCAGCTCAGTGTCTCTGTGGACACTGCAGCCCTATAACAGCTGCAAGAACATCACTGCCAGGTGCTTTGTGCCACCAGGACAGACCTGAGAGGTGACTCTCTGGGATATGCCAACAGAACTGCACTGCTGGCCATAGACCCATCTCAGATCCCTACATTTCTACTGTCTTTTTCTATCAAGTTTTTCTGCAATTAGTGTTCAGAGTGAGGCTGCTGCTTCATACAACTTCACTAACTGGCAATAGAGAATAAATTGCTGGGAGGGAAAAAATAGAAAATTTTAAAAAAAGAAAAAAACAAAGGACAGATAAATCCAGCTTCACTCTGTGCAAACACAGCTCCACAAAATACATGGGGGTAAGGAGGTGCACCCTGTTAGCCTGCATTGTGCCCAACAGCCTGGCTCCCTGGCAGTACACAAGGCAGAGTTTACTCTGCAAGCTACAGACCAAGCAATGATGTAGGAATTGGCTTGATAAATACTTCACTTTTGCTGCCCAGAAGCTCAATAATGCTAGAATTTCCTCCCAAAACAGAACACAAAACCAGCACTAGCACCCTTCCCTATAGTGCAAAGGGCCAAATACCCCAAGTACCTCAGGCCGCATTTCCGAAGCAGCTGAAGGGAAATGCCCAGCAGCAGCAGAGGGTAACACACAGGCTGAAGGGGTCTCAGAAGAGCAGCAAGTCTGAGCCCCTCTGCCCAGAGGATCAGATGCCAACAGAATTTCCAACGGCTGCTGTAACGGAAATACCAGCACCTCTCTGAAGAGTTTCCTTCAATGTGCAACCATCCTCACATCCTGGTATCTGCTTTGGATTTTATCATGGCCTGTTCCTTATGCCGGTTACTTTTCATCCTATCTCTGCAAACCTCTAACAGTGACTCCATCCATCTCTCCACCTTCCCATCAGGTAGCTGTGACAGCTTATGAGATGGACAATAACAAGTCAGTTACATTTGACCCGCAGCTGCCTCAACAACAGGAGATCCTGGGGGATAGGATGCCTTACTCCTGCATGTAATGAGACTCAATGATTTGAAGACACAGGACCCACAGCTTTATTCCCTCCTCTCGAAAGATGTCCATATCCTCGCCTTCAGCAGTATGGCAAGTAGAACTGGTTTAAGAGATGGAAAAGATGATTTCTGATTTAGTTCAGCTGCCTTTTGACTGGAAGCCTCATTCTAAAAGCAAAAGCCATAAATTCAGATCTTCCTTCTGCTCACTCAAGTTTAGTTCTATGTTGTGCTCCTTTGGCAGGAGAAAGCTATCAGTCAGGAGCAGGTTCTCTGGGATGGGAATAATCTCTGTCTAGTCCCACACATTGCAGAATGCAACACAGTGCAGAAAGCTGAGCTTATGGAGAGCTGAGCCAGTGAATACAGGATGGCACAGCACAGCAAGGGCTCCACCAGCCTTGCAGATTAACCATGTATAAATGTAGTAATATAGCACTATGCTGAATGAGATTGTCCTCACCAAGAGGTCCAACATGGCTAACCTGTGTCTGTGTACAACAGAAGATCCAAGTGTTGCTGGGCCCATGGATTTCCCAATTCAACCTCTATTTGCCCCAGCATCACTCACCCTGTGCTTCATTTGACACCACGCCCATTTCTGGGAACAGAAAATAAGCCTGCACTTGTGTAGCGACCAGTGTTTCTAAATAGGCATTGGACATTCTCCCAGATTACCTACCAGATCCAACTGTTCAAACAACCCAGATATAGAAATGCTTCAATTCCAGCAAGACACAGGCGTGAACTCGGCACTGCTTAACCCTACAGCATGGAGACAAATCTTAGCAGGCACAGATGCAGATATCTGTGCTTGGAAAGCTTCAGAGATGCAACTGCTATGCAGCTGGGATTAGGAGAGAGCTGAGTAGTCCAAAGGCATGCAACTCTGCATTTGCAACTTTGCATTTGGAAGTTAGCTACAGTTTCAAGTGTCAAAGTCCTCTTTTGCACTTAGCCTTAGTCTAATCTGACAGTAAAAGACCAAGTTGATTTTGTATGTATAATTTGACAACAAAAGGATGCAGCAAACCAACCAGAGAAGTGGTACAGGCATATGTAATGCTCTCGCAGATGACCACATACCATGTCCCCTTGTAGTCTTATGTGAATCAGCTGCTTCATTTCTTTCAAATGTGCACATCACATCATTTTAGAATTTACTTTACCCCAAACTGGTATTCAGGTCTTTTATTAATTAAAAAAAAAAAAAAAAATTTACACAGATCACATTGATTAGCAAGCAATGATGGCTATGCCTTAATTGGCATTTATGTATTACCATGTAGTCCTAAGTCCTCAAACCAAGAAGTGCTTGTCGCTATAAGCTGCGCACGCACCAAGGAAACACCAGCTAAGTAAGAGTCTCAGCTTAGAATCACTAAATCTTCATGGAAAAAAAGACCATTTGGGACACTGCTTAAAAAATGTATCTATTACTGCTCTTTCAGCAGTATGATCTGCATCCCACAATGCATGCATTACTTTCTACACATATGCAGCAAGATGTGGTTCATAGCCCCTTGGGTTGAAATAAGTGCAATAGTGCCATGCAGACTTTGGAATTTATTGCTACCAGAAAGAATAAAGAAACTTTAAAAATTTGAAAAGCAGTCATTATAATGTTGTGTCCTGAAACCTATACTGCATATCTGAGGAACCCCATGACCCACAGTCCTCCAAAGGAAGGAGCTTTTTGCTGCTATCGGAATCCTAAGATAAAGACATTATGTAGGATGATTGGAATAATGATGCAAGGTTAACACTCGGACTTAAGTATTTCCAGACACATTTTCCCTGTTTGGCAGGAAACTTGTTTTATAAGACACAGAATTGTCCTAATATAACAGCATAGCAACTGCAACTTAAAACTGAACAAGTCAGTTAATAGACTGTTAGGAGACTTTTGCTGTAGAACAGCATTTAGAAGCATGTATTTAAAAAACAGGTGGATAATCCAAATGTTCAGTTACTAGGACACTCGCAGTTATGTCCATGGCAATTTTGTTTCTGTTCTTTAAACAAATCATCACTTGCAAGCACTAATGTTAAAACCAGAAAGCCAGTCTAGTACACAGTGGCTATAAATGCCAAATCAATTTTCAGCAGATAATAAAGTTCATGTTTTACAATCAGCAATGCACTGTTTTACTACCCAAAATGTAAGCTAATAATATATAGCTCTGCTAAATGGAAAATGCAGATATGCTGTTAAGAAACAGGCTGGCTGTGAGATGATGGATCATTTCTGCTGGGACCTTCTTAAAGCTATGTGCAAATGTTTTGAAAATATCACATGATGTGGCCATGTGTTAAAAATTACAGCCAGTTAAGTTCTCTGCTAAGAAAAATATGTGGGCAATTTATGAAATGCACTCCAGGATGGAGATATCTTAAGTAAAACCAGATTTTGAAAACAAACCCTCTTTTTTTTTTTTTTTTTAAACACGAACTTAAAAAAAAAAAAAAAGAAAAAAGAAAAAAAAAAAGTAGCAGCCACATCTGGAGAGCAGAAGTAAAGAAAGGGTGGTCTGACCTAATACCAGGCCATCTTCTGAAAGAACAGCATTATTTCTGGGCTACAATGACTGTGATCACTGATTGTCCTTTTAAGGAAACCATGCTGAACACTGCCATGGGCAATAATAAAGCATTTTGTAGGCCAACATCTGTTCTTTGAAAGTCCTATAAAATGACTGATAGATTTGTAATGTTTCATAAATAAAGTCTGGAGTAAACAGTGATATAGATATATATATACATATATATACAACTATGAAAGAAAACACAGTAATCAAATGAACCAGTATACAGGATTAGATATGAACACCGTTTCTCCAGCATCAATTATTTAGAGATAAGCAGTTCCTCGAGCCCCGAACACAAGGACAGCATGGTTAACTCGGTTACTGGAGCTTCCCGTTAACAGGATTAGCTTCCGATGGACTTTTCTCTGAGCCACAGCAATGCCTTAGCAGAGATCTCTATGGCTTTTACAGTGTTTCATTAGCAAGCCTTTCTGCCCTGGCTTTCAGTAGCGGGTTAGTGGGAAGGTGAGTGGCCAGTCACCGTAACAGCAATAAGAAGGGTTGGCCTTTGAAGAGCAAATGTATTCCGTGTGAAAGTGTTATCGCTACACATAAACCAGAGCCCGCTTTTATTACTTCCTGTTCTTTCTCCAAAATAAGGAGGACTTTGGATGTCAGAACTACTGGGAAGGGATGCTTCTGAAATCAAGACTTCACACACACACACAAAAGGCACTGACATAATATCAGATTACATAAAAATACACATCCTTTTAATCTTCTGTACATAATGTGCTTACTTTTAAAATACAAAATCTGCCCCAGATGGCTAATAATGCCCATTTGAAAAAAACCAATGCCACAATATTAAAGGGCTAAAATATGCTGTGAACAGATTGAGAGGCAGTTCATCCTAGAGGAGAGTAAAAAAGTGCAGATGGGTGTCAAAAATAGCCAAGTGTCAGATCTGTTCAAGTATCTCCATTCTGGCACATGCTCCCAGTCACAGCTGTTAGTGTATTCTCTGTATCCAAGTGCAAGGTTTTCTAACACTCGGAGCTGACATTAAAACACACTTCTTCCTTGCTATTGCTCTGAGGGAATGCTGGAAATTAAACGTCTATTCAGTGGTAAAGCTACACAAGCATCGATAAGAGCACACATACTCAAGCGCAGCGCGTGCCATTTTGATTAAAGATACATGAAATTTTAACCAGCAGGTAGATTAAGTAATTTGAATGCCAAAGGCTTAATAGGTTTCTCAAAAACCTCTGCTCTTGGAGTTCCAATACTGTCTGCTAATACCCCAGATGATAGACATGAGGATCAAAACTGTTGGGCTGGTGACAGTTCAGTACAATTAAATATCTTAATAAAGCACAGATTTAGAAAGCCGCACAAGAACAGTCTCATACAAACACAAGGAAAATGTCAGCGAAGCCACATTAGGCAGAATGCAGTTTTCCAAATTAATGAATTACCGTGATATTTCTAATGAAGACCACATTCCAAGGAACATAATGCATGCAAATCAAATTTTAGGTATAAAGGGTTAAATTGACCTTTCGTAGTCCTCAGTTGTTATCTATGCAAATTAATTTGCCCATATTTCAACCATATAAATCCTCTTAGCCCTGTGCTTTGAGCAAACTGTGCCCACTTCCTTGTTACAACCAGGAGATCAGCAAACATACCAGCAGTGGGGTACGACCATGTAGAAAAATCCTAAAAGGAAAACATTCCTCCAACAACTGGCAATACCTACATGCAACTGCGGTTGCAGCAAACTGGCAGATACTGTTTCAAAACACCATCTGCGTGGTGCACAGACTCCCTGTGATCAAGCATAGCCTCTTCTGCCTGTCCTACCCAAATAATCCACACGAACCAGCCAGCTGTAGGCTCGGCGCTGTCTTTTTTTATCGAGACACAGGCTGTTGTAATCAGGCACATGTCTCTGCCCAGTCCTTACCCGAAAGGAATAAACAAACAGCACACACCAGATTCAACCCCTCTACTGCGGTCGATCCTTGAGCAAAGCCCTCAGATAAATCACCCCACAGAGAAGCGATGTCTAATTGATAAGTGCTATTGCTGATGAAAACAAGTGATTCTAAGATCCAAGGATAATATTTTCCCGAGGAAACCAATCTATTAAAATTTCCAGCACGGCGGCAATTTCTCTCATTCAGCAGATTTTTTCATTGTTTTATTTTGCATTAACATATTTCTGCAATCTGCCCGGTGACAGTTAAGCGCTGCTATTTAGGACAATGCCACAAGAATTCGGTTTATAAATCTCCCTCACTCCTCCGACACAAACAGCTTTTCAAGGAGATCACTTCAGCTGCAACTGACCTCCCCCGATACAACATCCCCAGACCCGAGGTGCAGCTGACAGTCCCTAAGGACAACACGAAGCTGCCTTTCTCCCCGTTAAAATGACCCCCCACGCAGGGACCCACACCCCCAGACACGGTCACTTTCTGCTATCTCCATCCCTTTGCGCCAAACCATCCAGTCCTGCTGCAAGTAGCATCTTGGGCAGTTTCCTCGCTCACATTCCCCTCCCCCAAACACACACACAACAGAATTAGCATCCCCCAAGCACTCCGTCCCTGTATCAGCTTGCAAATCATCATCTATATTTAAAAAAAAAAAAAAAAAGCAAGAAAAAAAAAAGCAAGAAAAAAAAAAGAAAAAACACCAACTATCAAAAAACAATTAGCGTTTCCTCATTTACAAGCAAAAGAGCTATGATAATTTTAACTCACCAGGCATCCTCGGATAAAATATACCACCCTGTAAATGGCTCTCTCCTCAAAGCAGGCTTATTTCGGGCTCAATGCCTCCTGTTCTGGAATGAGAGGGGAGACGCGAGCGGGGCCATCGGAGCTGGCTGTGGCAGCGTCGCTGGAGGCAGGATGCTGGGCGCGTGCGTTTGCCAGGCAAAGACAGATGGAGAGCTGACACTCTGGATTGCACTTGGAGCAGAAATGTGAATGATGACAGGAGCACATGTGGCCTTGAACCCAGCCCTGTCTCTTCAGGCAGAACAATGACAGGGATGTGTGTGCAAATTATCACAACCCTGGCTCCCCTCAGCTGACTCCTTTTACTCTACCTTTCACACCAAGTTCCAGATGACCGAAGAATAGAAAGTAAAATGTGGAGTGATAAGCTCAACACTGAATTATTCATTTTTCTTTAAAAGTTAACCCCTTCTCTTGCTGAAAGCAATTAGAGGAAAGCATCGCTTCTGATCGGCTCTCCTCCAAAAGTGGAAACAAATTCATTCTTTATTTTAACAGCCATCATTTTGAACTCTGTAGGACTACGTTTGTTTATTTAGCTGGAAACACAAAACGTGCACTGCGACAGAGAAGAGGGTCCCCCCTCCTTCCTCTCCCTTCCCCACACTTTGTTCGTTATTATGCTGTTTTACTATGGTGAACAGAGTATCAAAATCACTCCCTTTCTCAGATGCTCAGTAGTATGTGTAAAATAGAACACACTTAGAAAGCAGACCACTTTTATTTTACTATAGTGCTTTTAACCCCCTGGGATTCCTGCATTGATATGTTCCAAACATTCACAGCTTACTCTCCTCTACCTTGCGTGGTGATCCATGGGGGATGAAAACAAAATCTTCCCCATAAAGCTTTTTCAAAAGCTAAACAATCATGTCCTCCCAGTTTCTGATTTTGCACACCCCTCCAATGTTTATCCTTCACATGAAAAACGTATGCCTGGCTAGGTTCAATGCACTCTTCCCTATTAAGCTTTAATGGACACCATGATACATAAAACTACAAGTCTTTGTTATAGTGCTTTATCTAAAGCTGGCTATTTTCCTCTCAGCAGTCCCTCTTTAGTCCTTTGTAAAACATCCTTGCCTCTTAGGAGAAGCACACGCCTGGCTCGCATGCCTTCTGTAGCACGTATAGCCTTGCACAGAATTCCAGGCACGAGGGAAAATATCTTCTTTTTCCAGCTCCCCTTCAATTCACTGCTTGCAAAACCTCCTGTTTTAGTAACGAGCATTTCTCCAGCAATTAGCACACATGTTCTGGTTCGATTCTGCCTTTCAGTACACAATCAAACCCATATAAGAAACCAGCAGCTCTCACGCAGATCTTCAGAAGCTGCCTTCTTGTCAGCATAAGACTCATCCTTTTGTACTTATTTATGCATCTCTTGATTTGTGTTATGCCACCTTCTGCCTGTAGTGCAGAGAACAGCCCTGCTTTCAGGCCTTCCTTTTCCTTCCGCTAGCTGCCACAGAGCTGATAAAGATCTACTTAGGAAAGAACACACATGCAAAATTAAGTGAAAAATAACAACCCCTCCAACATCCGGCCTGGACTCATGAATATTTCTGACTTAAAACAAATGAGTCACTTCATTTGCCAATGTTTCCATGATAATTTTTTCAGGGTATCCGAGTGCCACTGTTTAGCTTCACTTAAACAAGGGGCTCCAAGCACAGCACTGGTGAATTCGGGGGGATAGGAGAAGCAAACATCATCTCCATTCACCCTAGTAAATATTCCACAGCCAACAAGGTACTGCATCTCTACTTGAGGGAGGCCATTCCTTCAAGATTAACAGATATATCCCCTGTAAGTGAAGTTCTGTGTAATGGATTTTTGCACTGGAGAGCCAAAGAGAACCATCCCAACATGGAAACGTTTCCACAACAAAATGCACTCACAGTGGAAGGCAGGGAAAGAATAACACTGAAGTCCATTCCACCACCAAGGCCTTGAAAGAATTTAGCATTCTTTTTGTTTTATTATTCACTGCACTATTTAAAACCAGGCAGTTAGTATTGTATTCGCCAAGCTGTTTTTCTTTTTTTAATGCTGTACTCTACATGAAAGGAAAAACATTTTCACAGTTGGAAATACAATCTTTCATCAACGTAGATGCAGCCCGAATCAACTTCAGAGCAGAAAGTAACGTGTCAAAGGTATGATGCATTTTAATAAAACCGAACGATATTCACTCTTAAGAGTAGATCTTAATATCAGTACATTGTAAATCCACAGACTGCAGCTCGCGAAATTGAACTTCCATATGCTGTGTGATTATGCATCTTTTCTGTGTGTAAAAAGCCTTTTTAAGCTGTTATCTGACTACAGTAATTGCCATTTAAATTGATCCATGTCAACAAAACCTGGATCCCTGGAGATTCTCACCTAGAAGTCTGCTCGTGGAAGGGCTCACAGAATGCCTGTGCATCTGAGACTACTTCAGCATTTTCTCAAGCAGCCAGCTGCATGAATAGTTTTTCCCTCTCATTATTTAATACACTGAGGCAGGCTGCAACCCATTTGGCAGCCCTCCCTGAATAAATATCTGTGGATATTTATTCTCTCTCCCCACCCCCGTTTTTATAGCAGTCATTTGAAGACTGCTCTAACAGTCTTTGTGCCGGTCCTGAAATTTTAGCAGGCCAAGTGAGGCTGGACAGTCCATTCTATAAAACAGTTTTATTCTCTGCATCTCCCAACTGAGGAAAGGAAATGCAATGGTTTAAACAAATGAATGGTTCTGTATTATCACAAGAGTCGGTGTTACAAGTGACACCAAAATGAAAGGGATACAATGAGAAAGAAAAATCCAGAAGCCAACCTTCAGGCAGGGCAGCACCTTCAGTCCCTCTGGGGTGGCTCCTTAAGGAATCACTCAAAAGGCTGCAAAGTAATTTCAATTAATCCTTGACAACTTTTAATTTTGGAAATGAGTAAAAGTGAGCAGTGCAGCCTCCATACTTACATATTTGTCCCCCACCAAATTTGTTATGAAGTTGCTATTGCACTGCTTTGATGGAGAAGAAAAATTCCAAATGACTACCATTTGAAAGCATAGAAAGTGCTTTCAGATTAAACGTAGCTTAATAAGAGGGACTTGAAGTCCACTGAAACGCATCTGTAGTTAATGAAAGGTCTCTATTAACAGTGAAGGAAGAATTTAACTCAAAGATTTTCTGTAGGACTTCTCAACTTCCCGCTCGACTTAGAGCAGACTGTTGTGATACATTGTGACTTCACACAGTGGGTATTAAGTGAGTTAATTCAAAGGAGCTGAAACCTCATTGATCCTAATTGAAAGCAATACACCCAACCAAATAGTTTTCTACCCCATCTGCTCTGGCCTGCCACCAGCTATTCAATACAAGAGAATTAATAGTTTCAGATATTCTAACCGACCCAATAAAAGCACTCATTTAAGCAGGACTGCATTAACAAAGTGAAAAACCAAGGGCAAAATGGGTTCAAATGGAGCATTTTACTCCTAGTTGGCTTTAACAAAGCTGAATAATGCTTATTCTGACTTTTTATGTGCAAGACTTGATAAACTGAATGAGAAGGCACTCAATGATCAGTCAACGAGCATTGATGAATGGTCATTAGGACCCCCCCAGCCCGAGGAGAGGCCATCCCACAAAGTGGCACACCAGCTTGAAAGGGCGGACTCACTAATGTCCAGATTTCCCCGCTTCCTTGCTCGACTCTCACTTTCAGACCACTGGCCACCAAATGAGGCTGACATATTGGAAAATAATCTTTTATGGGCGAGTGGTAAATAAAAATGGAGGCATTAGCTGGGCTTTCAAATTCAAATCCGCTAGTTTTGTCGGCCCCCAAACGTTTTGATTTTCCACCCAGCTGGAAGCTATTAGTGTTTTCTTAAGGCATCCCACTGACAGGGCAAACCCAAGTAATGTGCAAGCTGTAGAGCTGATTGTGGAGACAGGACAACTACTTCGGGATGCTTTCTTAACTTTCTTCAGTTGACCATCAAACCAAACAACAGCAAAGGCAACACCTCCGAGAGATGCTCACTGATTTCTGGCTGCCAGTGATTTCCTATTGCCTGATGCAACAACAGCCTACTCATGATGTGCCACAGTACCTTCCACACAACTTTTTCCATGACAGTGCAACTACCCTCCCATTTCTACTGTGCCATCTCAAAAGATCTCAAGGTATTAATAAAAGCCACATCTTCATAAACTTCTGTTTCTTCACTAGGAAATAGAATTGAAATATTCCAGGGAGATATGTTCTTATCTACAACAGCAGCTCTTAATACATGCAACACAAAACATGTGCCAGACAAGAGTAAACATTTCCCTAAGCATTTCCTTATTGGCAAGGCTTTCTGGACTTGGAGGAAGAAAAGACAAATGGGACATTTAAAACATACATAACTCTGTGAAACACAGACTGAGATTACCTATACAAATACCTAATATCTTAAAGCTACACTTATCAAGTTGGGAAGTAAATATTCTTGCTTGTCTAATAGAAATTCTTCATCATGCTACACCTAGTGCTAACTAAAGGAATACTGGAATAAATGCATTTGAGATGAGAAAGCAGTCTTCTCTTTTTTCACTTAGGAAAAATTAAAGTCATATTCAGTAGTAAAATCAAAAATTAGTCCTCTAAAAACGGATTTCAAATTATCTGTTAAGAAAAAGCAACCTTGGTAGCAGGACAGGCATGGCAGTCTAGACTGCTCATTGTCCTTTGGTCAGAAAAGAATCCAAAAAAATCATTCTTGTTGAAAGCTGTCAGAAATCTGAGTGGCATTTCAGGTGTACTTCAAGTTTAAAACAATAAAAATGACATATAAAGATCCATGGGAGGAGAAGAATAGGTCAACTGAAAATTAATTGCTTAAGAACAGGAGGGCCAACACAGGCTTCAGTCCTTCAGAGAACATGCTGTTGTACTCTACGTGCACACCTCATACACACGGGTATGGTCACATGTACACACCTGCTGTGGTGCCCATTTCCTTTGCTCCATCTGACCTAAATCAAGTTTTCCCTTACATCTTTATTAAATAAAGCATTTGCTACAATGGAGGCAAAGTAAATTAGAATTGACTGTTAATTTTATTCATATTCTAAGAAAATTACCACATCATCTAAGGATAAACATCACCAAGGCACTATGGAAAATTTTATACTGATTTGGTATCATTTCTGAAAGGACACAATGGAATACTGAAGATGCCACTTCACTGACAGAAGAAGAAACACAGCTGGTGCGCCCCAGAGATGCCTGAGCAATGATACCTGGTCCTGTTCAAACAGGGTCATATTTTAAGATCCCCTACCCCCCATACACACACCCAAAAAAAAAAGGGGGAGGAGCTCAAGCTATCAGTTGCCTTTTGACTTGAAGCTCAGAGTGTTTGCTCGTTCAACATGGGTAGGGAAACTCCTCCTGCTGTAGTATATTAACCCTAGTTTTGACCTCTAATCAATGTCATTTCAATGCATGGGATTTTCATAATAAAGATAACGTGAGAGCATATTTCTGTGAAAGAGGATCAACCACTTGCCATAAATTTGAGCCTTGCATTTTTCTTCGTAACACGTCAATATTTGTGACACTAACTAAACATATTTTATTCATTTGACAAGGACTGTTACATTATATTGAAAACTTTTGTTTCAATGTCACCACCTCCCCGTTTTGACTGATGGCGAGTGAGTTTTGTTAAAACGCAAGGGGTGATAGCGTATGCTCCAGTGAACTTTCCCTCCTCTCAGCACCAGAGACAAAAACCTGCAGCTCCGCTCTGTGCTGGCAGCCATCTGGACAGCTTTCTCTCAATGCCTGCCCCACACCACACTGCAGGCAAAATTTCAGGGCTCTCGAGCTCTGTGGAGCTATTCATGACATACCAATTTCACATTTTCTGCTTGTAAGCTTGCAACAATAAATGCTAATGAGGACTATGAATGACATTTTTAAAGACAATAAAAAGGTCTCCAAATCCCTTGCATATGGAGACACTATTTTCTAAACTTCACCTTCTGTTAGGGAACCATTACACTCTAAAGGAAAAAAATAACCTAAGGAGAACAATGCGATGATCAAAGCATAATCGAGTCCTTAAGAATTCCAAAGAAAATAATGTTTGCAAAGCCAGGTTAATGACAGACAGACATTATGCCGATGCACAGTGCTAACATTTGAATGCAGAACTCTTTCTCAGTAGCGCTGCCCTTCTTAGCACTGCGCTCAAGAATTCCTGGCTGTGGGGTGGGTTTGGGGGCAACATGGCAGATCCTCACTTCTCCTGATGACATGCAACCTAAGAAGTCTTGCATTTGGACCTTTTATTTACAAAGCTCTAGTCCAAAAGTAAACAGTCCTCATTAATTGCTTGGAAACTCTATGTTCTCATGGAGATTACTGTACTGACCGAGAGTGACCAAGAGAAGTTCCTAGTTTTAATGTTTTCTTTCCCAAATCTGTCTTTTGCAGTGCTATTGCTACTCTAAATTAAAGGGCTGTCTTTACTCTGGGTAGTATGTTTTGTGTTTAATTAAAGACAGTTTCCCTTATCAGCAAAGACTAAAAACACTTTCAAGAAAATCCACCAGGTGGAGCAAATACACAGCGATACACGTTTATTTATGCTCTTACTGCCATTTTCAACAGAGAAAATGTTTTATATGGAAATATTCCTACCTCTTGACCTCCCTTCTTTGCCCTTCTGTCAAGTATTGATCAATTTGTACTTATTTACTCCATTTATAATCGTACAAAAGCTTTGTTCAAAGGAGCCCTGATAGGAATCTACTGTTGTTGAGCACTTGAGCACTTTCAATATAGATTTGCAAACCACAATAGTCATTGAAAAGAGTCAAAGAAGTGAAATTAGAGAATAGCATTCTTCAATAAAATATTATTTCAAAAAAAGTGAAATTAGAAAATACTATGCTGAATGATACTTTGTTGAATAATACATGTGTATATACATTATATATGTGTACGTACTCAACAGTAAACGGAAAATGAGCTTATAAAAAAAGGCTGATAAGCGTTCAGAAGATAGAGCTCATTCTTATATCAGACAATAAAACCTTTACACTGGTCTCCAGTACAGTGGGCTGGAAACCAGGCCACTGTATGCACTCATGTAAACAGCAGCACCAGTAGCATCATAGCAGTAGTGCTGCACGGTATGTTGCTGTTTATTGTTAATACCTTTATTTTTGTATTAAACCAGTCAACCTCTGAGTAAATTCAAAAGCGCAATGAATGAGGGCTGTAAATAAATATTCAAGCTTATCCTTAACAGCTAAACATTACTTCTCCATTTAAGCTGTTTTCCAGAGCCAGGTGAGAAAGCCACTTCCTCATCAAATATTTTAAATTTCCCTGATGAAGGAGAAGATCTAATGAAATAAAGGCAGGGGGGCACCTTTTTACGGGAAGAAAATTAAGTCTTAACAGAAAAGCGGCTATGGATGAGTCTTCTCACAGTTATAATAGGACAACCCACTGGCAGAGCCTGTAATTGCTAAAATGGCAAAGCAATATCACCAAGTGAACTGCTCTAATGCAGTTCAGTGTCTAGAAACACAGCATAATCAGTACACAGTCCTTCAGCCCTTGATGATGGAAAGGATTATTGTTTGAGTGACAAAGGCAAAGTATTGATTTCCATAAATTTCCTCCACCTCTCCATTGTTTCCTTAGTTACACCTTTTCTAGCATTTTTTTTTCACTTGCCAGTTCAGAGTTCCTCTCCTCTCTCTGCCATCAGTACTACCCCTCTGTCCTCGATTATGTGCCCATCTTCTGACCCTTCTACATCCCAGTCAGTTTCCACAACCAAAACCAATCCCAAATGGATTCACCAAATGTGCAATCTGAGGAGAAAGTCCCCAGATGCAAAAGAGGCTGACAGAAGATCTGTGCTTTTAGTTAGCCCCAGATGAATCCAATCACAGCTAAGGAGTTACCATTCAAAATCTTTGTTTCTTAAGGAACAGGGAGGGATCTGTACAAACACAAGCTTTTACATACAGTTTTATTTTATCTAATTGTGTTGCACTCCACATGGTGCTTAGCTGTAACCACTCAGAAGAGAAGCAGGAGAGGAACATAAGAGGTGATTATGAAGTGGAATTTCATACCAAGAGCAAATTATGGCACTTCACACTAGCAGAACATCTGCAAAGAGCAGTAGAAAGAGCCTGGACAACACAAGGTGACAGTTTTAATGCAGCTTGGGACTGTTTTCTGCGAGAATTTTCCTTAAGCAAAACTGTCACAGCAGTGGCTTGAAGATATAGCCAAGCTAGGCTTTTTTCCCCTCCAGTTTCAAATGGAATAATGATTGAAAACCATTATCTCCTCCAAGGGATTTCTGATGTTGCAGCCATGAACTATGCGTTACCCTTTTCTGATGTTTTCAGAGGGGAGCTGGATACCCAGTGGGTGGGAGGAAGGACAGTGTGGCTGCTGTTGTCACCACCCATGGGTGGGGAGTTTGCTTTTCCTATGCTGCAAGCTGAGACTGGCAATGTCTGGCTAGGTCATGGCCAGTTCATTGGATTAAGAAGTCTAGAAAAATGTAAAAGTGTGTCATACAACAGAAGGAGGGACACACATGTTCATACTGACATGTTATTTCCTGCATATACACAAGCCCTGTGGAAACATGGCCCTGACCATAAACCAACTTTTTTTCATCCTATAGATTCAAGCAATATTTGTTTATGCTATAGCTTCTCTACAGTATGTAAGGATAAAAGGATTTAAAACTGTGCGTTTAAGTAATTCACTTTTACTTAAAGGCCAGACCAGGTACACCAGAATAGCATAGGAACCTACTGAAAAAGGGGGCTTGATTCTAAAAGGTGGAGTATTGTGTACATATTTAAGAATTTATTAGATCATGATTATCGATCTGGCACACTGTAACAGCTCTTTTGTTGTAGCATCCCCTGCAAATCCTTCTTAGATGGAGGATTAGGAGCACAATAGATCATAATGACTCTTTTGGTCCCATTATGCTGTGTGTACTCACAGCTGCAGATGCCGGTGGAAGGGCACATTCTCCTAATGAGGAATCCCCTATAAACCCTTTCCTGGTAATGGCCGTTAATGTTTCTGCGCAGGAAGAGTATGCCTTTAAATCTTTATTACAAAATCCTAATGAAATACTAGCAGGGAAAATGTAAGTGACTGTTCGAGCAATTTTGATCACACCTACAAAGTAACCAAAGCCATTAGCACGTGAAAACGTCCTGCACAACTACAGAAATAACTCTACAGATTGGACTGAAAGCCTATGGTGTAAAAGAAAAGGAAACCATAGTTAACTTTTAGCTCTCTGTTCTCCACTCCTATAACCACAAATACATTTTTGGACCAGCTTTTGCCCACAACAATGAAACATAACAGTCACATGCTGCACTGATTTGTGCTGCAAAGCCAGATAAACATGTTCCCTTCCTCTGCTACTTGCACCTTGTGACTGTCAACACAATTATTTACAGTACTGTGCTATAAACAATTAAATGTATCCAACTAAGTCATATTCTTTACCATTCAGACAAAAAAATCAAATTTTAATTTCCTATCAATCAGGAAAACAAACAAACAAATATGATATACACATTCTGTGCTTTTCAGTACCTTTACCTAATTTAAGCATCTGCAACCTTGACCTTTACATGATAGCAGATTTTCTACCTAGGGCTGATGTTTAAGTACCTCCCAGCCTCAGCCACAGAAAGACTCCATGGGTCACAGGGAATTCCCTCAACACTCAATACCTATGAACAACAACTACAACCAACCTCAGTATTTCAAAACTGAATGCAAAGTCGGACACCTAAGAAAATCACATGAGTACTAAGAATGGAAGTGCTGATAGCTGCCACCATTGTTTCAATAGGCCATGCCAGAACAAACACTGGCTTGGTTTTATGCCATGGGATGAATAAAAGTAATGTTGCCAAGCATGCTGAAAATGAGAGACTTGGAGTGCCAAGTATGATGATTACATTCATGATTACACAAAGAACAAAAAACATCTTCAAAATTTTCTTTCATTTGCTGCGCAGCACAAGCTCAAGTCTGAAAGGTCTTGATCCTCAGAAGGATCCTCTGAAAATGAGAGAGGTTAAGTGAAGGGAGAGAGAACAATAAAGCAAAAGGAAAAACCATGAGTTCAGAAGCGAAAGGGTTAACCTGTTTTGTTTCAGTCGGTGTTCTACCAATGCCAGAATTACAAGGGAAAGACTAAAAAGAGCCAATTTTTTATTATTATTATTGTTATTATTCTTTTAAAAAGAAAAAAAAAAAAATCAGGCCTATCTGTCACAGTGTTGTCCGGGCTGGAAGAACCGGCAGGAACCTCAGATTCCTGACCAAGCCCTCCTGCACACAATGCCTCCTGAATGGAAGGAACCCAGGCCCAGCAGAGATAGCCCGCTGTCAGGAACCGGCCCTGACGTGTGTGGACAGACAGGGCTGGCCTCGCAGGATGTCAGAGCGGCAAACTGCAGCTCGAGATACTGCATTTTCACACACTCTCAGCCTGGATGTTTTGCTCTTCAGGTAATTAAACAAGGAAACGGGGCTGATGTGTACAAGTCTGACCCCTGCGCTGCGGCTCCACACTTCTGCCTATCAACTTCCGCAAGGACTGCCTGCAGCATCAACAGTCTTCTGCTCTGCTCCCCTCTCTCCCAGTGCCAAGCTCTAAAACAAATCCTCCTGGAATTATGTGCTGCTGCTGCCTACTCCTTTTGCTGTTTCAGAAGGACTAAATTGGTTGGTGTTCCATATGCCTTGCTGCTTTTTCGTAGGAAGAAGGAAAAAGGAAGGAGACAATTACTTTCTGAGAGCTGCTCCTCAGATACAGTCGCAAGATTACATGGAGGAAGGGAAGAATGCATGAAGCAAAGAATTCCCGAATTAATGCTTACGTTCAGGTCATTATTCAAAATGTGGAAGATCCTGAAAAGTCTCTCTGATTCATCCATCCAACCAGTTATTATTATCCAACCCAACACTTATTATTATTTTTCACTTTCTGAGTCTTTGCTTTGCATAATGGTATAAATCATAGAATCAGAAAAAAATAAACCAGTGTCTCATCTCTCTATTTTTTTCCTATATTTAAGAAAGGGTAGAAGGCAGGTGCTACCACCTATAGTCTGTGAAAGCCCTGCACATGCTGCTCACTGGCTGACCCAGTTTCTACGCTCTTTAAATACTATTTAAACAAAATGATTTTAGAAAGGGTAACATATTCTTACTTCTTCTGAAAACCCACAGAATAGAATATTGGCTGAGAGAGAGAGACCAGAAGAAAGGGGAGCACAAAAGCGTGCCTGCTTGTCTGTGTTCAACACAAAGAACATTAAATGAAAACAACTGGCACGCCGCCAAATTCCTATACAGGCAAAGAGATTCAAATAAATTGATTTCACGCATCACACTGACCTGGGATCAGTGAGCAGTGCTACAATACACTTGCTGCTCCATGTGGGGCAAAGCCCATTAATGTTATCAGAGCCTCAGCACATCACCGCGAGGAAAAAAAGGGAAACCAAACTCTGCATACTCAGATATTCACTTTGGAAAGGGAACTTAAGCTGAAGTGCTTTGTTTCAGTTTACTAATAAATATATCCTATTCTCACAGTCTGTTCATCTCAAAGGTTTCTAAGGTTGTACTTTACAAATTAAAATAAATACAAATGCCATACGCTCACCCTTACACCCTGCTTTCAATGTAGCTGCTCTCAAACTCAGTTATTCTCTGTGAATTTCCTCCCTTCCCCGTCCGCCAGTGTTTTATATAGATTGTAGGCTATTTTCTTTGTACTTCAAAAGCTGGATCCCTGCCCAGTATGTTCTTCTTGGCTCAGAAAGTAAGCTGAAGAAAACGGCCACCAGTCTCAACCACTCCAAATCAACCTGACCTACAGAAAAAAACCATCATTTGCAAGTCAGCTATAAACAAGGCCCTTCTTCACTGTGTAGAATTGCTTGGGCTCCGTCCCTCATTTCAGAATTTCACTTTCTTACAAGATGTGAAGAAACCCATATGCATTGTGGAGTCTCTTCTTGTCATCCAGCCTTTGTTTTTCATTAAGATCTCTCACACTCATACCACACAATCAAGAGCGATGCCAGCCAGCCACAGGTGTGCACCACATGAACAGACGAAGACCCGATTGTGAGTCGAGTAATGACAATCCTGTGTCTGTAATGCACTCGTCCCCAAGAACTCTATTACATCTGTTATATGTTAGAAGGGGGAATTATTACTTCAATTGGACTCTTCAAGATGCGTAAGCACGCAAACAATTGATTTAAAGACTAACAAAGGAAAAGCAAGGAAAAGAAGACATTACAGGAGCAGAAGAAAGGTTAGGATCACCGTAAGCATAGGCAGACTGGTACAAGTGGCCATTGCTTCAAGGAAGCTATAGATTCAATCACCTCCTACTTTGCCATTATTCCATTTTTTGTTTCAAATAGTAAGTTAAATCTTCTAGGGCACAGCAATATCCATATTAAATTGACTTCAAACACCGCTGCGAGAACACTCATCTCTAACCTACTTCTGCTTTTAATGAAAACTACATCACATGATCTGAAAAGGTGTTGTCTGCCAAACCATCCATCGAAGCTGGGCTGAAAGTTGCTATAATATATAGGACAAAGCTATCTAGGGTAATGGAACAGAAGCTTTTTGATGGATTTCAAAAGAGTGTTGGGCACATCTCTCAAGTCAGTCATCCAAATTTCAGTGCGGAGCATCTTGGCCATTTAAGACTAAAATTCTTGAATGTGTTACGAACACATACATCCAGATTTAGGTAACTTACTCAGCCACTTCCTTCCAAATATATCTCAAAATGGGTGTGCCCAAAGATCTATCAATTACTCACCACCACCAATTGCTGTCTTTTCTACAGAATAGCTGCAAGGCAGTTCTGGATCGGCTTTTTCACTAAGGTAAAATTATAGTTAACTCTGTAGGTTTTGCTACAGAGAGGATGTGCTTGTTTTGCTATAAAGCTAGATTGATAGGGCTGCAAGAAGGAACTGTTTAGGATACAGCAGCTTTGTAATGATGGTACAGATGCATCTGCACCCAGGTGATATGGGCAGTCTGACCTGCCCAGTGGTTAACAGGACAGGCAACATGCTGTTCCCTCCCATTTGGCAAATATTTCAGTAGTACAAGAAGATCATTTGGGCTTTATAAAGATGAAGTGATTTTCAGTCATATTCAATCCTTCTTTCTAATAAAAATGATCAGTATTAGAAAACACGTCTGTCTCCTAAGTTGTAGAAAATTTCCATTATCTTGCACGTGCTCTGACAGCAATAAACCACAATAAGCTTCACATTAGTATGCCAGCACTGCATGCTTGAGGCATGAAATCTTTACTTTTACATTTATTTATTTTTGAAATCCTTTATGAAGACCAATATCGCAGAAGAAATCAACCAACAGCCACCCATACGAGGTACACTTGCACTTTGAAAACTGGACTGCAGGTAGAAGAAAGGAGGGGAATTAGAAGATAAACACTGCGAAATCAACAAAATAAAAATGCAAGAAAAATGTCTGCTAAGAATATGCTTTCTTTTCCACACTGCCTGTGTGCAGGAAGATCACAGAGATACAATGACTTGCTTTAAATCAAGCTAGAAACTCAATTTAGAATGCCAATTCATTTTTAATAGGTGTTGGTTTTTTTTTTTTTAAATTACGCCCACAGAAACTCACAAAGCCTCCACAGCGTGCAAATCTCCTTGCATTACAGCACCCATACAGTATTGTGGGGCCCTGAGTAGGCAATGTCTCACATACAGAGGCTAGGGACACAAAACCAGGCTTCAGCTGCCTTCAAAATAAACCAGAGCACAGCCCACAATACTCAGACTGCTTGTTCACTTTATTTTGATATCATACTCCATCAAAGTTATGTCAGAGGCAAAACAGTCCAACACTAAAAAAAGACAGTATCAAGAGTGTTGGAAAGCACTTAGACTCAGTTCAGTACTTTCTTGCTATCCAGACACCATTTTAGGAGAAAAAATGCAGTTTCAGTAAAGACAGGAATGACAGTCATAAGTTAAGTAGAAAAGTCATTCTGCCACCACAGATTTACTTCTCAACTACAGTAAAAACTTTTGCATGCAAGGAACTGGAATATTCACCCCCAATATTTCCTGAATCAAATTTAACACAGATTCCCAATGCAATGAGTTCACCAGAGGGTTCCTCTAAATTATAAAGACAGCCATTTGGCCAACATGATTACAACTGTCCCTTAACCTGGTTGCAAATACCATTCTAATTCACAGTGCTGTAAACTAAACTTTATTATTTTTACAGCCCAGTCAAACAATATTTATATGCCAGATAAAATGTACCTATGGCATCAAAAATAAAGGAAACATGGTTAAAGACTGCAAGTAGATGTATTTACAAGAAAAGAACAATTCTAGAAAAGTCATCACTGAAGGATTTCATTGCTAGAGCTGTACTCTTTCAGTGATATTAAAATGATGGCAACACTTTGATTGACTTAGGCAGACTCTTCGGAGGCTAAGGGCAAAGATTTCAACTTACATTACAGTTTACACGGCAAGGTACAGCCATTACAAATAACTTCTGAATAGTATGCACATTATAAGATCAAATATGTTTCTGTTCCTTACCTTGACAAAATTCAAAGTTCCCTTTTTTCCGGCAGTCACCTATCACTAAACTCAGTGCTCTCCAAGTGTTTCTTTTGACAGATATCATTCTCCACCAACCGCTCTGCTAATTTCCTCTTTCCTTTTCTGACTGGGACAGATATTATGTTCACCAGCCCAGAGATCAATCTTTTCTATTGACAACAACAAATGAAAAAAAAAAAAAAAAGAAAGAAAAAAAAAAAGAAAGAAAAAGAAAAAAAAAAGCACATATCACAGCCAGTTTGAAGAACCACACCCCTTCATTTGCATAATAATAGCAGTCTTTTAAATAAAGAGAGAAGACAGAATCGCTATCATTCTAAATCAACTACCCACATTTTCTTAGTCAATATAAGGCAGTGCTTTGATACCATATTAATTCTTAGACAAAGCCTGCTTCAGAAGTTGCCCATTTTCGACTGTTAATATATAAAGGGCAGCCTGCATGCCACCTATTTACTAATTCTGTAAAAACAATTGGCTTCAAATGCATCAATATGATATAAAATATTATATACTTTACCTGGTTGAAAAGAAGCCCTAGAGAATAATTTATTAAATGAACGTGGTTACTAAAAATGGAAACCTTGCAATTACACAACAGTATATGAACTCGTAAGTCGTAATAGCAAACACATTTTAAGAAAGACAGAACAAAAAGGTATTGATGTATTTACAAATCATCCTCCCACTTCTGAAAAGGCAATTTCTCTCGCACTCCAACACCTACGTGAGCTGTTTATTTGGGTTACACAAATACTTTGTCATTAGTATGAGCCCATATGACAGTGCTGTCAGTTTTTCCAAGACATTAATATGCTTTCCGGGGTTCATAATTATGTCAAAGCAGAGAGGTTTCAGAGCCAGGCACGCAGTTATGTCCATGCTTCAATCTGCATCCACTACTTAGGTGTTTCAGGACATACAGTTAAGCATGCAGAAGGATCTGGCCACAGCCGCATGCATCTACCCAAGAACCCAGCCCGGACTGCCTCCTGGACTAGATTATGCTGCAAAAAAAATGGATCGCCTGAGGGCATTTTCAAAAGATGACATTTGTACTGATGCTCAGAATGGCAATCTTCCCCACAGAAAAAAAACAAATGTTTCTGTGCAGCCCTGGCCCGAGCCAAATCCCTGTTATTTCAAGAGGTGTAAGGGGACTTCAGGACTGTACCCAGTATTTGGCAACTGTTGACTTTCAAAATGACACCATTGCCTTTGGAAATCTAGAAAACAACCGCCAAAGTAGAGTTAGGACTCTCCCACTTGGGTGCAATAATTATTTTCCTAAACTTATTATTACCATGTGGAAATTCTGTAGTTGCCACCATGTACATATGCTGGCATTCAGAATTACCTTTCCATAGTGCCTTATCATGAATTCTGTACTTTTCAAATCTTCAGACTTCTGGATAACACGTTACACTTAGACAAATGCACACAATGTTCCCTAAACTGCCATTATTGTTTGATTTGAATGTTACAGCCATAAACCCATGCCACTGGCAAAGCTGAAAAATACTTCACTGACCAAGTGGCCCCATTAATTTCACTGAGCTCATTTAAACATTAAGTTTTCTACTGAGTGACGATAGCACAATCTGGTTGAAATACGGGTTTAGAGTCGAACAGTAAATTAGCATCATATTCTGGATTCAGAATTACATGTTTTGTTAACCTTCACTAATTTGGCCACTGGAAATAATTAAGATCAAATATGTTAAATTTTGTAACATGTAACAATTCACTATTTGTGTCTACTGAATAGCATGCTTCTCTTCAAAGGTTTTTAAATCTCTTACTGTACCACAATAAGTTCTTATGAAAGAGAAAAAAAAAAATCAAAGAAAGTACCCATCTGTGGCCCACATCACAATGGAGTCACCACTTTAACTTACTGTTCTTCCTTTGTTACAGCCTCAGGTTCATTTTCTCTACGTACCACATTTTCTAAAGTGATGGATGCATTCTGTTATACCCATTCCACAGTAATCTGCCTTTTATAACGCATTTTTGCTTCCCGATTTGTAAACAGTTGTTGTCTCTGGAATGTACATGCAAAATCATCTAAAGTCTGAACTTCACTGAAAGTAGAATGCCTCAAACAATTTGTAGTCTTACAAGAGTGTTATAAAAAAGGATCAACATGTTGTATTACCATGGAAATTTTGAAAAACATACTTTCCCAAACAAATATTACTTTTTCTCAATGGTATGAAGTAATGAAAACCACATGTGTAAATCTGCGATCCATGCAGTAGTTCAAGCTGCAGCTAATAGAAAATACAGAGAGTGAACTCTGCCATATAAAGGATTCTTGTTACAGAAATATAATGTGAAAACCAGATGCAGACAGAAAACCTTAATCACAGATGGGAATGTAATCACTGGAATACAGAATACTTTTTTGATCAATCTCAACCATATGAGAAATGTATTTATTTTCTAAGGAATGCAATAACTCGAGAGAGACTTCTATTTGAATTCAGTTAACCTCATATTCACAGTGCTTTTATCTTATATATAGAGAGGGGGTGATATAACCTGAGCCAAGTTTTTAAGAAGAGCCATTGGCCCTGGCAGATCATTCTTGTATCAGCTTATCTTTCAAGGAATTAATAGGATGTAAAGACTACAAATATCAGAATCAGCCTCAAAAGAAATCAACTACTATTGCACTTCTTAGTTACTGCCAGAAATCTCTTCATCACCTAAGCTCTTCTCTGGTTAATTTTTTCCCTTAATATGTGGTTCTTCAGAACTGCAATGCAAAAAGCATATTATTGTGCTCAAGCTCTGCAGATTGGAGCTGGAGTCCTGTAAGAAAGAACTTCCCCACTCCATTATAAAACCTGAAAGTGTCATCTGTTCAAAATGTTCAGTCTACTCCAGGCCTCCTCCTAACTACTGGAAATTCTAATGAATGCCTTCCACACATACAGATCTTGGTGTCAGAAAAAAAGAACACAACGCGCTCCAGCTATGTATTATATCAAAACTATTAAACACAGCTTGCATTTTACCAAGCAAGACAGACCAGGACTACCCATTTTCATTGCTAGTGACTTTCCTGCTCAAAAGTCAGAGATGGAAATAGAATCACAGAATGGTTCGGATTGGAAGGGACCTCAAGGATCATGAATCACCAATCCCCCCCCACCTCCCACCCCAGCCCACTCCCCCCACCCCCCACAGGCAGGGCCACCAGCCTCCACATTTAATACCAGACCAGGCTGCCCAGGGCCCCATTCAACCTGGCCTTGAACACCTCCAGGGAGGGGTGGGGCATCCACAGCCTCTCTGGGCAGCCTGTTCCGGCTCTTGGTAAAGAAATTCCCCTTGACATCCAACCTAAATCTTCCCACTTTTACTAAAGCAGTAGCAAAGAAAAATATGGAAATTGACATGCAATAGGAATATCAAGTTCAAGATTCAGGTCACAAACACGCTACCAGCAGAGCTCACACTGCCGCAAGGGCTCAGCCTCTTCAAAACACCATGCTCCTACCTCACCCTCCTCATCAAACAAATTTTACACTTGGTGCTCAGACTGAACTCTCACATTAAAATGCAAGAAAATCATGGGTGTTCATTGGGCTAATTCCTGTAAACGCATTTTTCTCAATGGAATGCCTGCATGCTTGATGGCATTTGAAACAAACTACTTACTGCATATGTATTTTTTCCTTCTATGTTAACAACTAATAAACCAGCTGATGAAAACACTTTGATTCTTCCACTGCAACAGAAGTTTGGATTGTTTTTGAACTGTATTGTCTACTCTTCCATTTAACTTTGAATTTCTGGGGCTGCAGCATCTATCAATAGTGCAGGATTCAACATTTAACTCTAAATTAATATGAATTGGACATGCTGGTCCTGTTTCTGAACAAGCATGCCTCAATTAATAATAAACTTGGGCCAGATATGAGTTTAAATTGCATGCTTTTTGGACAGCATGCTTTACATGTGTAGAGTGCTAAGAATTAGAGATGAATCTTGCAGCTGCAAAACAGTTCCACGTGACAAAACAGAGACCCTGCAAACTCTTTCTTCATGTCATGTGTGAGTATGTGTGTGCCTGCATCTTTTTCTTCCCCTCATCTAATTTCATCTGTGAGAGACTGTCCCTAGAGGACAAGAGAAGAGAGAACCAATTATATCCAGAGGTTGGTTTCTCCAAAATGAAGGCATCTGTTCCATGCCAACGACTTCCACATGGAAGGAAAACAGAACTTTGAAGGCATCTGTGTTCATGGCTGACAGTCACAGATCTTAGGGTCTACTGTAATTGCCCAGCTGCAAACACAGTTTGGTTGCTGCTGCTGTCAGCTGATCTTGCACAGAAAAGAAGGGAGTGTAAGCCCACAGAAAGTAGCTGAATAAAAATCAGGTATTCTTACAGGAACACTGATACCTTCTCCCATCTGATGAGAGTATTTTTTATAATAAAATGGCTTTGATAGAGCTGAATTGTGAAGCCATTTTTTAATGAACCCTTTACCAAATATTCTGCTTTAAAATGCTATTTTTGCCATTCTGTAAATAATATATAAGTTTAGGCATAAAGTGCTCATTATTTGTTCGTATTTTGGGCTGGTATTTTGTAAGAGTGATTCAGAAACCAGCATGATTCACCAGCCACAGAATCCTGCAGCCCGCCCCACTTGGGCAAGTAGTATTGGTAAAAGCAAGAGTATACCTGAGCAGAAGCTTCTCCATTTCCTCCCAGATGCATATGGCAGACAAATAACTTTCATAATATTTATTATTCAACTCACACAACTTCCAGTGTGAGTGGATCCTTTCCAAAAGACACTTAAAGAAATGTTACTGATAGCTTAAAACCTGCCTTACAGCATCGGGAGCAATGCCTGCAGCAAAACACTCAGCAATGCTGTGCCTGTTTGCTGCTAAAATCAAGTGAATAGGAAAGCAGCAGCTCATCTGAAGCATCTGGACCCCAACTAGTCTTCCAAAGCATAGCACTGAATGCCAGCACGGAACTAAGAATACTGACCATGCAAATGCAACACAGTGTTCTAAAAACAGAGCGGCCTGCACAGAGGAAGTGTTTTCCTTCCCCATCCTTCACCCATCACATAAAAATGGACCAAAGTTTTTACAAATACTTCATATACCTGTGATCTTTTGCAGTTTTCTTATGTAGCACTTCTATCAACAACTCAAAAGAAAAAAAGACACTGTACATTAAAGAAACGTCTTCCCTTTGTTGTGTTGTATTGTTTTAATAGGATTATTAGTTATTTTGCTGGATTTCACCTGCTAACCCTCACATACATGGTACTCAGCCCTTCCAGCCAGCAAGATACACAACTGAGGAAGGCCAACCAGATTCCTATGCAGCTTCCCTTGCCTGGCACATACCTTGAATTATTACAAATGTGCAAGGTAGAGAATATGGGGGGAGACACAGCAGACCTGACACTTCCTGACCACTTCTAAATTGCCTCCAGGAAGGGCAAGAGTTGGGAGTAAGGACAATTAATACAGCCACCTGCTTCCTGTGACCTCCTGGGGAGCAGGCATGGCTGCTGACAGTGGGCTTTGGCACTGTCACTGAGGTCCTGCCCATCCTTCTCTTCCCAGAGAATCTGAGAGATAATAAAAACAATAGTGGCCAACAATAGCTCCATAAGATAAGGAGAAATTTTGGCCTGGACTAAAAAAAAAAAAAAAAAAAAAACATTAAAATAAATACATAAAATTAAAAATAAATAAATGAAGAAGGAAATTATTCAAAACCTCCCAAGCATTTCATGGGAAGAGGACAGGACCCATAAATCTCAGAAACTGTCTAGGAAGTGATACATTGACTCACTCTTAAAACTACTGTAGCTGTTATTTACTGTAGCTGTACATGTCTCTGGAAAGTTTTGGAGCAGGCAGCTGGCTTAAACACAGTTTTACAGCTCTTGGGACTCAGAAGTGAAGAAATCTGGCCCCATGTACTCAACAGGAACCTCTGAGAATATTATTACAGCAGGAATAGATTTTTTCTCTCCTTTAAATGGAATTCTTCATCAGGTAACTCCATCATTTATAATGCAAAGACAGTGACTCACTTTACATTCAGACCTGAGCTAGCCCACTTATCCTTACATCAGATAATTTCATTAGGACAACATCTGAATCTGACCTCCAAATGAGTACAGCAGAGTACTGCTAAAATCACAGAGGTGAGACAGGAACAATGAAGGTGCAGATCTCCAACCTTGTGTTGAGACGAAAGGCACACCCAATCTTCAAGGAGAACTGGGTGTGCAAACACCACTGAAGATGTGAATGCCAGTGCTTTCAGGCCAAAGCTCACAAGCTCTGCTAACCCATGGAGTTGCATTAATTTATCATGGTGCACAGGAAATGCATGTAACATCCAGAAACTAAGCTTTGCTATTACAGTTCAGTTTGATGTTTTCCTTGCTCATCTTCAGCACACTTTAATACAGGTTGCAGCATGCTTTTCCAGCATTAAGTGGTTTGCCAACAAGCTTTAAAAATAATAAATAGCACAGTCATGAAACAGCTTTTGCTTAATGGTTCCTAGAACTCACTGACTTCACTCACTAAAACCCTTTCTATAATGTTACTCTTAAATACTTTCAGCAGTGTCACCATTAAAATAAAATAAAAAATCATCCCGGCACTCCCATCCATTGATAGCACACCCGCAGGTGCCATTATCCCTAAATTTGTTGGCAGCTTTCTCTGGCACCACTATGCTTTAATGGCCCTGGCAGCAAACCTCACCTGGATGTCACTGAAAGCACTCCTTTGGAGCGCACTTCCCAAATATCCTTTTGCAGCACTATCAGTACGTCTCCTTTGTTGCATTCTAATCACCTCATTTTCTGGCAATGGCCTCATGCTCTCTTGCAGTCCAGGCCTGAGCTGGTCTGTGGCAGTGTTCCCCTTAAGCTAACACGTGATTAACAGGCGGGATAATTTTTCAAAGAGGATTTCAGTGTAGTATCTTCACTGTTCATGGTAAGTGTAACTTGGCTCCAAGCTTTAAAATGCATTATAGTTCATCCGAGTAACACAACGGAGCTAATACAATAGCGACACAAAGCACAAGTACAAACCCCAAGCTAATCTAACACTCCATCAGAGAGACTGTTAAACCTTGGGACCACCAGATGCCACACACATTTACTCAACACACCACCTGATTTGTCATGGCAGCACAAAGCACCAGCATCCTGATACTGCCAGAATGGAAATACACAAAACAAAATATTTTATAGAAGATAAACAATACTGGGGAAAAGTGGACAAGTTGGAGAGTTGGATTGCTTCTTTTTTGTCTCAAACTATTTAAAATGACACCTAGACTCCAAGCTAAGTGGCCACCTGTGTGGTCACCTTCAGAAATGTAAAAAAACGTAGTCCACGGACATCCAAATAAAATGAATCACAAAAGAAAATGACTAGTGGTAATGACTACTATTTATGCAAATTACATATTAACATCCAAAAAGGCAGGCACACACAAGCCTCCTAGAGCCACAAAAGTGGCTGCAGTTTTGTACAATTTGTAGCGGTCACGCAACCACCTCCTCAGATGCACATCAAAATTCCTGTTTTTCACTCCCTGGCTCAACATGGCTTTTCACAAATGATGCATATTTTATTATTCATTGTTACCTGCCACTGCATGCGGATTAATTCCACTCCACTAGGTGGAGTCTTATATCTTTCCAGACAGCGACTTAATTTCCAAGGGAATCTGTTATCCTCTATGAGCTGTGGGTGTTACTTTATCATAAGCACCACGGTCGACCTGCCTTGACTAACAGAAGTGGCAATGTCTCAAATGCCTGCTTGAAGAAATAACCAAATATGTCATGAAGACCACATGTTGACGTGTGGCAGTATAGGTCTGTTTAGGAATACTACTGTCGTGCAGTACTGTTCGACACGGTTGTGTTTTTGCGATAACAAAATTTAATCAAGAACACAGAGTTAAAAAATGAACATCAGTAAGTCACTTTATCTCACATATGCCCAACAACTAAAGATAAACAAAAGTATTTTGCTGAACTTCTTTTCAATCCTCTGTGTGCATTCGTAAATATTTTGGATATTTAGGATGTTCTTCCTCTGAAGTATCCCAAAACCTATCACAGAAAATGAAAGCGAGCATGAAAGGATTTCTTTCTATAGTCACATTTCCACTCACAACCACTGGAGTTATATACAGCAACTATTGAATGGGAACAGCAAAACAGCATTCAGAATTTTAGGCTAGCAGTGAGAACAGAGCACTTCTATGAATGTGCTGGGAAATTTTAGGTAAGAAAATTGAGATATAGACTCCCTACCTATATACAATCTCTGTCTGACTCTACCACAATCCCTGCAATAAAAAAATAAAAAAATTAAAAAAAAAAAATCCTGTAACCAAAACAAGAAGCACCTTGGCTTAAAAACTCCTCAGGCAGACAGCATCTCCCTTAGCACATGACGGCAGAGCATTTGTTTGGCGATACTCGCTAGCAGAAAGCTCCGCGTAGGCACTTAGCGCTAACACGGGGCTCCGCCAGGGTCTCACGTTGCCGGGTCAGCCGCGGTGGGGCCAGCACAGAGCGGGTTCTGCTGTTGGCAGATATCACAAGTTATTTAAGGCTACAGACATTTTGCTCTGATCGGCCGTGTTTTTTTGTAATATTTACTTCTCGTACATATGTCTATAACTATGTATACGTCCCACAGAAGGTGAGGTTTAACAGGGTTAGCTTTGTTGGGGGAAAGGAGGTTTGGAGGAAAGGAAACAACTTTCATGTTTAGAAGATTTGAATCTAGTGACTGTCATAGGATGTAAACACTCTTCTGGGGAGGGAGGCTTTTTGTTATGTTTCAGGAGTGCACAGAGTTTGGGATAAAATCTGTATAAATAATCATCCCTCTGTCATTCAACATAAATTTATGCACGTGTGTGCGCACACAGTTATGTTTGAGAATACAAACTACAAAGTAGACACGCCACAGACTTCCAGACAACCTCCTGCAAGCACTGATCTCTCACAAAATCCATTCTATATTTAAATTTCAAGTTTATTGAATTTTAATTATTTTTGATCTGCAGATCACTTTGAGGAAAATCCCCCAAGGTCAATAGCTTACAAATCCAATTGTAAAACCAAACACAAGCATCAGCAAGGCCCCTTCCCATCCAGATACCTGCCAAGGAACTGAGTTCCTGACTTTTAGATTAGAATTCAACAGCTAAATCCCATTCTGATATTCAAGCCAGGTAATTCTCTACAATGCACTAAATATGAAATAAAGAAGAAAATGAAAAGCTCTTGTTTCATTCTGCACATGTACTGATGTTACATACATAAGGCTCTATAGATGTAACTTAATTATCACTTCTTCATTGAAATCCTTATCCAAAAAATTAACAAGCAACTCCCCTTTTCATTGCATCAGGAGGACACTGTTTTATTTTTAATTAAAAAGTAATAACGTGTTGTTTTTGTTTTCCCCTGGAGATGCCTTTGATAGAAAACTTATGTTTAACCAATGCAGCTCTTTCCAGGTTTATAAAATCCACTTGGATTAGCAACTTAAGAGCAGCAAATATGTTTGCATGTAGGTATTCAAAACCTAATTTAATAATTTCATTTAGCCATGGAAAAAGTCACACCAAAAGCCCCACCAAAAGGTTCTTAAGGACCTTAACTATAGATTTGCAGGTTCAGTAAGGAGAAAGTCAAAGAAAGCTCTGCCATGCTCTGAACTTCCCTTACTTTCAGCAAGGTACTCAGAGGTAGGTGAAGCTGTATGGTTAGGGGAAGATTTATGGTGTGAGGAAGCAGTCACTCATCATTTTAAGATACAATTGTAGTTTATTAATGAAATCATTTAAAATGTACACGTTAAATCCTTTAGCCAATACAGTGACATTCAGCTATCCGGTGCCATTTTTATAGTCCAAACAGATATGGCCCTAATTGCATAATGCTATTTTATCTGCTGAAGATAAAAGTGCCGATAAGCAAAAATGCACATTAGGCAGGAGATTTTTCAGAATAGATTTTTTTTTTTTTTTTTTTAATAACCCACTTGCATTAACAAAAGATTGCAATGGCTTCCAAATTATAGGGTGTTATTTTTAGTGAAAGTAGTTCAATATTCATATTGGAGCAGATGTAGCAGTTTAACAAAACAGCTCTTCAAATCCTGCACAAATTGAAAACAGGAAAACTGATTGCATTTTCTCTTATCACTTTCCTTTTCTGAATTGACACTTTTGGCCTTCTGAAAATTTACACATGGCTTTCATCTCAACAGCACCTGCTGATCAAACAGAAACCTAACATTTTCATGAAAATGGTATAAAGGACCAGTTTTCTTTTTACCATCTTAAAGGGCATCAGCAGTCCACTTGATGGCAACAATTGTTGAGTAGATGGCACGCTCAGAATACATTTTATATTTTCATTACAGTTACTGTTAAAAATGAGTTAAATCACCAGTGGCTCTTTCGTATTAGCTTTTTGTCTGCCTTAAATTAATTTCAATCTATCTCTGCCTAACCCTGATGGGTTTCATTCTGCAGTCAGCTAGATTTTAAAGAACATCTGAAAGACTTTGATATAATAAGACGTGTCCTGTGTTCTGCAACCACTGGGTCTTCTTTTTATATGTGTTTATATGTTAACGTATAAATTAATTTATGCAATTGGTGCGTACGTATGGATGACTGCATATTTTCCTTTATACTAAATAAAAATGCGTATCTATCATTCTGCACTATTGTTCCTGTATTGAATCACCCAAGCACTGTCACGAAAGCATGTTGAGAAGGCCAAAGTTGATCTATTTACATTAAAGTTGTTCTTTGCTTCCTTGTGCAATCTTCAGAATCGGAGAAGGTCTAGCAGGCACTTTGGAACTGGAGCATCAAGGCAGGGTCGAGACAGTGCCATTGGCAAACACACAAGCAACACTATTGGCAGTCCTAGTGCTCTTCTTGAGAAAGGTTAAGGTATCAAGTCATGTACATAAAATATGAAACTTAAGTGCCTTGTTATCCTGTCTGCTGCCGAGTCTGTAAACTCTGAAGTGCGACAGCAGGTAACAAGTACCATCTTCCCTTGTACATAATTCTAGGTGTAATTAAAGATACTCCTGAAACCTGCTACGTGTCAGCTTCTTAACTGATGGAGCCCTAACCCCTCTGAAGTGTTCTGCTGCCATCCATTACCATTCTGCTTCAGTGATAAGGTAACCTGAAGGCAGAAATGACATACAGTAATATATGTGCCACTCCAGACAGTTGGTTTGTGAATTTCAGTGTCTCATCATGCTCACTGAGGCAATCGCAAACCCGAAATGTCAATATGTTCAGTCAATGGAAGTAAAATAATGGGGCTCTATTGTCTTACCCTATCGATCTGCTGCTGTCAACAAGAATACATGCCCCCCTGGCTTTAAACAAATTTTAATTAGGCTTTTAGTTACTGCATCATAGCTATATATCTATCTGTGCAAACACTTGACAAAGCAAAACGGCAGTATTTCAGGCTTCTTGGATATATTTTAAAGGTAATTGCTGAATGTTTCTTTAAGAAATAATTGCTGATGAAGCCATTTGTTAGAAGAATGTGCATGCACACACTTTGAGTCACTGTAATCTGGACAGAACTGAAAAACCACCCGCTATCTGCATCCAGAGGAAAAGAAGGGGGGAACAATCCAATCGATGGGCTTCAGCACAGACGGAGGTTCCCCACACATCACTTTCTGGCAGTGGGAGGGAGGTGGGCAGTGGGCGGTGTGGCCTTTGCGCACACCCAGCACACACACATCACAGATTATCCTGAAGGGCGGGGGCTATGTAGCTCAGATGGAGTGGGAGGCATAGTGGGCTGAGGTGAAGTGACAGTGGGTTCTCCAGCTCCTTTCCCCCTCTCTTCAGGCTGGCAGTTGGCCCTGCTGCCCTCCTACTGTCCTACAACAAGCACCTTTCCAGAACGTGGCACTGACCCCTGGGACCAATACCTGACGTCACCTCCATCCGCACCAAGAAAATGTTCCCATGATCTCCTCCAGCCTAGGATCCAGTCAGAGGATGCATCCTATCACAAGCACCGAGATGCTCAACCTTGCATTGGCCAAGCAACTAGGACAAGCCACAGCTCAGCCTTGCCACAGCCAAGTGCCCCAGTGCCACACAGCAAGTATGCCTGACTACAGGTCAACATCATCCACCAGAGATGGAACAATAAAACCAGAGCAGGCCCTTCACCCAGCACTTCAGATATCAAGAAAACAAGTGCTCAGTTCATATTAACAGGATTCATCAAAACTTATTGTGAGATACTGGGAGGGAAGAAAGCAAAACCTGCAAAGCCCAGACTGCTGCTGAGGGCAGAGCCAGCCAACAGCATCCCTGCACAAAGACTGCTGGTTGCTCAATTCACTCTGTACTTTTCAAATGTTCCTCCCTAGGAACCAGCATTTATCTCTTAAGGGAATGTGTCTCCCTCACACGTCTGTAGAGAAGTAACGCGACGGCTGGGATGAGGACAATGACAGCACGCTGGAGTGAAACAAGCATTGTTCAGCACTGAACCCCTTCCCAAATCACTCGGCCAAGATAGCAGTTTTTCCACAAGAAAAGAAATAAAGGGAATTTGACACATAATACAATGTGAAAAGCAGAACCTAAGTGGGGGAAGGGCGTGTGTGTGAAAATCATGTCACTGCAATGAATGTCAGATAAAAAGGGGTCTGTCACAAATCCTCCACTAATCCAATAATGTGAAAACCTCTTGGTATCGCTGAGACATAGCGCAAGGTAATTTTTTTGTATTCTTCATAAACCACTCTATGTATTTAGCATTAGAAAGACAGCAATTTGGCAAATTTTCTTATCAGGAATTTAATTTTCCATTTAAGGTAAACTGACTTTTTACATGTCAAATTTACTGTGCGCATTCCTCAGCCAGTATTTTTACCCTACCGAAGGGCCACTTTTTGCACAACTTCCTCCAGTTGTCAGTTGTGTGACAACCATATTTAGAGGTAATCAGACAGGTCACATTACAGGAGTTAGTCAACTCATGAGAAACCCTAACCCTCACACTTAATCGTATGCTCTATGCATTTCCAAAGAAAAGTGACTTAAATTAATTCAGCCTGGAAGGTACCACAGACCTTTCTGTATGCTTATGTTCTTTCAAAATATTGTGCACTAATAGTTCTATTTGTTCTTAAGATGTAAGGGATTTTTTTTTTCTTTGAGATATACGTATATAATATGCAATGAACTAATTTAGGATCCATCAGATTCTCATCTGCCAGAGCCAAAATGCACATCCTATATCTGTGCTGGCCATCCAACCAAGCAGTTTTACTACTCCAGTCACAATTCTCTAAAAAAAAGCTACTCCAGGATCCTTTCTAATGTAAACACTTTGCTGCAAAAACACTCACGTTTAAAAATAAAGCAATGTGTGGTAATAAAATAAATACAATCAGACTACAAATGTGTAACAGAAGTGGCGTTCCATAAGCACAGCTGTCTCAAAGTCCAAGCTGCAGGCTAGAAATCTTAATTTCAACTGACTCTCTCTTAATCATGGGTTACCTTCCTATAAAGCGTAAAGTCCATCTGCCCCAGGCAGATAAGTTTTGAAGCATTAAAATAGATAAAAATCTAACATTTTCTTTCTTTCATTGAATATGTGAATTCTAGTGTGTTATAATGTGAGAATTCCAACATATGACCATTATGGCACAATATCTCATAGCTCAGCTTGTCATTACTTCACTTGTAATTCTTATGTTAATTATGTTCATAATTACTATAAACAGATGTGGTAGAAATTCATGTGACCTTTTACTGCAGAAGGCATTTCCCACTCTTTCCACTTTATTTTAGCAATACAATATTAAACCAGAGCAAAGTATTTCTGATACACTCAACATGCACGTGAAACCATGTCCCTACCCCATATATTTCAGCCAAAGGACCACCTATGTGCCAGCATATTGACATGAAAATGATGGTAACTGAGAAGTCGACCCTGAAATGTACCCCTGAAAGACTGTGCTTGAAGTGAACCCTTTCGGCTAAACTGAACTAAATCTACAACTGAAGCCTGGGACATAAATGGAGCAGTGTGTTTTTATTCAGCACCTTTGTTAATGCAGCAGTATCCTGCTTTACAACCTCAGGTACATGGCAGCCATACAGCAATTTATTTTACTCACAGCCCAACCATCACCGTCTGTACACAAAACACATTTACAATAAAATCACTATGGATTTCATTAAGAGAAAGCCTACTCGAATTTCATTTCTTTGGACCTAATCTATAATTAGTGTGGACAGACAGGTGCAAACCCTTCTCCTCTACAGATGGCTACTGGAAATGGTGCAAAATAGCTCCTTCTGTTTAAACAACACACAGATAACCTGCTCTGCTCTTATCACTTACAATTACCTCCATTATACTGAACTAATGTTTACTTTAATAAAACGTCCACTGTTCTCTAAACGATATTTGGAAACTTCCATATCAATGGCAGGGGGGGGAAAAATGAAGATGGAAGTCAGTGTCTTTCAGATGAAATTATTTTGAAGGGAAATAAAAAGCCTTTTGAAAGGCAGGATATTTTGACTTCGATCTTACATCTGCTGATCGTTTTTCTTTACCCACAAAACCACACAGTATAGTACTTCCTGATGTATTTATGCTTCCATATATTAAGCTAATCAGGTTTATAGTAAACAAGAAGAAAATAACAGCAATTTTGAAGCGGTTCTTTGGAAAGTAACATTTACTGTAGAGAAACAAAACCTTTCACATTGAAACTCCAGTTTTTAAACTAACTTTTTTTTTTAGATACTTAATGTGAAAGAAGGTGAAGAAAATGAAATCTGGAAGCCAATATTTTAAGAATTTACTCTCGGTCCTTATGCTAAATTCAGTGTCAGTTTAAACTCTTATAAATATTCTAGGTTGCTATTAAAGGCTGTATGAAAAAGAGCAGGCTGCTACTAGCTAAATAGATCCAAGGTTTTTAATTTATTCTGATTTAAAATAATTTCTTTCTGTGGTTTTCCAGCCAGACCATGAGAAATAACCTCTTCACAACACCAAGTTCACGTTTCATTTCAGCTGATGAGGCTTCTTGATCTCTGCATGACAACTTAAGTTGCTACAGAACAAAGACCAAGGTCTCCCCCTCAGCCTAACAAATCTGAAGCTCATGCAACAGCAATATACTAATATCCTTATTCAATTAGCTAAAGATTTAACAGTAATGGACTGTGGCAAGTGGATTTCAAAGATGGAAATGACAATTGCAAGCCCTTTCTCCCATCACCCCCAATGCAAATACCGCAGATGCCTATTTCACCCCAAGTGCCTGCGATGAGGGGCTTGCAGGCTGCACAGTACCTCAATGGAGCGAGCTCCGCATTCAACGCCTGTCAGCTGAAGTTCATTTCAGAGAAGTGAGAAACAGGATTTGACAGGGAAGAACGTCCTGAGCTGACTAGCCACTGGCCAGCACTCCAGGTGGAGCTGTTTTTCTCCCCTTTATTCTATAAACAATACTTCTGGCACAGAACTCCACGTGCACGCAGGCATACAGAGTGTTAAGTGTATACAGATGAGACTCCGTGTGATGTTTTACTGGTCCATTATTTAGGCAAGAAATGAGTTAACGTTAAGGTGGTCAGAAATGGTAGAAGGCAATGTTTTACTTGAAAAGATTTTGGAAACTATTTAAAAGCTCAAAGCCTTTGAAGGAAAACAACTCGTGCAGCAGTTGCCAGGAAGCAGTGACCTAACGCTGCTGTCTGCATTCCATTACAAACAGAATGGTTCTTGTCTCCTCCGGCCCGCTCCCACCGGCCCCAGAACAGCTCGCTGAGTCCCACCACCTCCCTCACACCCAGCCTGGCTTCAGCTCAGTGTCAGCAAGGTTTGGGGTGCTGGCTCTTGATGGGGACTGGGTTTTCCTTCACGCTGTTGCATGATTTGAGTTTTCCATGATGGAAAGGAAAAAAGATGCAGGAACTGAAGGTAGCAATTCTACCACCAGGTTCAGATCTGGTAAAACTAACCTTCAGAAAGTTGTCAGTTCCCAAACACAGCACTACTTCTTCACTGAAAGCTTTGACAGGGAGTCTGCAGCTCGTCTCACAACTAATGAAGCCTTTGCCAACTTTGTGTTTCCATACACTGAACCGTTAGGAACATGCCATGCTTAGATCTTTTTCCTAGTATTATTTCTATTGATGGGGAGCCCCAGAAACATGCCTCATGCTAAAGCCAGACCGAATAAACAAGACGGAAACTTTCCTAGCATTCAGCCAGGCTGAAGGAAGTTCCCTACTCGTATTGGATTTCCTAAGGAAATCAGCCCAGAATAAACGGCATGAGGTTTTCAGACTTCCCATGGAAAGGTCAAGCATCAGCTTTAACAGCCATCAGAAATCAGTTTCAGTCCTCTCACCACCCAGCTTCACTCAAACTGCTCAGAGAAAAGCAGAGCAGAAGACATGCACAACAGAACTCGAATCTAAAAGCATCTCTCACATCTTGCCTCAAACTGCGCTTAACAAAGTTACTCATTTAAACTTCCCATTGCATCCGTCAGGATGCAGAAACAGAGGAAATGTGAGGCTATGGGGGTATAATTAAATAAATTATAATCACCCTTAGCCTTAACATATTGTGTTTACAGATACAATAATTATGTTTCTAGCTACATGTCAAAAGAAAATATTTTCTGAGTCCTTCAAAAAGCATGCGACTATTGCTTGAAGGAGAAAATAAGTCAAAACAGATTAGCAGACCAAAAATGGGTAGGGAGAAAAAAAAAAAAATCCTGCTTTGGTCAGCAAGTCGGACCACCATCAGGGGATAAATCAATTTGCAGCAGCTGCGGACAGCCATTTAAGTCTGGGGCCTGAACAGATTAATTAGGGGAAGCGATGTTAAAAGTTAAAGGGGTCAGAGTTACATTAAGCATACGTATATTCGCTGGAGCAGCCCCTCGGCTGTTACATACCGAGACTCAGAAGGCATCCTTCAGTTACACGAGGGTATGCCCACAGCCAGGCGTTTGGCTCTCGCTGTACACCCACAGCCGTGCACGCAGGCTGCTTTTAGGAGGTATACCCCTCTCTTCTCCCCATTTCTATCACCCTACGCCCGTCAGCGGCATCCTGCTGAGCCGGGTAGTGCCAAACCTGGGCTGCTCCGTAAGGCAGGATCGCTACCTGGGGCTCAGAGGATCGCAGCCCGCACCGCAGGGATGAACAAGAGGGGGATGCAGCCCGCACCCTGAAGCCTCCAAAATCTGTCTCCTCCCGACTTAGAAGCTCGCAGCCGCTCTGGGACCGACGGCTGAGAGGGAGACCGGGCGGCTATTGGGACGATGGGGCCGCATGCCTTCGCCCTCCCGCACCCCAGGGAGCGACCCCTCAGCTCTGCTGCGTGCGATCCCAGAGCTGCGCCCATGAGTTACTTTCAGTTTCTCTCTAACGTTTAGGGGAGCAGAGAGCAGGGACAACACTGATTATTTCTGGGCACAGAATTTAACAGAATTCACGTGCTGGGGGTGCCCAGTGAGGCCCGCGAGTGCTTTCCTCCCCCGTGTCCGATTTTCTCCCCATCTTCCAACTTTGACACTAACAAAAGGACTCAAAGTGGCCCAAAGTGCAACGCTCGTTTGCACAGACTGGCGTGTGGTTTTCATCCCTCAGCCTCCCGTATCGTGGTGCTTCGCTAATGTATGGAACCGATCTCCCTGGTCCAGCTCGGCGAGGTGACACGATCACATCCTACTGCAGTTTGAGATACGCACTCCCTAACGCTGCCCTCTCGTTTCAGGGAGCGAGATACGAAACCTCGGTACAATGGAAGACGATGTGCACAGCCTGAAATATTTCTCGCAAAACAGCCTGAAGTGGTGTTGCCAGTGCTACATAATCCGATGATTGTAACGGAACAACAACAAAATCCCACCAGAAATATTTCAGGCACTCCACTTCACATTGGCAAGGTCTGGGATCTGGCAAGAGGGCAGGGAAAAAAGGAAGATAAAAACCAAAAACAACTAATCGAGTCCTAAATGGAGACAGAAACCCTACGCTAGGAGCTTCGGAGGGCTGCTTTCTACACAAACTGGGTGCTTCGGGTCCTGGGCTTTTGAGAGATCCGGGGCCGAGCCGGTGAGCGGGGACAGCGGTGGAGGAGCTGCATGCACCCGGGCACGGCCGCAGCCCCGGGTTAGTTCCAGCCGCGGAGCCTCAGCGAGAAGGAGAGGGGGAAAGAGAAAAGAAGGGCCCGCACCCCCGCGCCGCGGCCCCGCGCCCGTACTCACACTGCAGAGGACCGGAGATTCCCACCATTCGCCACGGGCTGCGAGCTGCAAATAAAAGTTCCCGTCCTGCTTGGGGGAGCGCCGGCAGCCCAGGCTGCTGGAGGGGCGCGGGGGTGGGAGCGGGGAGAGCAGCGCGGCGCGGCTTCCCTTCCCAGTCCAGATGATCCACGTCCACAAAAGTCAAAACGAGCTGAGGAGAAACTCCAGCTGCTCCTTTCCCCCTCCTCCTCTCTCTCTCTCTTTTTTTTTTTTTTTAAAGGAGGATCAGCTCGAGAGAGGAACCTCCCGGTTCCAAGGGAAAGGACGAGAAGCAAAAATAAAGTCTCCAAGCCGAGATAGCGAATGCCCAGCTCCTTCTCCTCGCCGCAGCCAGACGTGATGCGGAGCGCAGGGAGCGGCCGCTGTCAGTGGCGGGGGCTGCGCCTGTCCCCGTGCAGCCGACGCATCGCCGGGCCGCGCTGTGCTGTGCTGTGCCGCGTCGCTCCGCACTCCGTTCCGCCGCTCTCCGCTCCGCGCCCCGCTCCGCCCGGCTCCCCGCTAGCAGACACCTCGCGAGGCAGGCAGCATACTGCCGGCAGCCGGCCCGGCCCCGCTACCCAGGTGCAGGGGGGGAGGGCTTAAAGCAGTGGGAGGTGATAGAGGTAGGAGACATCTGTGTCGTGAGGGGGTTAGTGGGGGTCAAGTAGATGTTAACAATAGGCGAGCGCGGTCCCTCTCGGGCAGCCCGCCTGCTCTTTCTTTCCCTTGCTCGCTTTTACCGGGTGGACATCTAACTTGCTCCCTAATGATGCCTCCCCGGCTTTAAGAGTCCAGACTGCCCTGCAGTAACCCAAGACAAACACTTTCCCTGGCCATCTGGAGAGCTCCTGGCTGCTCTGCCTGTGTCTCATCACTGTGTGAAGAGACAGCAGTGCTAGAAATCAAGCCACTCTCAGATCTACTCTCTAATCCCCTTCTGTTAGCTGATTTCCAGTCAGACTGTTTGCTTTCGCATTAGATAATAGCCTTAGAGAAAACAATTATCATTTTCTTTTTCCCTTTGTATTTCGTTCTTTATAAAGTACAGTATTGTGGAAGGCCTCCCTTTCTTTTTTTTTTCTTTCTTTCTTTCTTTTTTTTTTTTCTTTTTTTTCCTTTTTTTAATGAAATGTACGTCTTTCATGGCTTGCAGAACCCAGATGCAATTTCACACTTTCCTGGAAGGGGATTCTGGATTCTTCCAAAAGCAGAAACACGATCGCGACTGCAGTGGAAATTAATTACTATCAGCTACAATTAATAGGAGTGTGTCACCATTTGCTCCACGCTTCGTTCCCTAATCATTTCAGGAGGCATCCATACATTTTCCAATTCATCAGTCATTCCCTTCCACATTTCTCAGAGAATGTCATTGTCAGTGATGCAACCTACGGTGAAGCGCTACTTCTGTTGTCATGTTGACGCTACACAAAGAAGGCACCTCCATGAAAAAATAGACATCGACTTCATAGAGTGAGGAAAAAAAATGTGTTTTTGCTTGGTTTCAGACTGGTGATTGGAGCTCTCAGAGCTGTCTGGGCATTTAGCTAAGGGCTTTTTGTTGTTGTTGGTTTTGTTTTTTAATGGCAAATGTTAACTAAAAGCGCTAGTGTGTAGCAGAACTTCTCATCAGCCGGCATTGTTTATCACTGTATGCACACACACACGTGCTATGGGCCTGCTTTTGCAAACTTGCAAGTGCCTGATTTTAGGCACTGAAATAGATGTATTGAATGGAAAGGAGCTTTCCATGTGCTCACAACAGGCGCATGCACATTTCTGGAAAGGGCATTTATGAGCATCATTTATCCGCCCCTGTGCCAGGCTTTGAAAATTTGGTTGGTTTTGAAAATACATTTAAAACATGCTTTAGGATCTGGTTAAATCTATCTCTCCTACAGATATTTAGGTACACGGGGCTTTAATGAGCAGACTGGCATAGCATACTAAGAGGTCAAGTTTACCTGGAAGTGAATTCGGCTCAATGAAGCAATTACATCAGGACATGTTTTGTTCTGCAGTGATTTCAATTTACACAACTGGTGGGAAGCCACAAGCCAGGCATTGATTTCTAATTTAAAAGCTATCTGCTTTACAGAGGTCCATTCTGAGGCCAAAATTATTGGCCCGTTTTTAAAAAGTGTTTTAAAAATAATCTAAAACCAGCAAATTTCCAGTACTTCCTTTGTCTGATGCAGACCCAGAGACTTTGGTTGAGCTTGGAAATCTGTGTGACGCGATAGTTTCATCCACATTTTGTATGGAGAGTTGAACAGCAAGTAAGGATTGTCGAAGGACACAGAGCACATTGTGCTGAAGGGTCGAGGACCAGAAGCCAAGTCTGAAAACTGAGCTTAAAACAACAACACAAAACTCACCAGAGCAGTTACCCCTGACTTGTACCTTTTATTTGAAAGATGGAGCATAATCTTATCAAAAGAGGGAGGGAGCCTCATTTACGAACCATGGGAAGCCATTAGCCATTAAACATCCACTTACAAACTGAATCAAGTTAACATCTCCCGTTTTCTCTTTCTGTAAAGAGAATAGTACAGAAATCACCTTTCAGAATGCCTGCCCTGCCTCAACAGAGCAGTAGATGCAGACCCTCACACAGTGACTATTCTCCCCCATCACATAGGGAGAATATGTTGTCATGATTCCTAAGTCATAAAAGATCGTAGCCACCAAATATTGTCATTATATTCCCTAGCTGATGAGTGAAGCCTGGCTTATTGCACACTTCTCTTACCCACATCTTTTTCTTTATTTATTTCCTGGAGAAAGTAGGTATGTTTTAGTGCAAAAGGAAAAATAAACATGTTCTTTGAAAGAAGAATTCATGTTTCAGGAAGAAAAAAACTCAGGCTCACAGCAGACCTCACAAATACTTGGTAACTTTACACCCCGCAGATTTTTCCTGCAGACTGTAGCTGCCATGTCTGATTTGACATGTGAAGGATTTACACCGTGTATCGCTGTGTGATATGGTGTGAGAGGAAGGCTGGTGGAAGCGGAGTTGCACATGGGAGTCAGAAATATCCTGCAATGCTGTCCAAAACTGACTGTATTATGATTGTACATAGACAGATCAAATGTTCCGAGCTGAAATGTAGCTTGCTTTTTGCTGCAAATAATTATATTGCGGGCGGTCATCTGTACTGACATTCTTGGAACAGAATTTCTATGTCAGTTCATCTCAGTGCCATTTAAAAATAGATGCAGGTATATCCCTCCTAATTGTCATTGCCTTGCAGCTCCAGGTGTCAAACACTGTCACATGTCCCCATCTGGAATCTGCTCCAACAGTTCTCTGCTCAGTCTACAGGCTCAAAGTCTGTGCCTGTTTCGAGGTAATGTCTTTCCATTAAGATAACTTCCATTACCAAAGACCTCTCTGTATCCTGCAGGAAGCATGTAAGGATCTCCCTGTTGGTTTGGGCTGGGGCTGGGCTGGGCCTTGGCACTGTGACTGCCACAGTGCTCACTTCACCAGCACTTATTGTGATGGAGGCACAGTAAACATTCATATAAAACTAAACAGTTAAGCTGGATATTTAATAGCTTTAACTTATGAACTTATCCATGTTTTCCCAATTTCCCCTGTAGTTTACAAGTGGTTTTTATATGTTAGCATGGGCCATGCTTGGTTTCTATCCCCTCCTGGTTGCACACCCTTTGCAGGTGGCACACTCCAAAGGTGGCTGCTGCACAATGCATGTTGATGGTACACATATTCTGTCTGCAAAATCCATCACAGCTTGGCTGAGTGCAGGCTAAAGGCCACCTGGACCCCATGTATCAGGACAAGTTCTTAATAAAGTGATCAGAAAGTATGCTGTGGCAGGACAGATCTCCACCCTTCAGTATGCAGATCATGTCCACTAGGTGATGTACATGCTGCAAAAGCTGGCACATCACCTGCTTGTTGTCTCCCTTCTCACTATTGTTTACCCGCTGCTTTTGGTTGGGATGAAAATGTGTTAAGTTCCTTCCAAATGGAAAGAAAAAGGCTATCTACCTTCAGGATGTTACAGGCTTCACTGATGTGCGTTTTGACATCTCCTTGTCCGATGTGATAAGTTTTAGCCCTGCTTCATGTATATTTATACGGGGAATGCCTTAATTAAATTCTGTGCTAAGGGCACTTCTTGCATTCCTCTTTGCCTTCCTTTGGCATTGTCAGGACTCCAAAAAACCCTTTACTGTCACAGCATCCTGATGCGCTTTGCACATGTATATATGCGCTGTGACAGAAAAAGGAGAGCTGGGTTATTTGGGGGAAGTTCACGTAGACAAAACGTACCTATTGATGGCCATTTGCTGGAATGCCAGCTTTGTCACAGCTGTCACTCATTTTCAGCCAAATATGGCTTCATACTGAAAACACAAGTCTTTACAGAAGGAAAGATTCTATCAGTTAAATATAGCAACATCCACCAAAAAGAGAAAGGAAAAGTGTTTTGAAAACTTTCTTTTTCTAAGAAGCAAAAAGCTTGTCTTGCCCTAATCTGCTGTATATGATTTATTTATACAAATAAATATAAGTTAAATATTTATTACATTAATATTTAATAGTAAATGCATTTTTAAATAAAAAATATTTATTTTTAGTGCCTAGATTTGTTTTCTTTTGTCTTTTTTTTTTAACTGAAACCAAAAGGAGCAATCCAGGCTCAGACCTTCCTCTCCAACAAACCCCAAACCCACCAAACTGGAAAGAATAAATTTGGTTTCCACCAGTGTCAAAGAGCAGGAAATATTTTGCTGCTGGGGTTCCAGGAAGCAATAAGAGGTGCATGAAGTGCCCGCCTGGCACAGGGCTCCCAGCCTTGCTGGTGCCACTGCCCCATGCACACCCCCTGACTTCCCACCTGCTGGGCTGCCACCTGCAATAAACAGTCACCTCCTGTTAGCAGCCAGGAGTAAAACAAGCAGCCATAAAGCTGTTTACCTAAACACCAGAGAAGTTCCCCAAAGCAGAGCTGCAGGCAGGGCTGCTTGCAGAGAGGGGCAGAGAGGGGAGCTCCAATGGCCAACGTGGCCTAAAGTAGTGGACCCATGATGTATGAAATCACTCAGGTTTTCCCCTTTATGTGTATGCAGTCCCTTGCTGTAAATAGTCCAGTGACGTTTGGTGTGTGAAAGGGGAGCAACATGGCTCTCTTATCTTTTCCATTGACATGTTGACAGTGCCTTATTCCACTTACACATGAGCTTAGTTGGGAATGTAGCTGTGTTTCCCTGCTGGCTGCAGCTGACCTTACACTGAAAGTGCTGGGGATGGGACCTGGCTTGCACAGGTCTCATGATATGAGGTGAAGTCCTCTTTTGGCACAGCAGATCTCTATGTCTCTGGCTGCAAATAAAACCAAAGTGGTCAAGCCGGGAACTCTATTAATACTGTGGCCTTTGCATGATGTAACTGAAACCGTTCCCCCACAACTGCTGTTGATATTTGCGTCAAACCAAATTAAACAAATACGTGTTTTAAAACCTACATCAGAGAAACAAAACAATCAGGCTGTCCTGGAAAGCAATTTTTATTATAGTGATTGCTTCAAAATCCATATGTCTCTTTAACCTGGAAAACTCCTTCACAGAAACAAACACTCTAGGAGTAGCTTAGAGACTTTGGCATTCTAGTTTGCTTTACATTATGTTTGCATTAAGTACGCAGGTATGTATCTTGACTAGTTGTATGCCTATAATGAAGTTTAGACTTTGCCTTGCTGTTGTATTGTCCTTATGTGATTACTTTATAACTCACAAGGTAATAGTTTGAAAATCAAGATTTAACCAGGGTGCAGCATGCCACTTAGGCACATTTATTAACATAAAATAGAAATTTTATTAAAATAAAGTAATGAGTATCATGACAACACAAAAATCGTGCTTCAGATTTTCAGGCTGCTGTGGAAAAAAAACTCAACTAGATAATTGAGTCTGGTAGTGCTTCTCTTGTTGGTCTCTATTTAAAGCCTGGTTTATTTTTAGAAAGAAACCAATGAAATCTAGTTTGCTCAGGAATAGTTATTCGCAGATCAATAGCAACTTAAAATGTTGTCTCATATGCACGTCATTATAGGGAAGATGCTTTGATACATCAGTCACCTATTACTTCTGCTCTCAGACAAATAGGAAAAGTAGCAGTACTGAAAAAAATAATGCCTTGCAGGAGACAGAAGATCTTTCTTTTCAAAAAAACTTTCAACAATTGAAGTTGAGAGTATGTTGGAAGTAAATAAAGCATAACATACAAATTTGTGGGTAAGGGAATGCCCAGTTTGAAATATGCTGTTTATTGGACAAAAAGGAAGAGCATAAGACTTTCAACACTACACATGACAATACAACAAGTTACCTTTGAAAAGGAGAGTAACAAAAATATGGTTGTGAATGAAGCAGCCTATGGAAGCCAATGTTGTATGGTTACAAAAATGAAGAGCTAAATTCAGCCACCTTTAGTTGAACAGGGTAGCAACCAGTTCTGGTGCTCTCCATCAGTTCATTGGAACATTCCTTGAAGTAAGGTGCTGCTGCATGTGTCAAAATCTCATACGAAGTGCCATAATAATTTATTGCCCGTCTCCAGGAACAACCTGATTCTGTCTCCCTGAAATGACTGACATGTTTGGCCACTTATTTCTTAGGAAAGGATCAGAACTAGAACTTTCACATACCTTACTGCTAAAATTACTTTCCTTTTCAAATAGCATATTTTTAGCTGAAATATCTTTCTTGCTTACACAGTTATTCACTTTTTAACCATGGACAGAAAGTAAATATAATAATACATTTGGTAGTTACATCCTATATCCCAGAAACAATCTAAGTCAAATTTAGAAGGCCTTTTAAAAAATATATGAGAAACAATCTTTAGTCTACATGACAAAAATATGTAATTTATTTTTTTTATTGTTTCATCTGAATATGATAATTTCTTAATATTGAATAGCTCACCATGAGAATACAAATATCTTTGTGGTTGCTTACAGAAGTATGATCATTCGTCTGCTACTGAATATTCTTCCAAACTTTGAGTTAACCAGCCCTAAGCAGCAGAGTTAGCTTGCTGCTGGGGTTGATGTTGGGGTTTCCCCATTGCTGGACCAAGATAACTTGCTCTCCTTGCTGCTCTCATGAGCATCTGTCCAGTTTTCTGAGCAATGAAGGCTGGGAGTGATGTGTTGGAGGCTGTCCCACATCACAAAAGCTATCAATTAGGCCTCAATGGCATAGCATATCTCCTGGAGTATCAAGCTCAAACATACATGTATATACTTGCTTTTCTACATTCTATTGATTTGTGAAATGAGTATGAAGCAGGGTAGCCCTACATCTTAAAAAAAAAAAAAATAGGAAGGAAACAAAGGAAACGAAAGAAGGAAAAGGAAGGGAGGAAGGGAGGAAGGGAGGAAGGGAGGAGAAATGCCAAAGAAATGACTAGTTTATTTTTCTCCCACATACCCCTCCGTAGCTATTCTTTCCCAAAGTCTCCTAAGTAATGGATGACACATGTATGAGAATACTCTGAATTCTTTGTTTCAGAATATTACAAGACTCATTATTCTTCTCCATGATTTTGGGGCTACTTGCTTTGAACTAATATACAATATTCTGTGTTACTGTGCTGCATTTGGTTAAGTATCAGTGTCTTTAATGTATCTTTTGTCATAACTTCATTTCTAGTGTGTGAATTACAATTCTTAAAAACGAGATATAGGAAATTTGAATAGAGTTGTTAATTATAGATGACTAATCTCAGATTTCACAGATCTCTTCGCCTTCTGAAGAAATGGATACTCAGGAGAGTCAGCCACTGAGAAATGAGTGAACTAGTGGAATTATATTACTACAAGTACATTGAGCAATTGTGCATAAGCCACATACAATTAATTTTACATGTCTGATTTCTGCAGTGATACAAATGTGTCAAAAAGACACTAGTTTGCATTTTGGCCTCAGTGACCACTGCTACAGACAAAGTGATTTCCTTAAGTTTCCTTATGAACTTAATGTGAGTCTATTTTCCAATAGGGTGATATGTCACTATTTCAGATGCATGTATGATGTCTACAGTCTAAACATTACTTTGTTTATAATGTGGATATAATGAGGCTGTCACTAAACATTACCAAGACCAGGAATATGCTGCATCATTCTTTTGTGTGCCCCAAGCGTTTCCTAACATTCCCCATCTATTGGATCATTCTTGGTTTTGGCATCTGAAAGCTATCTGGAACAATATGCTACAGGTTTCCAATCATGTCCATGTAATTAGAATAGCACCATACCAAGACCATAGCTACTGGCATCTGCTGAAACAGCTGTAGACTTGGAAACATCATAAAATGCCAGAACTGAGGAGGTAGTCAATAGAGTCTTTAAACCCTCAAAAACACACTCTTGTTCTTTATCCCATTTCATTTAGTGTCTGTTCTAAGCAGTTTATGAAAGACATTGGCCTTTTTTATGAGATACTAAGTATGATTTTGCTTCAGATTTTATCATGCTGATGAACTGTGCAAGGTCTGATGCATTTTATGTGGCATTACTTCAAATATAGCCTTATTTTTTTTTTTCCTGTCTCAATTTTTCTTTGCCAATCACATACCCTGACTTCTGTCCAGAAGCTTCAATCACCCTCTGAACTTGTGTTAATCCTAACTTTACATTATTTAACTCTCAATGAATTACAGTTATGGTTTCCCTCTAAGACTTATACCAACTCCTATGAACCCTTTCTGAAGGGTGCCATCATTTCAGCATAGTCATTGGTGAAGTGGATCTTGTACAAGTGTTTACCTACATCTTGCAAGGATACTGGCTTATCATTTGATTCTTAATAGTATCTTCTTGCTGACAAGAATTGACTAAATAAAGAAAGAGGTATTAAGTCTACTTCTGTGATATTTTCACAATTGATGCCAAAGAAGCAAACCAAAATATCAGTTACATTTACCTACAAATGTTTCTTTTCACTTGTGGGAAGTACTACTTTAGGCAATACTTGGCAAAAATGAAACATATTCAGTTGAGTTGGACCACTTTTTCCTGAACTTAACAGATTTATAGAAAGTTGTCTTATTTGCTCTGTGTGCTGTACAAAACCTACTTGAAAGATTTGCTTGTTAGTGACAGTATTAGGGGAATCGAATATCACCAGAAAATGTTCTTTGCCTTAATGGCCAAAGCTCAAGTTGATTCAGTGTATGACGCATCTACATCCAACTGAGCTTTTGACCACTACTCAGGGATTGTTTATTGTGACGCTAGTTTTGGTTCTCTTGTTGTTGTTGTAACAAACTAACTAATAAGTAAATGAATAAGATTTAAACCAACTAACCAACTAAACAAACAAACGCACACACCAAAAAAAAGCCAAATAAGCATTTATTTTTCCATCAGTCTCAATGGAGACCTCAGGAATCCCTTTAATATTGCTTAATTTCTCTTATGCTACACTGTAAAAAATTTCAATTTTTTCTAGCCTGAGTCTCTGACACTAAAAGAAAGTGGAAATTTCAGGCACATCCTTGGTGACATCTGAACAAGTAAAATAGAACTGGGATTGCCAATACTGAGTTCTTCCTACTTCAGCTGCGTGCCTGTCAATTTCTTCTCACTGGTAACTGCAATATCCATTCTGCAATAAAGGTAAAGGCCAGATGAAAACAAGAAATTGCCTGTAAGAGTGCATTCCTGCACGCCTTTCTGCATTTGCGTGGAGAAAAAATCACCCCAGTGCCTTTGCTTAGCAGACATGTTGGGTCTGACTCACTTACTGAGCAAGCTTTCTTTCTCTTCTTTCTTTCTTTCTTCTTCTTTCTTTCTTTCTTTCTTTCTTCTTTCTTTCTTTCTTTCTTTCTTTCTTTCTTTCTTTCTTTCTTTCTTTCTTTCTTTCTTTCTTTCTTTCTTTCTTTCTTTCTTTCTTTCTTTCTTTCTTTCTTTCTTTCTTTCTTTCTTTCTTTCTTTCTTTCTTTCTTTCTTTCTTTCTTTCTTTCTTTCTTTCTTTCTTTCTTTCTTTCTTTCTTTCTTTCTTTCTTTCTTTCTTTCTTTCTTTCTTTCTTTCTTTCTTTCTTTCTTTCTTTCTTTCTTTCTTTCTTTCTTTCTTTCTTTCTTTCTTTCTTTCTTTCTTTCTTTCTTTCTTTCTTTCTTTCTTTCTTTCTTTCTTTCTTTCTTTCTTTCTTTCTTTCTTTCTTTCTTTCTTTCTTTCTTTCTTTCTTTCTCTTCTTTCTTTCTTTCCTTCTTTCTTTCTTTCTTTCTCTTCTTTCTTTCTTTCTTTCCTTCTTTCTTTCTTTCTTTCTTTCTTTCTTTCTTTCTTTCTTTCTTTCTTTCTTTCTTTCTTTCTTTCTTTCTTTCTTTCTTTCTTTCTTTCTTTCTTTCTTTCTTTCTTTCTTTCTTTCTCTCTCTCTCTCTCTCTCTCTCTCTCTCTTTCTTTCTTTCTTTCTTTCTTTCTTTCATTTGATTTCTTTCTTTCATTTGATTTCTTTATTTCTTCCTTTCTTTTTCTTTCTTTCTCTTTATTCCTTTCTTCCTTTCATCATTCCTTCCTTCCTTCCTTTGCTCTCTCACCCTCATAAGTTCTTAATGTTGTGACAGTTATCCCACAGTCAAGATACCTTAGCTTTTAACTGTAAGATTTCAATAAGGCATATTTGTCATTTCTTTAAAATCCTACATATCAGGCACCCTCTGATGTGTTCATTCCTGTTGATATCAAAGCCTCAAGGCTCTCTGTATTCATTTTGAGTCTATCTGAAGACTTAAATCACATCAGAATGTACTTATCAAGCATGTTAAGGGCAATATCTGAGCATCACCTTCCTTTAGAAAGACAAATGATTTAAAAATATTTTCCTCTTCACACTGGATAAATTGACATGCTAACATGTACATTACTCCGCTCCATGCTAAAGTGTATGTCTCAGCTCCTTCTGCTAAGTTTTTTGTACACTAATTTTACATGTGCCATTTGATTACTATCATAGTTGGAAATCTAGGAAAGGTTACATTTTATAAAATAGTTAATTTCTGATGTGGTATCAGTAAGCAATATAAAAAGAGACAAGAGCTGTGCTGTTTCATAGATATGACTCCCAGAGCCTAGTGGTTATGCTGGGGGAAAAGTGCAGTGTGGCATACCAGTCTTCCTTAATAAAGGTAAGCCCCATAGCTTAAACTTCTTCCTGTAGTGAAGTCTTTTGGCCTTGTGAATTAGGAGCTGCAGCTTGCTTTGTTGATACTTGCAAGTGTTTCTCCTCACTACCAAGTTTTTATATTTCCAAAATATAACCAGAATAACAGAGAATGCAGGATTTGAAGGGAAAAATACATATGAGCCCTTCCCTCACCTCTCCTGGCAGTCATGCAGTAACTCTTACATTCTTATCAGAAAAATGAAATCTTCCCCAGTTTACATGTCAATACTTTTGTATAGAGCCTGTACTGGCACAAACCAATCTACCAAAAATTCTCCTCTACTATGCTGGAGTGGCTGTGCTGATCCCCCCCCACTTCTAACAGAGATGCAATTCCAAAATACACTTAAATGCAAATCCTCTCAGTGCTGGTGTTTTGTTCTGCTATCCACAGCCAGCTGGGAAGGAGCTCAATGCCATTACCACCAGCGTTGATGAGCAGATACTTTTTAAACTGCATAGAACAGACACTGAAAATAGATAGGGTAAAAAAGAAGAGCACACTATTTGGAGCTTTGTCTCCTGACTACATCCCTGTTACAGCACTTTATGCTGTTTCTAAGCCTACAGCTGTTTCAACAGTTGCCAAAACAAAATTTACTTCTCTATACAGTTACGACAAGACTACCATCTCTACTCTTCCCTGCTGGCACTGGAGGCTTTATCAGATATCACTCTATCATTCCTGATAAGAGAAAAACACCAGAAACCAAAGAGTACCCTTATCCAGCAACAGCCCTGCTTACAATCTGGGGCTTCATCATCTAAGCAAAGCCAATGTGGAAGTAGCCAGGTTACCCTACCACATAATGTGTAGTGGTACCTGCTGCCCTTCAAAAGTCTGGTCCTGATCACAACACAGCATCACTTTTGTGCATGTTGAAATATGACCTATAATTTAAAAAGAGGGAAAAAAAAGAGAAAAAAAAAGAAAAAAAAAGGAAAGCACAAAGTAATATTTTGTAAATGTACAGATAAAAATATAAGGGAAGGCATCTGTAATGGGTCTTCCCAGTAAAAGGAGTAGGGAGTTCATTTCCTTTCCCTGTGGTGAAAAGGTATGGAACTTAACATTACAAAAGGGAGAAGAAAGGCACCATTGCCTTGTTTATTTCTGCAGGAATTATCTTCTTACACTGGGTGGGTAGTTCTTGCAGACTGAGTATCTTTCTCTGTAAATTGATTTCACCATTTGGTTGTTATTATACAACACCATAGCATCAGTATCTGTAACAAAACCACCACAGATCATTTCAAAGGGTACTCACACTATCAAATGTACTATTTTGAATTGTGTGCTTTTTTCAACCACTCAGTAGAATTGGCAAGCATAGCTTCTTTATAAAGGAACGAGAATAGATCTGTTTTTGTGGCAACTGTGGTTCTTGGTGAAGAAGAAAATGAAAGGAAATGATTCACAGGCCTTCTGATAAGCACAAAGTGTTTGTAATGGTATCATGTCATACAGTGCATGATCACAGAATTTAACATTAGAAATATTTTCTCTGATTCTCTAATGATTATAACAGTGCTCAGCTCTACCATAGTGCTTCACAACGGTGCACTTCACAAACCAAGCCATCTGGTGAGTAGGTGAGGAAATGGACCACGGGATGAATAAAACTCATTCCAGAACACACCCAGCAAGTCACTGGCCACTGGCACAGGATTAAGAAGTTTGAATTGAGTGCTTACAGTCCCAAGCAGTACAGCCAGGCCTCCAGCCCATCTCTACCTAGCAGCCTCAGACAGAGAATCACAGAGGAGGAAGCCCATTCTTCATTTAGTATGGAAATTTAGCACTCTCAAGCTACCAGTTTTTCTTCCCAGTGAAGGAAAATCTCAGCAGGGAAAGAAAACTTGGAAAAATCAGGAGTTATGTGCCTTCTGTAAATCTCACCAAATGCACACCAGCTTTGCAACACGTGTGTTCATTGCATCAACATAGAACCACAGACCCAAGGGTCTTCTGGCAGCTGGGACAAGGCACACTTTCCTTCAGATTGAATGTGTTCTAATGTGAAATAGTCAAAGCTGGGAAACCTCTCCAAACCTCCTCAGAAGTTTAGAAACCACAATGAATATCACAGGAGCAAAAATAATCTCGTACTAGGTTTCTTTGCAGGGTATTAATCAGTCAGCCTCAATGAACTTTATAACAAGCCTATTATTAATTTGTGCTGTGGTAAATTCTAGAGTAATGCTAATTGCTTAATGTTAAAAGCCAAGAAAAGTACAGTAGTTCACACTGATACATTTTGTAATATTTTTTACAACACCACTGTGGCATCTTCTGTCTTTATTGTCTTCCTTTTGAAGTTTTTATTGACCTAGGGCACAAATATCCCTTGTGGACTTCTCCCTGATTTGTATTACAAAAGCATTTGAATGTGGTCTGATACAAATACTGGAGCTTGTTACAGCTACCAGCCCCAAATCTTTCAGTTGAGAAAGGGAAGCAGTGGTCTATCCGAAAGTGTGATTCCAAGCTGTACTTGTGCTCTCACATATGTACAGCATTACAGCATGGTGCTCTACTACTTTTTGACTTCTTCCCAAGTACCTTGATCCCCGTAACCATACACAAGCACTGAACGGTATTCCAGGTTTGATCTGAAAAATGCAAGTCCCTTTCTACTTTCCTGGGTTACTTTCCACTGCTGCATTTGATTTAATGTAGGTTGGCCTTGGCATATTAACAACCTCCTTTAATTTCTAGTGGCTAATTTTCTTTTTGCCCATTTTACAGTCAGTATAGTAGAAAACCAAAGATAAACAAATTTTGTTAAAAGTGTACCCCGTGCAAGTGCTGTCAGCAGCTATGATTGGAATCTGACAGTTTCAGAAGAAGAGGATAATGTTAAGAGACTTTCTAATCTTGACCCCTTTAGAACATTCATAGTAGGTGTTTTCCACTTCTGACTTTCTCCAAGCACAGTCCAGGACAGCCTAACCTTGGTAGTTCATGCATAATCTGTCACCTGTTTTGGTGGCACCTGACTTTATATCAATTTTAATACAAGCTTCTCTGCTATTTTTTTTTTTTTTCCTCTTGACTGCTTCTGGTTTCTTGATAATGCATCTCTTTCCTAGATGCGTTTTCTTCCCTGCAGTTTCATTTCATGGCACTGTTTTGAAACAGATGCTCTGGCTACTTGCACAGTCAGTCCTGCCAGCTTCATGATTCTTCCTTGCTGTTTTTGACTGTAACCCTCAATTTACTAAGGCCTAATTGTAGAGAGAATGTGAAGAGAAAACAAGTAGGCAAAAGATAAAAAAGTACTGTAATAAGTTCAGCATACATTTTCTACAGCATGTTTTATATTTGAGTAATAAGAATTTCTGCTTCCATGCTTTTTATTTTGGATAGAATGAAAATATATTCTTCCTATAACTTAGTTTGAAATGAGATATCTAGTAGGATAGAATCTCTTGAAGAGAGTTGGAAAATATTCTTGCTCCTCATCTGATGCTTACTTTAGTGTTTTACTTAGTTTTGCTTAAGCACAATGGCTTAAAGCTAGGTGCATAAATGTATGTTCAAAGAACATAAATTAATTGCTTACTTTATGTATAAAATTTTATATAATGTCAGTAATACATCAGTAAGGACACTGTACTCAGGATGTCTAAGGAACCAACTAGTTACCAGGTATCTCAACGTGACATAAGCCCTAATCTAAGGAATCCTGATTTAACATTACCTATCTTGATTTTTAATCCATGCAGAAGTTTACCATAACCGCTACAGAAAAAACAAATAGTTATCTACAGCAATTTTAGGCCTAGAAAATCCTGGATTTCAGGATTTCTGACTGTTTTTAGTATTAAAAGATGTCACTGTATTTGAATGTAGAATGCAAGATCATTTTGTAGTGCATTAGCAAGCTTTTAGCAAAAGCTCTCAATTTTGTATGTCCCTTTCTGTGAATTCCCTCTGTCTTCTAAAGAGAATAAATTAGTTCTCTAAACATCATTTCAGTCAGTGATTTCCTGGGAAGCCAACTACTATGTGAGAGAACATCTTTGCGCAACAGTTTGCTCTGGTCACTGGAATTCCTAATGCTAAAGACTGTTGCATATATGACCATTTGATTATAGGATCATTACACATAGACCACTAAGTATGCTTCTTTTAATGTAGTATTGTGTACTTCAGCTTGGTGATTAGACATAACATTGTAGAATGAGTCAGATGAAGTGATAAAACTGTATCATAATTAAACCAGAGTTACCTTTCATAACAGTATTTATATCAATGAAGAAAAATCAGAAAAGTTTCATGAATGCCAGCTTTTTTATCAGGAATTCACTGAGCGCTTCTTTTTGTTCTAAACTCTTGAGGTACAAAGAGTGATACGAATGCCATCAGGAATGCTTGTTAAGACAAAATCAAATTCTTATGTGCTGATGTGGTAAAATACATCCAAAGGTAGCACCAAAGTTCATAGATATTCCCAAATTCCTACACGTGTGAATTTTTGAGATTATGTCTTCTGATAAGAAAAGATACATGAAAAAAACAAAGCAAAGCATATAACTGTACAATTTGTTTTGCAACCTTCAATATATTGAACTTCTGCCAGTTATGTCAACATGCGTCGTTTTTTCAGCAAGTCTGGAGAAATTTAAGACCACAAGAGTTTGACACAGTAAGGTTATGCATGTCCTAATAATTCAAGTTAAATTAATAGTTAAGATAAGTTGGGTAGTTTTCATCTCTAAAAAAATAAAAAAATAAAAAAGCTGTGTTTTTTTTTTTGTTTATTTTATTTTATTTTATTTTATTTTATTTTATTTTATTTTATTTTATTTTATTTTATTTTATTTTATTTTATTTTATTTTATTTTATTTTTTTCCCAGTGAGTCTTGAATTCGAAGCTGAAATTCATGGCAAAACTCCAAGGTCCTTCTTTGCATTTCCTTGACCTTGGGCCCATTGTGTTACGATGTCATGAGGCAGAGCAGTCAGGATGAGTTAACCTCTTCAGACCCCTAGAAACTTTGTTGATGATAGCCAAGTTACAAGGAAAAGCATAGCCCTTTCTCCATGCCAGAGTGAAATTAGAGGAGCCCTTTCTAGGGGGATCAACCTCCTTGGCAGGATATGCTGGATTTAGGGACACCATATCACGACACAAAAAAATGACTCCAGCAAATGGAAGGAGTTGAGCTAGGGAGCACAAATCTGTACAATTGAAAAACAAATGAAAAGTTTATGCAAAGACTCAGAAAGAAAAATAGCAGCATTCTGCCAAGCTTTACTTTAAAACAAATATTTCTGTGAAAGGAAACAAATTCATTCGTTTCAAACCACAGGTATTCATTCCAGAATTATCAGCTATGGCTGAGCTATTTCCAAGCCCTACGTCTTTGCACCTCGGACAAATCAGTCAACCTTAGGTCCACAAGTCAGGCAGAAAATCCTGCAAGCAAACCTAGGTAGATAGAAATGAATGCTAAATTATAAATAGTTTACATTTTGTCATGTGCCATTCACTTCCTATTGTGAATCTTTTCAATTTTAAGTGGAAGATTTTACTTTGAAATCTTAAAAATATCAGGTTGAGTTATATGTTCTCATATATGAGATGTAAATGGCCTTTTCTATCCATAGACACTCTACTTCAGCAGAGCCTGTATAACACAAGCATGGCATGAAATTTGAAAAGAGTGGAAAAAATAAATGTCACACAATTGTACTCTGCACTCTTGCTGAAATTCCTGCTTTTCTAAAATTCTCCCAGTCAAACATCTAAAGTTTTCTTTGGAGAATCACAAAGGGTTAAGGCAGCTTGTTTGGCATTAGATATTTGTATAATGAGCTTTTACTGAAGTAATTAAAATTTGTTTATAATTAATACAGATGAATTGGTTTCTGCACAATAATAGTTAGGAGATTAACAAAGGCCACATTTTGGCAACAGGACTACATTCTTTTCCAAGTGCTGTGGGACTTTATCCAATGAATGTCTGTCCAATCCGGCTGATTCTTCAGAGATGCCATATGGCACTGCTATGCATTACAATTTTTTTTCTAAAAGGCAGCCATATGACATAACTGATCTTCAAAACGTTGTCAGAAGGCATTACCTGGGTAGGCTGCGAGCTGCTTTCCAAAAACTTAGCAAGCACAGGGGCTATTAATTATGAGCAAAAGAAATGTGCACACACACACTGGAAAGTTGGCATCTTTTCCTCTCTAGTCACAGCTGAGCATCTCTTAAACTGCTCAAGCTAGGAAAGTGAAGAGGGCTTTATCTTTTTTTAACTTTACACATCTTTCTCTAAAACATTAATGCAGCAATTTCACCATCAAGCTGTCTCAGAAGCATCAGCACATCTGACCCCAAATGCACATGGATATCTTACTTTACCAGCAGCATGTGTTCTTACGCTAACTCCACTGCATTCACTAGTACATTTTCTCAGATTAAAAATTGTTGCCTTTCCACACCCTTGCATATGTCCTCTGAAATCAAGATGGTCTGAACCATCACTGGAGCCAGCTATATTATTTGTCATTTGCCTGTTACTTGTTATATTGCATGCCTTAGTTTTATAGGGACTAAAGGCCCCAGTGTCTGCACCAGTTAATATGAATGATGCTATGAAGGACATTTGAGGACTTCCGTTTCGTTCCTGTTCACAGCACAGGAGATATGGTATCACCACAAGTAACTCATGCACCAATTTTTTCTCTAATCTCCTTGTTAGCCCAATGGGCATGGCTATGCTCATTCTCTGTTTCAGAAGCTCACGAGCTGTTCAGTTTACACCACTAGGGATCCAGCAGACCTCTAAATTAACCCAGAAACACTTGTGCTGGTTCCTGAGTCTGAAATTTTTTCAAAACTAGGGAAATGCTAGAGGTTTGTTTGCAGTGTGACATTTTTATGGCGTTGATTTTCAAATAGCTCTCCTAATCTGCTTACCCACGTAGACAAGTCTTTTGCCTAAAGATAAAATCATTTTTCGAATATTAACATAGAGACTGGAATAATATATAGACTTCTTTTGATAAAAATGTTGAAGTGCACTGATCCCAAGACCAACCCTTGGTGGATACCACTTGTCACCAGCCTTCACCCAGACATAGAACCATTAATCACCACCCTTTGGCTACCATAAGCTAAGCAGTTCTTAACCAATTGAGCAGGCCATCTTTCAAATCCATACCTCTCCAATTTAGGGAGAAGAATGTGAAGGGGGACAATGCCAAAGGCTTTGCAGAAGTCCAGATAGATGACATCCATCACCCTTATCCCATCCACCAATGCTGTCACTCCATCATAGAAGGCTGCTGGATTGGTCAGGCAAGATCTGCCCTTGGTGAAGCTGCACTAATTATCTTGGATTACCTCTTCACCTCATATGTGCCTTGACATGGTAACCAGGAGGATCTGCTCCATTATCTTCCCAGGCAAAGGATTGCTGTGATTGGTGTTGCATATCTGAATATGCACTGCTGAATGTTGAAACACTGCACTGCTAGAGCTCTCTGAGAGCTTGATACTTCTCATGACTACGAGCACGTAGGAAAGGAGCTCAGAGTTAGTGGAACAGCATGTAACATTGATGGAAAGGATTTATCAAGCCAATGCTGGATCAAAAGACGGGGTACGATGTAGAACTTTTCATGATCAAGTTTCCTAAAGTGATCAGTGTCAGTGCATGAGCTAGCTTCCCTAGAGAAGATTTTCCTGGTCACCTCAATGGGAAAACAAAACTATTTCTCTTTTCCCTAATCATCTGTAGAAAAATAGAGCACATTTCCAGGGGGCTGGAGGGAAGAGGATGACTTCTACCCTTGAATTTGCTTGTGTCCAAAAAGATTCCTGCTGGAGCAAGTTATTACTAAGAAACCTGGAGTAGGGCATTTACTAGGCTTCAGGTTGGTAGCTGGAGACATCTGTGAGTGGTACATGTGTCTATATTTTGCTTGTGATTGCTGCACATTACGTCAGTGTGTAGTGGCTGTGATACATGCACCTATTAATGCTTCCTGTGCAGGTTTTAGTGTGATGTAACATATGTGAGTGATCGAAGAATGTATGTTTGGACTTCAGTGTAGTGCTTGCTAAGGTGCAGGAAAAGCTATAGGGTAGAAAAAAGGTTTATGAACAAGATCAGGGTAGGTGGGCATCTTTACTAATTATCCTAAATTCTGAATCTTGCTTACCAATGAATGTTCAATAAATAATGAATGCACACATTCCTAACATTGTCAGCAATTTAAAAAATATATATAGAATAACAAAATAATTTAGAAATTTCTAGAAAAAAGAGCAGAAGTGTTTTGCTGTTAAGGTTACAAGTATGCATATGTTCTCTGCATGGTGGTTGCTGGTGAAATGGTATATATTTATTTTGATAGTGTTAGAATTAAGGCCATGTCTGGAATTGTTGTTATTGTTTTGTGACACAGCATGCTAACAAAGGGATCTCTTTAGGGGCCATGCAAGGAATGGCATGTCCAAGAATGCATATGCTTCAGAGATAAAAGCCTGAAGGGGACATGCAGATGACAGCCAAGTGAGAGACGAGAGAGCCCACAGCTGCCATGTTCTCGGGAGCATGTGGCCTTCTATCACAGCCACTTCACCAAGGAAAATGGGCTGTTTTTCTTGCTTGCTCTTTGTCCTGCTTCATGAGCCCTGGTTAAATGTTTTGCTGATTCTGACTTGAGGATACATCATGGGTTATTACACAGGGCGTTGTTATAACACACAAAAATATTGACTGTAACAGCTGTTTCATAAGTGTTAAAAGTTTACCATGAAAGCACGAACTAAGACAGATTTATGAATATGTTATTTTTAACATCTCTTTGGGATAAAGACATATTTAGAATATAGGCAGTAAAACTCCTTATGAAAAGTAGTTACTTGACATGTAGAAAACACACTCTCAGAAGTCTAAGAACTTGTTATTCTTCATAATACAAAAGACAATTAGAAGACATTATGAACTAATCTTATGTCAAACTATATCCTTGAGTAGAAGAGACGTTGATTTATAGGAATTTTAAATATATCTTGGACTGATAAACTTTTTTCTTCCATTTCTACAAGTGAGACATCTAAAAAATAAAATAAAACAAGCAAGCTGAGGCATTCTTAACTTCAAAAAAAATCTTTTTTTTCTTTTTTTTTTTTCTTTTTTTTTTTTCCTGGTGCCAAGTTTCATCTTGGAGGGAACTTTTATAGCTAATTTAAAACACCGTAAAAGAGGATTTATAATGGAAATCTCTACCCTTGCTATAACAGCATTAGCGAGTGCCAGCCTCTAACAAAAGTCCATACGCTGCCATGATGTACTGAAAGCAATGTGAATAGAATGCCATTATTTGAAGTGAGAGGAAATGAAATTCAATTCATCCACCTTAATAGAATAGTCTTATACTTAAGAGATAATGTCAGTAGAATAGAACATTGTCACAAGAAAATTAACTGCTGCTGCTACATGAACACCAGAGCAAAGCCGAGGTACTTAAACAAAATAAATTTGGAGCTAAGCTGACGGTTACTTTTGAAATGGGAAATCCTGATCCTGTGACTATGCTGTACAGACTTCTTGTTTATCCTAAAGATCAGCAGAAGCCAAGGATTGGGGATGCTACATTTGGGGGTAATGGAACAAGTCCCCATTTGTCCATCCCATTCATGCTGTGTGTTCTCCATCCTGTTTTGCTGTGCTCTTCTTTCCCAGAGGCTGGAGACCAGCACACTTGTCTGGATTTAATGCTGCCTCCATCCCATGGACATGATTGCTTCGCCAGGCAGTCCTGTGGTGGCAATGCTGCTGGCTTTGGCTGCTGACCTCCTGCTCCTGCTTGCGCACATGGGTGCTTTGAAAGGCACCACTGGAAGTGCTTCAAGGTGTGTTCCTCATGCTTGAGCACTGAAAGCGGGTGCAAAACTTTTCAGACAGGTGCTGAATCCCATACTGGGACATTTAATCAAACCCTGAGCAGCACTGGGACTCAGAAGTGTGTGAGTGCTGTTGGTGTGATTGCACTTCTGCCATAGGTTGCCACGAGCTCTCCCCGCAGAGGACAGAGTAAGATGCTGCAGATGCTGAGCCACACTGCAGGTGGAACTGAGGTTCACCACTACTGCCTGTCCTGCATTAAGCCCAGCATTCTGCTCAACAGTAGCTTGAGCTTTATACACCTGGCAAAGTGAGTAACAAAGCCTCTTCACCTTGGCAATTCAGGTATTTAAGATACTCTCTATATAGACCATCAAGTTGTTTTAAAATGGTGTGCTCTGTGTTTTGAACGATGGTTCAAAACCCTTATGCACTGTGACTTCCATTAACACAGGCCTGAATCTTTCCCTGTACAGAGAATGGTGAGGGATTCAGTGGCAAAATTCATCCAGTGACGATTAGATATACAGTAACTGGAATTAAGTCAATTTTATGTCACAGTTTTCATTTATTTTAAGGCCAGAAGGGTCTATTGTGATGATCAACTCTAATCTCTTTACTAACATTACACATTTACTGCCCAAAATTCAATAACTCCTAGGGAAAACAGTTTTTGTTTTTCTCTCTCAAGATATGCAGACCAGGATCCATGTGGTAGAGAATGACCACGTACCTAAGAAATTTCTTTCCATATTCAATTAAACCCAAATACAATTATAATTTCTAACATGATTTGTAGGTATTCCTGAGGTTCTTACCTTTACTTTCTGATCTCTAACAAAAATGTTTCCTTTCTGCAATAATACAGATTTTGAATAGAGATGTCAAATATTAAAGCAAACATTTATTAGCCTATACAAAACTTATTTGAATTTAATATGTTTCGACATATTTTTCCTTGCCATGTTTAAAGCTAACTGAAAGTTTGTTTATATTTAGTTACCGATGAACAAAGAGTTTTATCTGGATAACTGCAGTAATTTACAAGCATCTGCAAATAGCCTATTGTTGGGTTATTTTGTGTGATTCCTGGCATTGCTCTCAAATATTCCCCTCTTTGGAGAGTGAAAGCAACAGTGTCATTTAAATCAACAACACAGTGCCGCGTGTTTGATTTCGTATTTCTGAAGAACACTTCAAGGTATGCATATGGGAGCAAAATCCCAAACTGCTAAAAAGCAATTTAGTTGGGAAGGGAGCGTGCCAGGCCACAAAACAAAATATTCAGGCCCATTGAGTTTTTGGAACACTGAACTCTGCTTCCCACTTCCCACTTTCCCAGAGGGCTTTTCGAAGAAGAGCAAACCTGTGCTGTGCCTTTTGCTTTTCCTTCCAGGAAAGTTGTTGTGAAATTGCCAGACTTGGAGCCCTGCTTCTCCTCTCCCCAAACATTATTCTACATAAGCTCATTTCTGCTGCATTGATCAAAACCCAACATCAGTGTAGGAGGAATTTGGCCTTGAATACTAAGCAGATCAAATTGAAAAGCAAATGATAATAATTTTTGAAGTTGTCAGCCATATAACCAAGCAGTAACAGCACTGAAGATTAAAGTTTGTTGTTTACTTTTCTTTACTTCCTCACAATTAATTCGGGGGCAATATCTCAGTTAAGAGAGAGTTGAGTCACATACTTTTGGATAATAATGCTTATCAGTCTAGGCAATAAAATAGATGGCGCTGTTGTTAGTCTGCATCCTCTCCAGGGATAATGGGTGTAAAGACAGCTTCTCCTTCCTCCTCTATGACTAGGACACTTCGGGCCAGGAAAAAAACAAAACAAAACATACTGAAGAAGATTGAGAAATTCTCCAAAATGATGAGGAGCATAATGGAAATGAGAATAATAGAGGCATCAAATGAAAAAGTAGCTTCAAAGTAAAGAAACGTAAGTGGTCTTTCACACAATTTTTATCATGATTCAGTGGAATTCCAGATCATAGAATGTGAAGTTTTCACATCCATATTAAGAAGTGTTAAAAAGTGGACATATTAATTTAGAAAACCCTGTAAGGGTGTTCAATTAAAAAACTACATCGTTATCTCAAAATAGTCTTGTGATACGGATTTTTGGAGGCTGGGAATGTGTTCTGAGAAGTAATCATTCCATTTGCCACATACTTCAAACAAGTATCAGTCCTTACTCTCTGGGATTGACTACAGGGCATGATGGACTTCTGTTCTGAGCCAATGCATCTATTTATCTTGTACTTTCATACTATAATTAGACTCAAACTGTGCCATGTGGTCATCGATGCAATACATCTTAAGGGTAAATCAAAATTATAAGGAGTATAAAGCTATTAGAATTTAAATGCTCTGTCTGGATGGATTGCACAGTTTGATGCTACTGATGATGCATTTTGGGGATGTGCTGTTCAGGCTCAGTCTATCCTATCAGAACCACTACCAGAGTGAGAACTGCCGCAAATATGTCACAATATGTAAAACAATTGGGTCTCAATCAGTTGTCAAGAGGCTTGAAATTATGCATGGATCGTACCTTCCTTTATCAGAGAAACCTCCTAGATAGTGATTCAGAGACAGGCAATTACTAGTCTAACAGGACAAAAACAGTTACAAAGTTAATTACCTGTGATTATCTTACAAAAGGTGGTTATTATGTGGCTGAATGACAAAAGAACAGTGTTCAGGAAGACAAAAACACGGTACCATAAACTGATAAAAACAGGGCCACCCATTGTTAAATTAGAAATAGCCCGCTTTAGTTTGTTTCTGTTACAGTAACACCTTCCCCAGTCTGCTAAACCTCAATGCTTTCTCTCAAAAGAAACATTAACATCGTGACAAGAGTTACCGTTCCTCTCTCACTTAAAGCTTTTTTTCTGTTTTTATTTTTTTATGTAAACGTCAATTGTCGGGCTGTTGCAGCCAACATGGGGTACAGCCAGGAAAGGGGCAGCGAGTACCATGTAATCTTCTCCCCCAGCTTGTTTGGACTTTTACATTAATCTTCTTGACCTTATCATACCTACTTGACCCACCCTTTAGCTAACTGAATGAGGAAAATAATCAATTCAGTGGATCCTAGGGGCTGAAGAGTTGTTTGAATGGCATGTCTGAATCCTGGTTGCAGTCTCAGCCCTGCAAATGCATGTTGTGGCAGTGACAGAAACATGAAGAATTTACCTCCTAAAAAAAGTAATTTTAAAATCTGCACATTGGTATCAAAGAACTGCACCTGAAGCTGATTCCCTGTTGAAATCTGCCCATTGGAAATTTAACCTATCCAAACAGAGATTTCAATTCCTCCGACAAACCCTCTTTGTCTCACAAACACATTTCCTCCTGTGAGACTTTTCTTCAGTACCTGAATTAGTTTTCTTCTCAAGGTTCAGCATTTTGGCAGATGCAGGTCCATGTGTTGGATGAAGGTGTTAGCTGGTTGCCTAATGGGAAAAATTATTCATCAACAGCTAGGTGAGCCAGAATATGCACACGCTGTGTTAGCACTCCTTTGGGTTTTCTTAACACTTGTGTGAACAAAAGCCTTATTATACAAATATTAATAGTATTCCAAATTCATGTCCATAGCTTGATCATCTTCAAAGCCTCCTTGGGACTCCTCAGAAAGATGCCCACGATATTGCAATTAGGAAGAGCACTAGAGGCTGTGTTCCTCCCTTCCAGGGCTTTCAGGATATTTTTTAATGTAATCAAAATTTAAATGCGACTGCTATGTACCTGAGATGTTAAAATGTTCCAGTTCTGTTCTGGGCACAGAGGATTAATAAAGTAAAGTAATTAGCTAGTGCTATTCAGGTGAGTCTGTGCAGTCATGTGTGCTAGCTAAACAAGATTTGAGTTCCTGCAATGGGGAAAATAAATAAATAAAAAATACTAAGATAAGCTACAGAGCTTTAACATTTTCCATCACCATAGGTGTCTGCTTATTATGGAGATAACTGAAAGCCCATTTTCCTGTGTACAGCCAGCTATCTGTTCATGTGGAGTCTACAGTAATGATCCCACAAAAAGTGATCTGAGGAATGGAGAACCTCCTCTGTGAGGATAGGCTGAGAGAGCTGGTTCAGCCTGGAGAGGGCTCTGGGGATACCCGAGAGCGGTCTTTTGGTATGTGAAGGGGGCTGTCTGAAGGAAGGGGACAGACTCTTTAGAAAGGTCTGTTGTGATAGTACAAGGGGAAATGGTTTCAAACTAAAGAAGGAGAGATACAGACTGAATATGAGGAAGAGGTTTTTTTACAATAAGGGCTATGAAGCATTGGCACAGGCTGCCCAGAGATGTGGTAGATTTCCTGTCCTTGAAGACATTCAAGGTCAGGCTGGACAGAGCTCAGAGGAACCTGATCGAGCTGTAGGTGTCCCTCTTCATTGCAGGCAAGTTGGACTAGGTGACCTTTAAAAGTCCCTACTCAAGGGATTCTGTGATTCTATAATAAGTCTGTATCTGCAAAGCATCCAGCTCTTGGATTCAAATACCCAACAAACCCAGCACTCGGGTCTTCATACTTGCTCCACTGTGCCTGTGGTCCCCTTTCCACTGTTCTGTTGTGCCTCAGACATTTCATGTCATTGGCCTGTGATCTCAGCATATCCCCAGGAGAGACAGTCCACTGAGGACAAGCAAATGTGAATTGCATCTTATGACCCTGTATCTCCTGAAAGAATGGTTTGGGGTATGGGTGGCACCCTGTGTATAGAGAAGAAAGCATCACTTTTCTCTATGATGTTCCATCTTTCCATTTGGATACTAAAGGGGACTCAACCAAAGCAGCCAGGGGCATCAAGGATCTGACCCAGCACTAGCCCTGCCACACCATCTTCCTGCTGATTTCAGTGGGTGTTGGATGTATATCTTTGAAGGGCAAATTTACCTCCAGCTTAATAAGCATGATAAGTCATAGATTTGCTAGGAGCAGAAGCAGAAGCCCTCCCGCATCTGTTAGCACATTATTAGCACAGCTTGTTATGGGGCCTCACGTGATGCAGCCGTGGTCGGGGGATGCAATTATGGATGAATTCCTGCTCTGCCTCCCCCACTGACTCAGCAGCACAGCTGGAGCCAGCCATAGTCACATTGCAGGAGGTGAAAGGTACTCTGAATTATAGATTGCCTTTGACCTTTTTTGGTTTAAATTAAGGATAACATCCAGGAAAGTGCCTCCAGCCAGGACACTGCTTAAACATATGCTTACCTTCCACTGGAGGCTTGTGCACATCAATGGAGATGAAACACTTGCTTACAGTACTGTGTGCAAAGATACTACCCCAGTGACAATTAAATACATTTCTGAAAGGACTGTAAATGTTTGTTTCCTATACAAATGGTAACCAGCATATTTATTGAATCTAAAAACATCCTCTAACCTGTGAAAATATTCACTTACATTCAGGGAAGTTATTGAATTTCAACCATAGCACATAGTTACTTTAAAGTATGAAAAATTGGACATCTTTTGAATGATAAAAGAAACGACATCTGTTAATGAACTAAATCAAAATTAGATATGAGTATGCCATCACATGGGGATATCTACCCAAACAGAGAAACTCCCTTACAAATCCACTGAAAAGGAATTAAGGTCAACTTAAAGTCTTTTCATAGGAGTGTTTTCTATGATAACTCTGTAAGTGCTCTCAATATATAACAAATAATCTCAGGGCAAAGATCTGTTTGAAGGAGATATGATTGATGACCTATCATCCCTAATTCACTGTTTATACTCGTAGTGAGCCTATTGGGAAAATACCTCATTCATCAGGGTATTAGTGAATTCAACCAACGTATGGCACCTTCATTTTAACAAACTAAAGGAGAAAAGCTAAATGGGGGGAAATTGACAACCATCTCTGATTCTATGATAATGCAATTAGGCTGCTCCTCTCCAGAGCTTTTGCTAATTCACAAAACAGCTTCAGTCGGCAGGTCATAAATATATGATCATTTTTCACACTTTGAAAAGTAATGATGCCTTGACGTAAATCAATAAATCTTGGTGAAGTCATTTATACATTTGTGTTATGCATACAAGTCAGTTTTAAAACAACTATATATTAATTTTGACTTTTATGTAGTCTTTGTTTACAACAAACTAATTTTGCAAAGGTTTTTGCATTCCCTGTGCACCCAAAGCCCATACTGAATTCACTGCTGGTTTTAAGGACCCTGCAACTTCAGACTAGACCTTATCACTTATAATATTTTTTTTCTGTCTGATGAAGATGTAAAAGGAGGGTAGAGTGAAAGGGGGATGAGGCAAAATCATATTCTACCTCTTTTGAGATCTGTTTATCTTTGGACTTCCTTCTGAAGAATATATTGGGGTTTTCCCTATAAATATTGATGTCCTTATTGTTAATTTATGCAAGTTCCCATTCAGCCCTCTCTGGGGAAGGACAAGTGCTTGCCTAGCTATCATGCACTGCAATTTTGAGAGAAAGAAAAGGAGAGAAAATGTAAAAGAGAGATAGGTTATCAGCGCATCAAACTTTTCACTTTGGTCTTAGGAGAGATGCCAGAAGAACCGTGCTTGGTGGATGCACAACAATGGAGCACTGTAACACATCTCATTTAGAAAAAACTTATAATCTCAATGATCGTCTTACTGCAAAGTCTGTTTTCTCAGAGGATTCTGACACATTGTGTATTTAAGGTAAATTTAATAGAACCTGAATATATACGTGCATGCCAATATGAACAAGGCAGGTCAGCATTCTGGGACAGAAGGGAATTATTTGTCTCCTAAACTTTGTGGTTAATAACTGAATAAAACCCAAACTTGTTCCTTATGTCAGAAGTACGATATAATTTTATCTGAGGCAGATCTATGCATAGATAACCAATGAAATTGAAATGCTAGCCACTGACTCAGTGATAAAACAGCTTTGTACAACTTTGCAAAACATAAATCACATCATACAATCTTTCTATACATCCAGGAGCATACAAATTCACAAACAACTACTACAGTACACAAAGGAATGTTCATGAATGATCCACAATAAAGGTAAGATGTGCAGGCTGATAAATACCTTGGGTAGCTGCTGATGTTTACCTTGTTATTAAAATATCTACATGCTGCCAATTTGCAGCAGTTATCCTGTATAGAATAGAGCGTTTTACCTTTTATACCTGAAACGCTTGACAATTTTGCAGCATGCAAAGAGAAATGACACTAAATCACAAGTGTACCTGCTGTGCTGTCATTTTCATTAGAATCTCTCTTTGCTTAGTTTATTCACTGCTGCTCACTCCTTAAGAAAGTGGTTTTCTAACAAGGATAGACAAAAACCCACATATATCAAGGGGCCAGAGAGAAAACTATGTTTTCTAGTTGAGAACAGAAACAAAATGGCATTTGGATTGTTCACAACACCAGTTAAGACGTTTTGAATTGCTGATTAAAAATAAATATTGTACTGAAAATTGTTTTTGTAGTCTCTGTGTATTCTGTCCTATCTCCATTATTTGATCCCTACTACGATAGCAGCCAGTTTGTGATACACCGTGCCACTAAGCCAAGTGCATATAGTACAGAGCTGAAAATTGAACAGTGTATTAAAGTGTAAGCTCCCATGTTTATGTAATTTGTATTTCACAGACTTAAGTAATAAAATAATAATATTTTAAACAAAGGAAGGATGTATTTTTTTAATAGATGTAAAATACCATATTATGAAACAGTACTTCAGTAGTAATTTTAAACAGTGCTAGTTTTCAATCATATATTCTGTAATATGTATTTTAATGAAATACTGAGGACTGGATCTCAAGCTGATGGCAATTAATCTGGCTTTGCTGAAGTTGGAGGGAATTTGTCACGTGCCTTAAGTGTATGTGGTTTCCTGAATCAGTGCCAGGTGAGAATCTAGTCCATTGTGTCTCCCCCTCACTCTCGATTCCCAGCCCTGTGATTTTTGAATTTCAAGGCAGCAAGAAGCAATGCCTCAATAATTGTGTCACTGGCCTCCTCCCCAGAGTCCTCCGTAACAGACCCCTCAGCATCTATAGCTGCATCGCCTTTTGTCAACAGAACTTGCTTCCCAGCACCAGTGAAGGTGTGGTATGCATTTCATGAAGGTTCTTAGAAGGAAAATATTTGGATTAATGATATAATTTAGTGGCAATTTAGTGACAGTAGGTCTCAGTAGAGTGACAATAGGATTGAAAAAGTAAACCAGTGGGATATACTTGATTGTGGTTGTTGGGCCGGCAGCGGGGAAGCTGCAGGGGTCACACTGATTGGCATTGTCACTTTCCCCATTCATCAAGCAAGGCCAGACTTCCCGAATCATTTACCAGATGGGGCAGCTCGTCAGTTTAAACACCTGATATGAAGCCATCCGTCATCTGATAACATGATCGTTCGGCTGCAGCTGGCTCAGTGCTCCGCAGCCTGAGTGCACATGTGATGGACTGGAGCCAGGGAAGCAGGCTTAGCAGTGCTGCACTCCTGTGATAGGATTTGCAGCCCTCCACTGGACCATGGAACAGGTGGAGACAGAGAGAGAATGAAAAAATTACCATGTGTTGCAGGGATTAGAGAGCACACACTTACCACTCCACTTGAATACCAATCAAAGGACAACCTTGAGCCAGACAAATTTAAGGCCTTTCATGATGTAACAGGGAGAACATATATTTTTGCATATGCTGATATACCTTCATTTTCCTATATGGGTCTGTAGTGTTATCTGTCAATACTGGGACATGATTTAGGGGGCATGATGGTGATGAACCAATGGTTGAACTAGATGATCTTAGAGGTCTTTTCCAACCTTAATGATTCTATGATCCTATGCTTCTGCTGTCATTTACCTTTTATTTTTACCATGTAGGAGAGAACAGATGTTTGGAAATATGGGCTTTTCCTTTTTATGGCTTTACAAATGACAACTTAACATAGGTTATCTCTTACCCCCCAGAAATGTATATTTCCAAGAACTCATCCCAGATCCTATTAGCTCTGTTCAGCAAGACAAAAGCCTGCCAAAATGAATTCAAACTATGATGATGCTTACTCAAAACCAGACCCATGTTCAGACTCCCCCAGTTACTGTAAGGCTCAGATCTCCCTGATTTCAAAGGAGTTTGGTGCCTACATGGCTCTGAGGATCTGTCTTTTAGTTGCTCCTCTGGAGCCATTCAAGTACTTTATAAGTCAGCAGATACCATAGCTTTGATCTCAGATAAATCCCTCCTGGGAGAACCACTTTGGGGGAGTCTCTGTGCTGCAGCGTTCAAAGGCAGGTTAAATGGCTTTAATGCACATAGATGTCTTCAAGAAAGTGAGATGATTTTCAGTCCCTGGCACAGTATTCTGCAGCTTCACCAGGCAGACCAACACCACAGGAATCCTGTGCAGAAGTGTGCACAAATGACCCAGTTTCTAAAGAACACTTCCTGAGTCCACACCTCCTCCTCAGAGCCTGCTCCAAGTAGGGCCTGGAGGACCAGGGGTAGCATTGTGTTAGCCTTTGACAAGCAGTCAAGGAGTTAAGGGAAGGTGACAGTTTCTTTCGTTCTAGCCTAATCAGGAGAATTTTCATCAAACCAGGCAATCAAACCAGGCTTTTCTTAGAATCATAGAATCATTCAGGTTGGAAAAGACCTTAAAGATCAAGTCCAACCATGACCCAACCATACTACCCTAACTAACAACCCTCTGCTAAATCATGTCCCTGAGCACCACATCCAAACAGTTTTTAAACACATCCAGGGATGGTGATTCAACCACCTCCCTGGGGGGCCTCTTCCAGGGCTTAACCACCCTTTCTGTAAAGAAGTTTTTCTGGATTTCCAATTTAAACCTCTCCTGGTACAGCCTGAGGCCATTTCTCCTCATCCTGTCACCTGTCACCAGTTAGAAAAGATCAGCCACATTCTCACTGTAAGCACCTTTCAGATATTGGAAGAAAGCAGTAACATCTCCCCTCAGCCTCCTTTTCCCCAGACTAAACAGCCCCAGTTCCCTCAGCCTCTCCTCATAGGGCTGATTTTGCAAGCCCTTCACAAGCCTTGTTGCCCTTCTCTGGACCTACTCTAGCACCTCAATATCTGTTCTGTACTGAGGTGCCCAAAGGTGAACACAGTACTCAAGGTGAGACCTCACCAATGCCGAGTACAGGGGCAGGATGACTTCCCTAGTCCTGCTCACCACACCGTTCCGGATACAAGCCAGGATGCCATTTGCCTTCTTGGCCACCTGGGCACACTGAAACTTCTTAACTGATATTCTCAAGGATTTGCATATTCCTTTCCTTGAGTGGGCTTTCTCTTGATCTGAAGAAATTGGAGTACCAAATTTGACAGGAAAGATAAGACTATTTGTCGTTATCAATAACTCTGTATACACAAATCTATCTGACTGAATTCTCCCTTGGCCTTAAGTACACACTGCTTGACTGTGCATATTTGTGTGTGCTTGTATGTATGTGAGTGTAACCTCATAAAAGCACACATAAAAATGCTCAATTTTTTTTGAGGAAGGGCTTAGAAGCTTCTTACTCTCTTCATGTCAGCTGCTATCACATCTGCCTTCCCCAGACTGCAGGAAAAATGCCTCTCCATGAACCTGCTGGCACTGACAGTGCTCTATTGGGTTATTCCAGGATAGGGATAAGGGCAACACTTCCATGTAGGATGTGTATGGTGAAGGGCAGAATGCAACATGTATATTATCACAGTGTAGATACCTCCTCCTCCAAAGACACTTGCTTGTACAAATTTCTTCCCTCAGCTCTGCTTTTTCCTTCCTGAAAGCTGTCTGTGGAAGATCTGCTTCTGGGTGGGAGTTAGTTCCTTTCACTTCTGATCAGCTATTAAGAGATACATCAAAGCAGTTTTGGGTTTGATTTGTTCCTTTCTTTTTATAATATTATCTTAAGACCTGCTAAACTTCTTTCTAAGAACCAGTCAAACATCTGCAGTCACATGCATAGAGCCCTTGTTCCAACAGAAAGAGGAGAGATGTGCAACAGAAGCCTGAGAATGAATTGCTGATAAAAAATAAATGCCCCCATGGCTCATTATTACACATGATTCATGATTTTTTTAGAGCTGAAACAAAGGAGTTAATGTTGGTAATATGCCCTTAAATCTGTTTCTCTTGCCAACTGCTTTTATCTATCTATAGAATAATAATTAGAAACTTCAAACAATTGCTAGGCTATTTTGTGAGAGGAAGCACGGCTTTATTTCCAGCCTAAAAATGGGGAAGCTGGGCCAGGTGAAGTGAGTTAATATCCCTGTGAGGATTAAACCAGGTGACGCTCAGAATTCACTTTTGGTTTTAAGTTGTAAGAAAGTTTGTTTTGCTGTTACATTTGCTTCATATTGTCTCCTTCTAATATAGAAGCTAAGTAATATCCATTATGAATTACTTACAGATGATTTGTAAAGAAGATTTAACCCGCTAATAAAAGCAATAATATGAGTTTCTATAGATGTCATGGTGTGTGGAAGCTTGGAGTGGGAAAACAGCATAGCAATGACAAAACATGGTAGATGGTGACAGGGCTGCTGTCCCACTAAGATCACACATGCATTTAAAATTGGTGCATACTTTTAGGTACTTTATTATCTAAGTGCATTTTGACATTTGTTTAGAAGAAAACAGATGAAACAATTACCTAAATTCTAGTTTTTGTGACTTTAAGGTGTTGATCATGAGAATTAGCAGCAAAAAGGTCAGGTACTGGAATGGGAACCCAGTTTCCAGAAGCACATAGAACAGCAAAATAACACAGCCCTGTGAATAGCTGCCTCTATGTACAAGACAGCCTGGGTCTGCAAATCAGCTTCTCCCATCGCTTGGTTCATCAGCAACTTCTTGCTGAAGGGAGTGAGATCTTTCACCCACAGATCCTGAAGATTAACCAAGTTCTCTCTATAAAGCACTGTAGAGAAATGTAATAATAAAACATGTTAACAATAGTAATAGTCATAGAAGTATGAAAAACTGTAAGAGATGCCCAGAACACTAAAAGCTATGTATCTACCTCCCTTCTCTGCATCTTTAGTACAGACATAACATTTGTGTCTTGCTGATAACCTTGGTGCCAAAATGTCACATGTTCCCTTTTCATTTTCCTCTTTTACAGTTGCAAAAAAAAAAAGCATTACAATCCTCATATGTAAATTCTATAAGCTTTACTGTTCTCTTCAGGTGTGCATGCCAAGTTTTCATTATGAAGGCTCCCTGCTGTGAAAAAAAGGTACATTTTCACTTTCATGTGTCTGCTCCTTTGTGGTAGAAAAGCTTGAAACATTAATGAGTAAACTAAACTAAAACTGTACAGACGTTTCTGCAGGAAATTGGGTAAGTTTCTGATTGTGAGGGGAAGAAATTCAACTAGGTCAATAAAATTGTGTGATTTTGACACTGTGAAGTCAGTTTTCACTAAGGAGTTACCCGTGCTATTTTTATTCATGTTAATGGCATTTTTATGCCCTGGTGTTTTGTTTTGAAGATTTTATTCCACTGAACCAGAAGGAATGGGAGGGAAAAAAGAAGAAAAGGGAAGAAGGACACATGCATGGGAAAGAAAAGGAAAGTCTTTGCAAGTTCCTATCATCTACCATGGAAGACACATACCTTTAATCATTTTTTCCTTTCTTAAACTGTTCCATACCATATAACCTGCACTTATGTTAGCTGATGCAGCATTATGAAAAAGTATGGTATCTTTGTTAAACCACTATTATTCATGACTATAAAAACAGGTTACAGGTGTATGCTAGTGGTTACTTATATTTTATTCCATTCCTTAGACATATTAAAAAAAAAAAAAAAAAAAAAAAACCTAATAATTTTTTGTGCAATAAATATTAATGTTTCTTAGGAGAAAAAAGTATCCATATCCCTTCCTAGAAGTAGGATGTAGATGTGGCAGAACTGGTTGGAAATTTGAAAGAAAACACATTTGATTGGCAACAGAGCACTGATCAATTTAAAAAACTCTCATCCAGGAAACTGTCTTTTTTGGTCAACAAAATTCCTTTGACATGAGCAATCAATGGAAAAATAAGTCCTTTATCTCTTACAGTAAACATTAACTTGTATTTTTTGATTTAGATGGGATGACAACTTCTTTCCAGCTAGCTCAGAATTTTTGATTTTTCATGTTCTCAGGGATGAACCAAAGAACAAAGCAGAGTTTCAAGCAGGAATTTACTGTAGACAGTTTGGTCTCGCCATGCAGATTATAGCAGAGCATCATAAATTTATTCCAGAACACACCTCTGGGGACCCAGACTCTCCACTCAGAATGATAAGTAGCTCTTGCCCCAAAGGAGAAAAAAACAAAAAACAAAAAAGAGAATATATGGCTGCATCTAAAAGATTATTCAGATTCTCAAATGTTAATGAAAATATGTTTTATTAATGTTCTCTTAAAAAAGAAAAAAAAAGGAAATTTGATAGATTATATAATATTCAGAGTATATTAGGAAGTTAACCCCATGTTATTCTGATTGGCTTTAACTTAACTAAACCTGCAATGGATTTAGGGTGATGTTGGTTTTTTTCCACTTGGGAAGGTCTTTATGGAACCCTGACTGCTTCCTACTCAGCCTGTACAAATGCTTCTCACAGAAGTCTGTTGCCTGCCTTATGCACCACCCAAGCCTAAGGCCAATAGTTGCTCATATGTTTCACAATAATATCTTGCTATCAGTCAGACAGAGACAAAAACTACTGTTTACATCCCTCTTCGTTTCCCTTAATTAGGTAGATAGTTTTAATGAAAGAGAAAAGTTGGATCAGACCTTTCCTGCCATTCGTTCCAACTGTGTGAAACTCCTTTCTTCTTTGCTGCTCTCAGGCAGCAATGCACTTCTGCATGGAGGTATCTGATCACAGACATACGAGGATCTATCTAATAACTCTGTTCTCTGTGGTGTTACAGAATCACATCTGCTAAAGAGCATAACAAAACAATTTATGATCTCAAAGTGCTTGACAAACATTTTTTTAATTACTCTCTGTACCACCGTAAGACAGTGAAGTTTAATTTTCCACACTTCACAGATGGAGAAAGAGAAACGTAAGGGTACTGAGTGACCTGACCAGAAACCATGTAAGTCCTGGAGCTGTTGGTACAGAATCTCACGTAGGAAAGCACTGGAGCAGATGCTTAACATCAAGTACAGAAACATCCAATTCAAGATTTTAACAGAAGGGAAAAAATATTCATGGAAAATTCTACAGTCAGCTCATTGTTCTGCTAGTACAAAAAAGGAATACTGGTCTTAACTAGTCATCTAACAGCTTGCAAATAGCCACTGACACACCACACAAAAATGTTGTGCTCTCTACCACTTATTCACTTTCCCCAAATAGTTTTGATATAAGATCTGGACCTGGTGCAGTGGTTTAGCTGAGGAGGGACTGATATGGTAAAGATTTGGATCAGTGCTTGGTAAGAGAGGCTGGACCCACCCTTAGGCATGAATATGCAAGAAAAAAACAAAAGAACTTACAGAAGTTTTTTCAAAAAGTCAAGGGGTATAGTTAGACATCCTGATAGTGATGGATCACCAGGTTCCTACTCTGCCTGCTTGCTGGGCTTCTTTGCTGGTAGACAGCAGCATTATTGGCACTTCAGATTCTGTTAGGATAAGCATCCTGACTTTATCAAAATCCCCTCCTCCTCAGGAGGGGGATTCATCAGATTTGTGGTAAACTGTTGTATGAGCTGGTCAGAAATACCTGAGATTATGTATTCTGTGCCTTCAGCAAGAGGCACTAGATATTTCAATGTATAACCCCAACTTCTCGGCATTTAAGGAAGGATTCAGTTCAATCTTGGTTTCATCTTCCTTTTTGACCCTTTGCACAGTGCCAAACTTTTCCTGGATAGATAAACAGTTTGCATATTTTTCCATTCTGTGAATTTGAACAGGCCTGACTTTGAGTCTTGCACCTATGATTCACTTCTGAGCACACAAGAACAGGGAAGCACAGGCCTCTGTGAATTCATATGGCTTGATTCTTTCTTTCCAGCAAGATATGGAAAAAGCAGATCTCCTGTTTTGACCACATAATGTGCTCTGCTTTCTGACAGAGCCTACCGTCACAACTTGATGCCTCTTGTGGGCTACATGTCTGTTTTTCAGGGGACAACTTATCGTGGTTCATCCATATAGGGAAGTCCATGCCATCTCTGTTTACTGCTGCTCATCAGCAGCATCAGATGATGCTGCCCATTGAAGACATGAGGACAACATCCAGTCCCTTTAATTTATTTCTGTTCAAAGATAACCAGGGCCTCAGAGATTTGTATAAATGCTAGCAAAATAAGGCTCATGTAATATATCTGGAAGAAAATATTCCTATGTGATACTTGCACCTGCATGCACATAAATCTCAACTATTCAGAGCCATGTAAGAGGGAGCTGGCTGAAACAGTGAACAAGCAGGGAGAAATAAGAAAATATTCAATGAACAGATTTGATCATTTCCTTTTTATTGCTTACTAAATGCTCTATATTGTACCTTGTATATGTATTCTTTTTTATTTTTACTTTATTCGATTTTAGTGTTGGGGACATTGAGGGATCCACCTGAGGCCAAAAGTTACTTCACACAAATTACAAGGGCAAGTGAAGCAGAATAATTTAAAGATAGTTTCTTACTACCTGTGTTTGAGGTATGTCATGTCATTACAAGAGCAGACCCCATAGCGTGGTGCTCTGTAACCCAGGAATTTAAAAGCTGTATTGCAACAACACCTTGGAAAGGAGGATCAGTGTGGCTGAGGTAAGAACGCAAGATGCATAAATTGACTAAACAGGTTATTCTAAGCCAATAATAGACGTTTTAAAATACAAAAACAAACATTTCCTGTTTTTCAAAATGCACCATTGAAAACAGTGCAGACCGCACACTGTTTCAACACATTGTCTGGATTTAATATAAATGTCTAAAAAACATTAAGCTGAATAAAGTGGGTATGGGACTCCTACCAAAAGTATTGCTCATCTGTTAGCTGTTCTGTGGCTTTAGAATTAATAGGCTGCTTCCATCAAGAGAATATTTTCTTTTCATATGTAGATTTAAAACAACATACCTACTGCTTCCTATGATCTTAGCATGAGTTGGGAAGCAATGTTAAGTACTTATTTTTACACGATAATTAACTTTAGGAGCTAAGTGCTATTAATACAGTACAGCACACATTCTAACAAAATATCTGTTGATGTATGCAATGAAACTGCACTAACAGAACACAATATTTGATGCAGTTGAATTCTTTCCATGTAGGTAATTCAGGCAGTATTAACTAACCAGAAGTTTTCTTGCAATTACATTGAAAAGGTGAAATAGTAAAGTATTAAGACTCTTTACACGTGTAACAAATCTGCCTCACCATAATAAAGGAAGTATCAAGTCATCCTTACTCATGTGAAATATTCTGAAGTTTGAGTGAATGAGCATACAGAAGGAGAGCATAGTTTATTCACTCAGTCTACTTAACCACATCCTTCTCTCTTACCACGGGCTGAAAAGTGAGTCTAATTTGCTGATGAATATAATTAGAAGCAAAAGAACCATTACATTAACTTTAATGAGTTGCAGCAGGTCACTTGGTTATGGATGGTACCGTGCAAAGGTTATAGTACAGAGCAATACAGATTTTCTGACAGTCAGCTGCAAATCTTTCATGTAGTAGGTGCAATAAAATGCACCAAGCCCTGGCCACAGAAATGACCAGACTCCTTAGCCTGCTGCCATCTACTCTAGTTTTAGCTCTGTTGTTTAAGAGCTTAATAATTTATAATTAGCTGTTATCATAACTGACAGCCACAAATAAAGGGCATTATCTTGGTGGTCTTGTAGTGTTGAGGTGTGAGAGCTGACTTTTCAGATCTAACATATTTTCTCAGACAAGATTCAAAGAACTCATTCCCAATTCACATTTACTTCTCGAGCGCTGAGAAGAAATAATTAATGATATAGTAATAAAGCCCAGGGTAGTCAAATGTAACACATGATCTCATCTGTACTTTCAATAGGAGTTAGGCTCACAGAAGGAATCTTAATTTCAGAATATTAATATTGATAAACTGTAAAAGGTAAAAATAGCCAAGTGAATATAAAGCAGTGTCATTGCTTATAGTATTTTCTTGACTAAAACCACATTCACATATGGATAATTTACTCCACAAATATGAAGAGCAGTCTGAGCTCTGTAAAAAGCTGTCATACAGACCCACTGCAGCCCCACAGCTGAGCCAGGTGAATACAAGCATCCTGCCAGCAGTTCAGGACACCCACACCCACCTGGTATGGGAACACAGCTGGAAGTTGGTCCTGGCTAGCCTTGGTAAGTGTTCTGTCTGGGTAGGGCAAACAGGTGTTGGAAGGGACCTAGAGAGATCATCAAGTCCAACCCCTCTGCTAAAATAGGTTCCCTAAAATAGGTCACATTGGTAGGAGTCCAGATGGTTCTTGAATTTCAACACAGAAGGAGACTCCACAACTTCTCTGAGCAGCCCGTTCCAGTGCTCTGTCACCCTTACTATAAAGAAGCTATTCTACATGTTAGTTCAGAACTGCCCATGTTCAAGTTTTAGATCATTACTTCTTGTTCTATTGCTACACACCACAAAGAAGAGCCTTGCCTCATGCATTTTCCCCCCACCTCCCTTTAGATAGTTATAAACATTAATCAGATCCTCTCTCAGTCTTCTCTTCCCCAGGCTGAACAGACCCAGGTTATTCAGCCTTTCCTCATAGGGAAGATGCTCCAGGCCCTTTATCATATTTGTGACCTTCTGCTGGACTCCTTCTAGGAGATCCCTGTTGGTTTTGAACTGGGGAGCCCAAAACTGAACACAGTAATCTAAACGTGGCCTTACCAGTGCAAAGTAGAGGGGAAAGATCGTCTCACTCTACCTGCTGGCCACATTCTATTTAATGCACCTAGCAGAAGGGTGCATTTTTAAGTCCACCAGTAGAAGGGAGAAAGAAAGCAATAGGCATCTGTTACTCTAACACATCTGTCTCTGATCATAGGTTGAGCTGAAAACTTACACTAGTTGGGACATTTTTAACTCAGGTAACTATGTTGTATCAAATGTACTAATCTCTAGAATGATTACAGCTATTTATAAATTTGGGGGGAGTACCAATTCGTGCATCACCTTTTATTTTTTATTCCCATCTCCCCCCCCCCCCCCAATATCTATAGTAGTCTTCGTTTTAAAAAAGGTTAAATTTAAGAGATGATTAATTATTTTTAGACCGTGCTTAATTTGACTGCTTGTTACTCTTATTTTTGATTTGTATTTGATCACCTAGGTCATGCACCTTGAGGGGACAACAAACACTTCAGAACGGGGAATAATGGTAGAGAAGCACAAATAACCAATGGTGACTAAGGAACGCCCTTGTTCACACACAAATGCCCTTGTTTGCACATGAATATGGGTTTTTGTATGAAAAAGACCCATTCTCCAAATATCCATGTGAAGAGAAACCCATTCAGCACGAATGTTTGTGAACACTGAATAACAAGTGGATGAACAAGCCTGAATCAAACAGCCGTTCAGACTTTGAACCAATGTTAGCAAACACTGGTTTGCATTATTCACCCAGTCCTGTGAACAGCCATCTGTTCAATAACTGATAATGGACATGGAAGTTGGGTTGTTGGGTAGATATGGCTCATCAAGGAGACAATAGCTATCTATTTGCAGGATTTCTACTTAGTTGTTGCAGGCACAGACTCTGTTTCTGTTGACCTGTGATATGGGGGTTTTCTCCTCCTGTCAACATTAGGTTTTGTTTAATATATAATTTAAAACAAACTTGTGTATACAGACGAACACATCTGCACACACGTATATTTACACTTGCAGTTTTTATATAGTACCTAAAGCATAAGTTAATGAGGTACGTGAGCATTTTTTTTGTAGGTTAAGCACTTAGCACATGTTTAAGACACAGAGTTGCAAAGTTAACTACCTGTATAGTTAAAAATCTTGTTCGGATGTCTTTCAGATTTAAGACCAGATGGATTAGCTTTTTACAGAGCTCATCTGCATATGTCAGAAAATAACTTTAAATCCTATCAGGACTGTTTAATGACAAGAACAGTATTTTTCAGATATCAGAACTTTAACCACAGATTTTGAAAACCTTTTATTTTTTTTTTTAATACATCCTCTTTCTCCACACAATCACCCTCACATACATGAACCATTCCTATCCAAAAGATGATAACTTTGCTTCACTTGTTTTTAAGTGAAAATAATTAAATACAGACAAATTGTCTGGATCGGCTGGTGCAGTATATTTTTTTCCAGGTATTTCAATGAGTAATGAGCCTGTTTAAATCTATAGGGAGGTTGTAATTGCTTTTGTTCTTCCAATGACAGGTTAGTAGCTATATTTCTATGCAACAGATTTAGTGTTATTTGTCTTAAAGTTTGAAATCTTTTCAAGTGCTTCTACTGTTTTTCTAACCCCTAAATGAAATATTTATTTTGTGTTGGAAAGCATCAAAATAATGTCTGCGTTAAGTGCCAATTCATATTTTTGACTTCTGCTCTCAACTTCTTGTAGTCTTGACTGTATCCTTTATCATTCTTGGGAGCATTCAGTCCCATTGTCAGGGCAACTGCCAGAATAGACTCTGCCATCAAATACATTTCTGTTGAATGTGGGGTATTATTCCACTCTCACTATGTTTTTAGCACTTGTTTGTAATTATGTTTTTCTTTTTGCTTTAACCCTCTTGCAGCTTTCTTGAGCTAAAATATGCCTAAGTGCCATTCTCACAATTGCAACAACTACAAAAACAAAGGTGTAACAAATTAATTTCCTCTTTCCCAAACTGTACTTTTCTAGCTCTTTGATCCTTCACTTTGTCAACAAAGTTATAGGCCTGCTGTAACTCACATGTGATTCAATATTTGCTCATTTCAAAGAATCAGGGAATCAGGTCTCTGTGAAGAAACTTTGTCCCAGCTTTGCAATACTATTTGCAAAGCAGTCTCTCCATTTCTCATCTGTGAATTACAACTTGGACATGTATACATTATCACACCTCAAATAGAGAAAGAATGAATAACTGATTACAACTTCAAATAAAACCCATGAGTTTAATTTATTTAATCTTTAAAACCAACATCTACCATACAAATAAGAGGTACATGCACATTTTCAGTTTCCTGGTGGAAATTTTTATAGAATCATAGAATGATTTGGGTCGGAAGGGACATTTAAGATCATCTAGTCCCAACCCTCTGATATTGACAGGGACACCTCCCTCTGCACCAGGTTGCTCACAGCTCCATTCAGCCTGGCCTTGAATGCTACCAGGGAGGGGGCATCCACAACCTCTCTGGGCAACCTGTTCCTTTGTCTAACCACCATCGCAGTATAGACTTTCTTCCTAAAAATATTTTAACAACAAACGCACTGAAGTTGAGATTTCTTTCAGTACTAAAACACAAAGAATTAACAAGCTGCATGTTAGGGTGATCATTCTAAATCGTGATACTTTCACACTAGACCTGAGTGTAGCCATGGCTTATGACTACTTTGCCTGTTAGCATTTACCTTGTAGAGAAGGAAGAAATGGAAGTAACTGTAGCCCTAAAGCATTTAATCAGCTGATGGGAAGAGGAAATGGCTTATTTAGAAAAGTAAACAGTATGCAAAGGTTTGGCACTAGAGACATTGGCCAGATGATGGGGTGAGGAAGAAAGGCTGAAGCGGTTCTTATCGGTGTTTTAAGATGCATTTAGCGTTTTAAGTGAAGCAGACTTTTCGGTGCTCAGCTGTGTAAAGGAGGAGGTGGGTGGTCGGTTTTGTTTTTCCAATAAAACCTGCAAGCTGACAAAGAAACAAAGCTCTCTCGTGAATATACATATATATGCTTTTTATTCAGTCGTTTTCATTAAACAATATTTTTGTCAGTTCCCATCTCAGCTTTCCAAGGTTGAGATGTTCTTGTGAAGAATGGGGTGTAGATGCCATCCATTTTCTTCAGTACGGTTTTCAATGATGCGGAAGCCACCTAGGTAGGTGCATGCCTTTGAGTCCAGACCAATAGTGAGGAATGAGTGCTACCCCGAGGTGCTGCGTGTCACTGCCACGTGGCTGTAATGACTCTGTAAGAGGGGCAGAGCTACAAACGGCAGCCTGACAGTGTGTGGTTTGGCTTCTTGAAAAACTGATGTATTTCCAGGGAAGGTAGAAAAGTCCCTTCCTCGAGGAAACATGGATTGTTTCCTTAATAATGCACCTGAATATTATCTGTGCTTTTGACTATAAAGAGGGTTTCAAAACTATATTAAATTGGTGGTTTGGTTACTCCCACACATGTAGAGATATTTATGAAGTCATAAAATGAAATGATTCTGAAGAAGCCAGTATTATCCAAAGTTTACAAAGATAAGCTTTAATTTGCCATACTTTCAATTTCTTCAGAGTCAAGGAATATATATATATTGTGTGAAGATAGGCTGTAGGAGTTGGGCCTTTTTGGTCAGCAGAAGAGAAGGATCCAGGGGAGACTTCACTGTGGCCTTTCAGTACTGAAAGAAAGATTATAAGCAGAGGGGAAATAATCAACTTTTTACACAGGTAGACAGAGACAGGACAAGGGGGAATGGTTTTAAACTAAAGGAAGGAAGATTTAGATTAGACGTGAGGGGGAAGTTTTTACTGAGAGAGTGGTGAGGTGCTGGAACACATTGCCCAGAGAGGCTGTGGATGCCCTGTCCCTGGAGGTGCTTAAAGCCAGGCTGGATGGGGCCCTGGGCAACCTGGTCTAGTACCAGATTTGAAGGTAGTTGGCTCTGCCTGTAGAAGGGGGGTTGGAACTTGATGATCATGAGGTCCCTTCCAACCCAAGCCAAACATAGAATCATAGAATGGCTTGGGATGGAAGGCAGGGTTGGAAGGATCCATGATTCAGTGATTCTATGACAATAAGGGGGAGCACACATTTCTTAGTTTCTCTTATTCCCAGAACATCCTGCCCAGGACACATTGCTCTGTGTGGAGAAACATGATGAAATACTTACCTGACTTTTTCCAAATTCAGCTCCAGTCTAACACTGCCTGAGACTACAGCCTTGACTGCACTCCAGTTTGTACCTTAAGTATATTACAGAGCTGTCTCAACCCTGTAGAGCCTGGTTCATGAAGGGATTTGTGATCTGGAGTGTGCGGTTGAGCAGCTGGTAGTAAAACAGCAAGAGTAACCTGCCATTTCCTCCCCTGCACCTCTCCCAACACCTTTCTCTCTAGCATCTTCATGGATGGAGAGAAGGAAAAGGATGACCCTCACATGATGTTTTATCTGCCATTTGCCAGCTGTACACTGAAGATTTCCTTTATGAGGAAGTTACAGAGCAGCTCTCCCCACCACTGAGCCCCCTTGGGAGCAAGTGGTTCGTGTCGCATGTTATCACTGATTTTTACTTCAAGAAAACAGTTGTCACTGAAGTCCTAAACAATTACAAACATGTTGCCAGTTGGCTCGAGTACCCAACCTCTTAACTGTTTAACTTTACAGGGACCACGAGAGGTTGTTAGTACATCCCATCATTCAAGCTGCTGTATTACCATAATACTTGCTAATTCCTCCCTGTTTAGGTAAAACTTAGGGAACTGCTAAGCATCTGTCCCCCTTATGCGTGAATTCTCATGCTAGGAACACAAATTGTCTCAGTTGTCACAGTTTTTTGCATAAAGACTGCCTTAGTCAACAAGTGTGTGCTATCTGTATGCCTTTTGTTTGGACTTGAGGAGAAACATTACGAGAGAGTGACTCACTGGCACCTAAAAAATAAAATAAATAATCACTTTGTTTTTCCTTTTACATGGATGTTGATCAAGATCAAATGTGTTAGAAACAATGTCAGTTTTTTATTGACCTTAAAGAGTAGTGAAGGAGACCTTAAATGTTCATATCCACAGAGTAGCTAAAGAAAAACAAAGCTGATTTGTCTGTGAAGTCATGGCATCTGACAACATGTATTTCTCCCATTGGATTTATCAATTTCTACAATTATATGTTTTCTGTTTTATAGGGTGTTTCTCACTAAAGAATGACAGGAAAGACAAATGCAAAGTGAGAGTGTCAGAACAGATATTTTGTGATGGATATTTAATATATGGTTGTAGGGCTGCAATAACAATTGCAGAACTATCAATGACGATTTATGTTCTTATTTCTGTGGTTATAATCTAAGTTAAATGCAAATCTCAGATTGATTTATAGGAAATTTTCTTAATAGAAGGCATACTTTGCTAGAATGACCATATAGTCAAATCTGGATCCTGAGGTCATCTGACAGTAAACTCCCTTCTTTACTAAACAAAACACAGAAAAGTTCATTCATAATTATGAATACTACATGCATGTATGTATATATTGGTGCATACACACATTAATATTACATGTTGTGTAATATACATTATATGTTATATATATATTATATTGCATAATATATACCATATTGTATATTATATCATTATGTAATTTGGTTGTTATGTTATTATATAGTGTGTTAAATATATATACACTTGGTATTATTTAATTTCACAAAAAATGAATAATTAAGAAATAATTTCCTCATTTCAGAACACTTCATTACTCTGAAATTCCTTCGTACTTTTTAAGTTTCCATGATATGCAGTTGCTGTATTCTTCCATGCTGCATTTATTGCACACGTAAGACCTTGTGGGAAACACTGATCTGAAAACACACTCATTTTATATTTGCATGTGGTGTATCTGTCTAGTAACTATGTTCAAAATCACAGGGGATGATCTGAAGCCCCCAGTGGGAGAGGCTGTGCACAACTCGTAGGTGCTGAAGAACATATGTTACCTAAGAAGTCCCAGCAGCCCACATTCTAGCAGAAAAATACTGTCCCTAAAGATTTAAGAACACTTTTGTATGTTCCAGATGTTTCAAACTGTTTCTCCCAAACTCTTCACAAGTCTCCAGAGGATGAACATTACTCCTGCTTTCTCTGCAGGGTCATTTTATCAAAAACAGTTTTTCTTTGATATCTATATTCTAGGTTTCATTTCACAGTTGATCATAAGATGCCCATGAATGTTGCTGGTACATCAGACATGGAACTATTAATACTGTTCCTATTACTACTGTTCCTATTACTATTACTCCTACTACCCCTACATTTTGGTCATCTTTTTTGTCTGGATGGAAAAACATAAGTCTTCCACTCTAAGAACAAAGGCAAACAGCTTATCTTCTCCTCTCCCCATTCCTTCTTACTGATCCATGAGAAGTGTTTCCATTTGACTGGACAAGAACATGGCTGTTCATAGAGCTGAGGGCATGGTGGGAAGGTCGCTGAAGTTCAGGATCAAACTTCTGTCCTTCTCAAAGAAAAAAAGTCCTCAAGTGTGTGTAGCACTAATTGTAACCTGTTCAGATCCTAAATCATCTTCACTCTTAGGTATCAGTGAGTAGATTACAGTTTTATATCAATGTTAATGACAATTTAACTTTCTCTTGGTTGGTTTTTTTTTTTTGTTTTGTTGTTGTTTGTTTGTTTGTTTTGTTTTGTTTTGTTTTGTTTTTTAATAATCTTTGGATAGAAACCGAGCATACTTTAATGCATGGCTTTAATAAAGTTACTTAGAAAGCATAACTGCAGTAGAATGGCACAGTGAAACACAGATATCCCTCAAATAGCTTATGCTCTCCCCACAGGCTTTTTTTGTTGTTGTTTTTAATGGCTCTCTGCTGATGTGGCTGGAGTGAGGAAATACCATCAGTTAAAAGTTAGCCCGGTAAAACAAATTTGGACCACTTAGAGAAATACATCCTATGAAATAAAGAGATAAATAAATATAGATATTTTAATAAAATCCAGAATTGATAGACTATAATGAAAACTCATAATAGATCCCCAGAACGTGGCAGTCCGCTCCCCTCTGTTCCTGCAACACAGAGCAGATGTGATATAGATAAACAGGGGCTGCTCAGCTAAAGGTTGCACAGTATATCTCAGGTGGAGGCAACGAATGATGAGTCTGTGGGAAAGTCAGGAATGTCCTTGCTGCAGATTCTTGGATTTGAAGATCCTAGCACTTTAAAAACAACCATTCTTCTGCATTTTTGGCTGCTACTTCTAGACCTTGACTACTGCAATTTCTCAGTGTGCTGACTTGATGAGATGCAGCATGTGGGAAAGAGTGGAGATTGACCTAGTCTGTGTCCATAGGAAGACAGATGATCTTAAAGTCAGGTTCTTAAGTACACTAGACTTTTCTTCCTCAAAATACTTCACGTTGTACAGCTCCAAAGGCACAAAATACATTCAAGTTAATTGGACTGTGACAAAAAAGATATTGAAGAATGATTTTATTTTTGATTTGGCCTTTTTAAAAGGCCATTTTTATACATACATATATAATAGAATCATAGAATGGCCTAGGTTGAAAAGGACCACAAGGATCATCTAGTTTCAACCCCCCTGCTATGTGCAGGGTCACCAACCACCAGACCAGTCTGTGCAGAGCCACAGCCAGCCTGGCCACGAATGCCTCCAGCAATGGGGTATCCACAACCACTCTGGGCAGCTTCACAGCCAGATGCTGGCCAAGTACATCACAGTGCCTATCCCAAATGGATAGGTAATGCCCAACTGCATGAGACACCACTACTTGTCCAAGAGAATTCACCAATGTAGTTGGTGATCTGGTATGTTTCCATTTCTGGGAAACCATCATGTGCTGGTTGAAAGAAAAGGTTTTGTTTTGTTTTGTTTTGTTTTGTTTTGTTTTGTTTTGTTTTGTTTTTCCTGAATACACTGACAGTCCAGCCTCAAATATTTGAAGTTGCTTTTGCCTCAACTTGAAATGAACCAACTATTAAAACCCCCCATCATGTGAAGTTAGCGCTTTATAGCACCTTCTTAATGTTTATTTATTTATTTATTTTCACCAGGTTGTCACTACTTCGTAGTTTAATTAGGAAAAGGCTGCAGTTCTGACTGACTCCAAGTGCTTTCTTTTCTATTATCCTTCTTGCTCTTTATCTCATTTCTTGACACTGTTTTACATAACAAAATAATTGTTGTTGTTCTTTTTTTTTTTTTTTTTTTTTTTTTTTCCAGAGGGCATAATAGATATTTTAAAAATGGTGCTATCACACAGACCTTAAAATAGTCTTGGATATTGCTAAGATACCCCAGGCAAACACTGGAAAAAAAAAAAAAAAGCAAAATAAAATGAAGAAAGGTTGGAAATGGCACAAGTTCTGCCAAAGCAAACAATCAGAAAAGGAAAAACAAACACCCTCCCCCTGCTTCCCCAGAATGCACATGTAAATTCAATCGGATTTACAAATAAATTTACTTTGGTTATGCTTACACCTTTACATGAGTACTTTACACTAGTGATTGTCAACATTTACTTATGTAAATACCAAAGACCTGTGATTTTGATCTTTGTATATGCAAATATTTACCGTGGAAGTCTTGTAGTAGGATATCACACCTTTGGAACCACCTGCTGACAGTATTCCCCTCCCATCACGTGTCACAGCCTTCAAATGGCAACGGAGGCCAAAGCAGAGCTTGACCATGGGCTTTGGGAGCAAGATGGGGCGAGCACTGCAACATGTCTTGTATCTGTGATGCTGGAGCTAGAAAACTGCACAGCAGGAATTTCAGTGATACCCTCTGAAGAATTTATTTGGCTTGGAAATCTCAGAGCTTCCCTAAACTCTTTTCTGGAATGAAGCACTGTATTAGGAATCCTCCACTGAGCTGTGCAAACTGCTAAGGGAGAATTACTTTGGAGTTCCTCATGTTTCCCAGTCTATTGTTGACAGAGATTTTGGAGAAAGGTGCATCTAGCTCAAAAAAGGAACATTCAACATCATCTGGGTGTTTTATAAGGCCTAATACCTTGTTATCTAATCAAGAAAGTAAAATTTGCAAGAAGTTATCTAGGTCACTATACATCTTATTTAACATGTGGACCTCACACTTGTAGGAAACTAATTATAGTTCCTTGAAACAGCAGGGAAAAAAAAAAATCCACAACAATGTAGAAAGTAGCTTTCTGATGTAATCGTGTAAAAGAGATTTCAGCCTTCTTACTTGTAAGTCTAAACGCAGGGCAAGTACACTATAAAGACTGGTTCAGGGTCTATATACTAGATATCAGGAAGAAATTCTATACTGTGGGGGTGGTGAGAAACTGGAACAGGGTTGCCCAGCAAGGCTGTGGATGTCCCCTCCCTGGAAGCATCCAAGGCCAGGCTGGATGGGGCTGTGAGCAACCTAGTATAAAGGGAGGTGCCCCTGCCTATAGCAGGGTGTTGGGACTACATGATCTTAAAGGTCCATTCCAGCCCAAACCATTCTAAGATTCTACAATTTGCTTTATTTCTGAACCTCACATAGTGTGTAAAATGTCATTTACTCTTTTATCATATATATATATATATATATATATATATATATATATATATATATAACATACATATATTGTGAGTATGATGGAGATAATGTATCATAAAGAACTTTATATGAAAGACTGTGAAATTAAAAAAAAAAAAAAAAAAAGGATGTTGTGATCAACAGAAGAGAGTGGAGAAGTTCTTTTTTTTCCTTCAGAAGTTGTTTGATTTGATTTTGTACCACATAAACATCCTTCTGAAGAATTACTCCTTGCTCATATTCACTTACCTGACTCCTCATCTGGGCATTCTCTTCCTCCTTTGGGAGCCTAAAACTCCACTCTGCCATCTTACAATGTGGTTTTCCTAAAGGCAAAATAAGCCTCCACTACCTTCTTATATGTTTTATTTTTAAAATAATAAAAATGTGAAATGTTTATAATTAAAATATTTATCCCAGATTGTATTACAGTGTTAGCTCTGAAACAAAATAAGGATACAATTTCAGGTCTACTGCTGTTATTTCAGTCATTGTTTCCAGGGTATTTTAAGGCAGGTTCTGAAGAACATCACAGAAACTGCTAACCTGACATGATATCTCAGGCAATAGCAGGCTTTTTCCAGGCTTCTAAACAGATGGTAGCCAATCCAAATTCAGCAGTGCTAGCAAGCAACACTCAATAAAACTGCAATTGATGCATATGGTACCTGCTAAGCTGTTTAAAAATGGCTATGTGGCATTAAAGGGAAATTGTTTAAATGTCCTGATTAGAATTGGACCTGGGTTTTGGAGTAAATCTACCAGGGAGGAAGTCTCTGCTTACTTCATGTCCTCAGACTCTCAGCAGCAGAATGCTCCCAGCTCTCATTTGACAGAAGCCTTCCAGAGAAGCCATATGTAATACCATCATAAAAACATGCATAATGTCTTTCAAGCTGTAACAAGAATCCAGGCAGAAGAAGCTGAGACGGTTTCTGGTGACTGTAAAGTGAACTGGATACACGAGAGCACAATATTTCTTCTTCATTCTAAGTTCCTTGCTGTGCATTTCACAGAAAACACCCCTTTCAGTGGTTTGCTGTCACTGTAACACAACCTGGCATCACAACTAGATTAGTTTGTCTCTTATATAAGCAGGAGGGAAGCAAAAACACAAGCATGATGCTCTGCATGGATCTATGAGTCTGATTAGCCCACAGAATGGCTTGGAGGAAGGTGTGCTTTACCACATTATGAACCACGGTGAGAGAATGGAGAATAGTAGATCTGGGCTTGCTTGTTAATTTACTCATCGGGATCTGACACTGAAAATGCTTTTTTTATTTGTCTCTGGGAGAAAAATAGAGATAATTGCAGTCCTCTTTTAATTGCTGGGACATTTTGCCCAGATAAGCTGTTGGTGCCTCATTCCTAGAGGCATTAAAGGCCAGGTTGGATGGAGCCCTGTGCAGCCTGAGCTGGTGATGGGCAACCCTGCCCATTGCAGGGGCTTAAGACTCAGTGATCTTTAGTGTCCCTTCCAGTCTAAACCATTTTATGATTCTATGATTCCAGCATTTTGACTTCTGCTCTGAATAAAACCACAGAATCACACAGAATCACAGAATGACCCGGGTTGGAAGGGACCTCAAGGATCATGTAGCTCCAACCCCCCTGCCTAGCAGGGCCACCAAACATACACATTTACTAGATCAGGTTGCCCAGGGCCCCATCCAACCTGGCCTTGAACACCTCCAAGGACGGGGCATCCACAACCTCCCTGGGCAGCCTATTCCAGGGCCTAACCACTCTCCTAGTAAAGAACTTCCCCCTAACATCCAACCTAAATCTTCCCTCCTTCCACTTGGATCCATTTCCCCTAGTCCTGCTATTGTCAGCCCTTTCAAAGAGTTTACTCCCCTCCTGGGAGTAAGTTCCCTTCAGGTATTGATAGGCTGCAATGAGGTCACCCTGCAACCTTCTCTTCTCCAGACTGAACAAGCCCAACTCCCTCAGCCTGTCCTCATAGAGGAGGTGCCCCAGCCCCCTGATCATCTTCGTGGCCCTCCTCTGGACCCTTTCCAAAATCTCCATGGCTTTCTTGTACTGAGGGCTCCACACCTGGATACAGTACTCCAGATGGGGCCTCACAAGAGCAGAGTAGAGAGGGACAATCACCTCCCTATCCCTGCTGACCACCTCTCTCCTGATGGAACCCAGGATCCCATTTGCTTTCTGAGCTGCCAGAGCGCACTGCTGGCTCATGTTGAGTCTTTCGTCCATCAGGACACTCAGGTCCTTCTCTGCCGAGCTGCTCTCAAGGACCACTCCTCCCAGCCTGTACAGGTGCCTGGGGTTCTTCCAGCCCAAGTGCAAAACCTTGCACTTTGCTCTGTTGAACCTCATTAGGTTCACCCGAGCCCAGCTTTCCAGCCTGACAAATAGACAGACATCAGATATCAGAAAATTGGTGGATGTGTGCCACCCACAAGAAGACTCCTGGTTTCAAATGCAGCATAACATGAACACTAAAAATGTTTCCTGTGGAAAATGAGTGAAATCCAATCGGTGAGCCAAAACCCATGGGAAAACGATCATTAGAGGTATGTTTGCCCTGCACAGTGTCATCAGAACAGTGCTTTGGGGGTTAACTCCAAGTGAGACCCAGCAGGGCAGACTGGTTTGGGCTCAGCATTTTGACTGTGCTTACTCTGGAATGGCCTTGCTTATGTGGTAGTTCCAGCTCGTTGTTATGCATTGGTAAAGCCGGGAGGCATACACACAACAACTGAAAAGCTGATGAAGGACTGAAGCCACTTTTCCAAAATTCCTTAGAAGAAACCTCCATACATACAGTTAATCCAAACTGAACTTCTCTGAGTATTCAAATTTCATAAAACAAAGCGAACAGAGTGAGAAAAAGCACTTGAACTGAAGCAGCAGGATGCCCGTTTATGGTCTTTCTTAAGAAGAAAACAAAACAACAGTGGTTGTATGAGGGGTGAAGGCTTCTGCACAACCCTGCTGCCACAGTTGATGTTATGAGTACAGCAGTATTGTTACAAGGCAAGGATCTGAAGGATAACACCAAGCAGACATTCATATGGAACCCCTTTTTGGTATTAGGGGTAATATGGGAGAAATGATGAAGATACTTGTTTACATATTGGAGAGGTGCCAGAAGTAAAAGTGAGCTGAGTGGGGGTGGGAACTGGCCTCCTCACATTCACACCATGAGAAACTGTAGGCAGAGACAGGCTGTGGTGATTTTGAATGTGAAAATAAGAAGACATTAGAGAAAGCCCTGGAAGAGATGATGAAATCCAAATGGTGGGATGGGAAATCAACCTGAGCAACTGATTGCCATAGGAACAATGGTATTTTTTAAATTATTTTTTATCTTTTTTGATTAGAGTAAAATGAAGGAATTAAAAACAAACAACAAAGGTGATGCAAAACAGTGAGAGATTGAAATGTGGGTTTTTGTTTTGTTTTGTTTTGTTTTTTTTTGTTCCTTTGTTTTCTTTGAGAGGTTAGAACAGCCAGAACTGAGGAATATGTTTCACATAATGTGTGTGAGTTATATACCTTGCCCAGGCTAAAAGGTCCTGGAAAGCAATCCAAGTTGAGCTGGACACCTGAGTTAGTGACACGGTGGTGCTGACGTTCAGAGTACTGGAGAGAGCACACAGAAGTAGTGTTTAGTAGAAGAACTGAAATCTCTGTTTTAGCCAACATAAGCTGGCAACAACAACTAGAGATTTATGAAAAAATTTCCAAGAAACAGGCCAAGGTTTGATTTGGGATATTCTTGAAGTAGAAAGAGGCCTCCATGTACTTGTGTGGGCCTCAGACTGAGAGGAAAATTTGTAAAGGAACTGTATAAAGCAAGGCTTCTATTGCAGTTTATCAGAAAATTGTTGGAATCCTAGAAAGTAAAGAGAAGAGGATTTAGAGCGGAGCTTGGTAACATCTTCACAGAAGATCCAGAGTGAAAGTGGGAAAATCATCCTTTGAGGACAGTGAAGTGATCGAAATCCTCCCCACATTGCCTGAGTAAACAGCCATGAAGGGAAAGAGTTACTGAGCTGACCTCAATCTTTCAGGAAAACACTGAAGAATCAGAGCAGAATCCTGAGATGGGATGCGGGCAGTTAGTGTGGCATGTGAGAGCTGTGAGCAGGGGGGCTGAACCAAATGTGCAGGTAGAGCATTAAACACAAACAGTGTATAAGCAGCTAGAGAAACTTATAGGGCTAGAACAGGATTCTTTATTTTGTTGTTTTAAAGTGGAAAAGGCTAAGGTGTGTTTGCCATTGAGAGAAAAGAGCCAGATGGGACTAAGAGGTAAAGAAAAAAGGTAATTTCGGAGCCAATTTATCCTAATTTGCTTAGAGCAAACTCTTTACAGCTTTAGGTTAAAGCCCAGGAGTGCACTGTTTGACTGGAAGATCACTTGATGACAACTCCAGTGTAGGAAATGTGTGATGTTTTAAAGTTACAGACATTAGAGTGCTAGAATTTAAAATCTGAGATGCTGCTTTGTTTACACTGACAAGAGGTCACCTGTTGCAAGTTGTTGCAGGTGCCTCTGGAGAGGCATGGCATGGGCAAAGGAAGATAAAGGATCCAGTGAGCATGGATGCAAACTAGGGGTTCATAACTTTTCATGGGTGTTGTGGTTGAACCTGGTAGATAATCAAGCACCACACAGCTGCTCCCTCATCCTCCTCCTACCAGTGGGATGGCAAAGAGAGTCAGAAAAAAAAAACCCACAATATAAAACTGGTGGGCTGAGGTAAAAAATGTTTACTAAGAAAAGAGGAAAAAAGATAATAAGAGTATATGCATATAAATATAAATATATATGTTTATATATACACAAGTGATGCTCAAGCAATTTCTTACTACCTGTTGACTAATGCCCAGACAGTCACCAAGTGGCAGCTGCCCACTAGGAAAACTCCCCACCATTTTCCAAGATTTTTTGTATGATGTCACATGGCATGGAATATCCTTTTGTCCAATTTAGGTCAGCTGTCCTGGTTCTGCCCCCTTCCAACTCCTTGTGCAGGACAGTACAGGCAGCTGAGAAACTGAAATGTTCTTAGATCTGTACAGCACCACTTAGCAACAACTAAAACATCAATTGTTTTTCTCCTAAAACCAAAACATAGCATCATATGAGACACCATGAAGAAAATTAGCTCTGTCCCAGATAAAATCAGGACAATGGGGTGCAGTCTTATGACAGACCACAACCCACCAGCACCCAGTACTGCCAAGCACCAGTCCATCCTATTGTATTAGAATATTAGTTTTCATTAAAATAATAATAATAATAATAACAATAATAACAACAACAATAATAATAATAAAACATTGTCCTGGTATATATATTAAAAAACAAAAAGCTTGAAGAGCGTCCCCTGAAAATCCATAAAACAGAAATAAAGGAATAATGCATGTACTGTATCTTGTGATTTTCACACAACATGTTGGCAAGCCTGCCTACTTGTAAGGAAAACTGAGCTAAGAGGACATCAGGAACTGGCTCACTTTGTAAGAAAACTTTAAAAATCTGTTGCAGAGTATCCCCTAAGGCAGTGACTCCCTAAATGTTCAGCCATCAGATTATGGTGAAGCACCTGTCACTTGCTGCTTGACTTTACCTCACATTTGTAGCCTATTCAAGAAATGGGAGGCCTGCCAAACGATGTGAGAAAAGGTGGCCATGAGGAAGCTCTGAGGGATGACTGTTGGTCTGAAGAAGCTGAAGTTGATGTAAAGGTATGTTTTTAGTGCAGTCTTGGGTTGTGTGTCCCCAGACTCCTTTCCCTGAGGCCATCAGTCAAACTGCTGAGCACGACTGTGCTTGCATGGGCACCTTTCTCCTCACAGAATTATAGTGAAGCTATTTCCATCCCCAATCTGTTGCTGTGTTTGCATTGGAAACCCATCAGAGCTACTTTTAAGCTGAACAGCCCAGGTAACACCTACCCACAGCAGGACAGGGCACAATGTAGGTTAACCACCCTGTTATTTGTCTTGCTTCCCAAGCAAGGTCTCAGCACATGTGTGTCTACTTGTACCTACTCAGTACCTAAACTGCAGACGTTAGCACTATCCCAGAGATCCCTAGCAAAGCCTTGCCCAGGATTTGCACTTCTCTGACTGCAGAATTTCAGTGAATAAGTCAATTTGTTCATGGTTTAAGGGCCTTTCTCTCCACCTTTGGATGCAGAAAGAAAAGATGAGGCTTCCACAGAAAGCCAGATGCAGTGACACTGCAGCTCTTCTGTGTTTGCGTAAGGTCAAGCACAACTGCACTCAGGGTGAAGATCCTCTCAAAACATGGGACATGAAGCAAAGTTTGCTGCTGACATGTGGCTGAAACCAATAATCTCTTTCTTTAGAAGAAAATTGTTTGACATGTCTCTTAAAGCAAGGAAATGGTAAATGTAGTGAAACTAAAATCCAACTGTACCTTCATTATTGGACTGATTAGTTTGGTTTTTTTTTTCTGTTGCTCAGACACCTGTACCACTGGAAGGAGAATGCTGACAAGGATCTTACCTATCACGCTTTCATTCAGAAGCTATAATATTCCAGGTCACACAGCTACACAGACTTTCAACAGGAACAGTAATGCTGTGATCAAGAAGAGAAATGACATGATGAGCTTTGTAGAGAATAGGTCCGAGCAGAGGGATGGGCATTGCTTAGCTCACATGCAAGAAGGCTGGATAGCTTTGCTGTATGTAGAGGCCCAACTTCCAGATAGCATATGGCTTTAAAGAGTCTGAAGGACTTCAAACATGAAAAAAGTGATGGGCATTTTCAATAGCAGTCTTTGCCTCTGAAAAAAAAACCAAAAAAAACAAAAAACCAAAAAAAAAACCAACAACCAAACACATTTACTGAAATAGGAAGAGTTGATCAGTATTTTCTTGTTCTGGCAAAGCTCACCATAAGGCATAGAAATCTCTAAAGAAAATGTACTCCTTGATCTCTTAACTTGAGGTGTTTATTGACTGTTTACTAACATGTCTTCCCCATGTTTTTACCTGCTCCGTCTGTTGAGGTTCCTACAGTGCAGAATAAAGAAGCCTCAGAACTTCCAGGTAAATCAGCATTTTAACATATTGAACCTAATGTGCATACTATATTAAATTTGCACTAGAGAGGACAGTAGCTTTCATTTAACTCTAGGATGACATTTTTTTCTAAATCACAACATCTTTCTTGCAAGTTAAATGAAGTCAGTTTTGTCACATGGATCACCTGAATATGTGAATGCTGAACTGTGTGGCTTCAGTAGCACCTATATTTGCGATAGAGGCTGCATTTCAGATGACATTTGCAGACAGGGCACCAGGAGAGCCACAAAGTCTATTTATCTTCTTTGGTACGTACGTAATACCAGGGAAAGCACCCGGGAATAGGTGCAGTTTGGAACTTTTCAAGGAAAGAAGTGGAGTGTGGACTTCCTACAGCCAGCAGGCGGTCAGCATGAGGCTGGAGAAATCATGACGTGTGCAAGTGTGCCCTACCTGCTGTCCCAGCCTCTGAAGAGTCCTCACAGGGAGAGAGCAAGAAGCAAATCTGTGTGATTTATCTTTTGCAGAGGAGTTGAGGTGAGCAGCACCCGCCTCTGGAGTTAGTGGCTGGGAGAAAATAAAGGTTTGCTATTTTAGCTGTAGCATCAGTGATACCGGGTGGTCAGTCTGCAACAAGGATTAACAAACAAACAAACAAAACAACAACAACAACAACACAACAATAAAAATATAGAACCTGCAGTATCTAACTAGGAAGGTTGTTTCAAGAGGTATGAAACAAAAAGAAGCGATGCATCTCGCTGCCTTCTAGGATGAGACTCATTTAAAACACTAATTCCTTTTCAGTCGAAGGCAGAGACCCCACAAATACGCTTCGCAGACACACTATTGATTTCTGACCTACAAATTGCTCTCCTTCAAGGAGGGCTCTGCGGAGCGCAGACAGTGGGGGAAGAGGGCTGGAGTAGACCGGGTACTTCTCAGCTGCAATCTGCATAATGTTTAGTATTCAGAGAGCTAAAGCACGCAATGAAAGGGAACTGTCAGCGCAATCTAGAAGATATAAAGAAATGAAGGGGTGAAAAAAAGCCGTATGCTAATAATCCACTCAGTAATTAAGTGAAGATCGCTGCCAAGCGCCACTGCCACTTTCAAAGGGTAATTTGTACAGGAAATCATAGAGTCATTGTCAAATCATTTCAGGATAAAAGGAAAGTCATCAACTAAGATAAGATAAATGCTGGGTGTCTGGCAGCATGTGCCCTAGGAAATGCCTTTGCTTTTTTATATTAAAAAAAAAATAAAAAAACTGCAAAAGTGGGGCTAGGAAAACTTGACATGTTGAAATGCACATTTACTATTAATAATAGGGGTGATATATGCATAGATGCATTATTAAATAGGAAACTGGAACAACAACAAAAAAATCATCAAGTGAGCCAGCTAAAGGGGCCTTAACTTCCAACAATGTGACTTCAGAGTTGAACCTTCAGTAAATCAGAGCGTACTTCATCCCACCCCTTAAAGAGTTCTTCGCAACTAATAGACTTTAACAGTCCTTTTTTCTAAGTATGGGATAATCTGTGAGAGGCGGTTTCCCAAAGGAAAAAGAAAAGAAAGAAATCTCAGGACAGGAAATGTAGCTTTGCAACTCCTGTAGATCCTTTCCCTTGCCTGCTCCCTGACATGCCTCAGCTCTTGCTCCCTTCCCAGACATCAGCGTGGCATTGCCCAGAGGGATGAATGAGCTCCTGCTCCTCTGCAAACACACCTTATTTACCATTTGCGGAGATGCAGCTTTTCAAGTTTTCCTATGCGTGTTTCTATTCTTATTGTATCCTGACTAAATAAGTGCTTTTGTGAAGGATGAGTGATGGCTGCGGCCCCACTGAGATGCGCCTGGGTATGGCTACTAGATGCTGGGAGATCCAGTTCCCATGGGAGGTTGGGATTTCCCTGAAAGTCAGCTATCACCCTGCAAACGGGTGGGGGTGAACCTGAAGGCTTTCTGGAGTGGTGCTGTATGGTGAAAACAGGGGATGTGTTTTAGTCTCATATTCCATGCACTGAATGTTTTTGTCTCATACTAATGCAGTGATGGAACATGTCTCATGGACAATCATAATTCTTCCATGTTGTATTTAATGCTAAATGCACTTACCTAAGCTTTATAGAATGGCTTTAACATTCTATATATGATTTTGACTATATTGTTTTATTTCACCACATACTGAAACGACATAATAAAATCAGACTTATTTCTAATTCATATAATTAACTTTTATGTAATGATATTTGAATGCTATTAAGCACATACCCCGGTCTGCGCTTGACCTATCACAGGTGTCCAATTACAAAGCTGAATTTATGAGTCACAAGAAGATATCTGTATTTATCAGAAGTTAAAAAAAATCCCATTTCACATATTCTTCCAGCCTTTCTAACCGATGTTGCAAAATGTGAGCAGGAGGCTCTTCAGATGTACACTCGATTTTATTTTGTGCCAATTATTTTGCACCTAATTCAGCACTCCAAACACAGAACCCAGATCTGAGAAACAACACAGACTCCTCGCGGTATTTAGCACAGAAGTCTAACACTCAAACAGCATGAGGGCTTGTTACGTTTTGGAGAGAGTTCTGACTTCTTTAAAACAGTGATAGCGTTTCAGCCATCCAGATTGTTTCATCCGTGACAGATATAGTATAGATCAAACAGTTTGCATCATAAATAATTCAACTCAAATTTAATAAAAGTTATTAATCTACGATAGAAGCGGCTTTATTTTCACTTTTAACTGTTTCACAACAGTGTGAATGGCAAAGAGGCCTGGAAGTGGGCTCAGACGGGCTGGCTCCCATCAATTTTTAACATGCCACTGTTTGCAGAGAATGCATTTCAGGTTGTTTACAAAGTAGTATTTTAAAATGTTGTTCGGGGAGGGGAGAGAAAAGGACCACAACAAGAACAGAAGCATGCAGAGTCCTTCAGATGCATGTTTCCTTTCTTTTCTCCTCCTCCTCCTCCCAGTTTGTGACATTACTACACTAATTTTATTCCTACACACTTTTGTCTAATGTGAAATTAGAATTTTGAACACTTTTGCATTTTTAAAATATCTATTTTGAAGGTGAAAGTGTTTCTGAGATCTCTTTTGATTACTATCTCTCTTGCTTTTCAAAGTAAATTTTGATAAAAGAACCTCCAACATATTCATTGACTATTACATGGTCAAGGTGAGCAAGACTTGGCCTTCGAATATATTATTACACACAGTACAATATAGAACATAGAAATAAAAGTCTCTTTTCCTTTCCGTTTCAGGGATATGCATATTTTGATCTGAACAGAGATAGGATTGTGTCTGTACTCAGCACAGAACAGCTAATCTCTAGGCATTAAAATAGAAAAAGGGCAGTTGGTGATCTTCTTGCTACCTGGAAGTGATCTAAAATATATGGTGGTACAATTACATTGATACCTTGTAATATTCAACATGTTTCCCAAAGCAGATGATGACTGTCTTTCAGTCTTTTTTCTTTTAGGATTAAGTCACTTGAGGGATTAATCTGGACTACTCTGCTGTTGGGTGTTTCTGTCTATTCTGTATACCTACTTGGAGGACCTCCCAAAAAAATTAACTGTTGGTCTGTATTACCCCACCCCAGCAGGTGATCAGCTACTACTGCCTGATGCAGAAGATGTTTTCAGTGGTGAATGCCAGACCTGTAAAGATGAAAGCAGAAACTAAGGATCTTTTCAGTGGGGAAAAAAAAAAAAAAAAAAGAAAGAAAAAAGAAAAAAAGAAGCCCATAATAATTAGGCTCTACAAAATCATGTACAAAATCATCGAATGTTTATATGTAGCTCCAGGCCCAACTGGAAATTTGGCTCCAATTGGATTTTACCAATCAGGAAAATTGAGCCGAAACTTTATGAGGTGAAATGTTGTATTTCCTGCAATAACAGCGATGACTAATTTGCGATTGTATGGCATATCCTAACAGCTGTGATATATGTTGCTTTGAATTCATTTAGTTGTAACAATATTTGTTAATTTTTTCCCTCAGATGCCTGTTGTTGATATTTTCTAAATAAAGCCAAGGAAAAGAAAACGCCAGCATTTTGAAACATAAAGCAATCTGTAAAATTAAAAAAGCTTTCGTTGCCACCCCCCCACCACAAATGTATACCATATGCCAAAGCTACTCCTTAACTCTAACCGACTGTTGTTACTGTAGTAATCAGTCTATGTCAGAGCAATTACTTCAAATCAGCCGTCCCGCTTGTTTCACACCGGCTGTGTCATATTGAGCAGAACAATGCAGCCGACGAGCGGTGTGGTGTCACCATCCTGTCCACCTCGCTGCATTGATGGGAGCTGTAGGGTGCATGGGGATGGCCTTGACAACCCAGACCTTCCCTGGGGGAGGCTGGGAGGAGAGCAGGGTGAGATGGTGGTCCTCCTCTGTTGTCCTTAGGTGGGGGAGATGGAGAGGTGTGCTGCAGAATGGTGGCCTTGGAGATGACAACCAGAAGGACGTGCCCAGACCACCATAGGTTGCTTGTTCTATGCAATAGGGAAAATGTGGGGTTAGTAAACCCCAGTAACATTTATCAAGGGGCTGGATGTGGGCATGTCAGAAATCATCCCCAAATGCTACAGGACTTGTCAACATTCCATTTCAAACTGTGTTCTTTAGGGGTCAACTGAACTTGAAACTAAGCTCCTGTCCTTAAGAACGTGCTTATTGCATTAGGAAAAAATAAACAGGAAGCATATGTCCCCCCAAATCAGTATCATTTTCCCTAACAGTTCTGAGATCATTATTTGCATTTCATTTTATTAACAAATAAGTTGTTCTAGAAGGGAATCGTAGAATCATAGGGTTGGAAGGGGTATCAAGCATCATCAAGTTCACTTCTATGGCTACAGAAGAACTCTGGGGAAGGTCTTGTTGCAGGACATGGTCCAGCCCCAGGTCAGACAAGATCACTCCATATCCTCCCTGGCTCTACAGCAGGTTCTTTCTTTTCCTTAGATCTTTTGGCCATAAAATGATCTCTGTAATATTGGGGATATATTTTAGAGTACATTGCGAATGCATGTTACCTTGTACACATCCTAACCATATAGCACGCAGACCTGTAACTCACATAAATCTTGCTTTATTAGGCAAGTGTGAACATCCCTTGCTCATGTTTTTCTACAGGGCTGATAGAAGATTCTTACTATAGTTCTCTAAATATTACTCTTCAACATAGATTTTATTTGCTTTCTGAACATTTCACATATAGGAAGTGATCTGAGATGAACATCAAGATTGCTAGGGTTAAAGCTAGAATGGCAGCTAGTTGTATGAGACAAAACGTTATAAATAGTAATCTTACAGATCCTCTTGTATCTTCAACATGATTACATTCAAAGACTTCATCCAATTCTTGTTGGAGATTCTCTGCTTTCCAAGTTTTAACATGAGCTGGATAATGGCATAAAAGATATACCCACTGTTTCCAGACATTCCAAGGACAGTTTGCAGAAAGCTCACTTGAAACATTTATTAGTTTATGGAATCATAAAATGGAATTTATGCATCTTCAGTCATCTGTCAGCACATAGGCTACTTACTTAAGGCACCAACTCCAGAGTGAGGATCCTCTCTCCTTTTGGACAGAAAAGACAATTCAGCTATATCAAGTGGTTGATTTTCTGGTGATTAATCTGAGGTGAGCTGAAGCCAACCCAAGAAAAGAGAATTGAGGAGATCTTATCCTCGCATATCTGGTACCACCTGCTTCTATGTCTCTTAAGCATACCAAATAGTGCAGTCAGAGTGGAGTCAAACTGATTTAGTCTGGCTCTCTCAATAACATTGACACATTGATAATGTAGAACAAGTGGTTTCCCTCAGTAACGCTCATTCTTCGGTCTGCACTGTGGTACTGCAACCTGATGCATATTTTGAAACAAACCTTGCAAGGGCAGTATGTCTCTGTAAGATGCTCTTTTAAAAGCAGCTCAGTACCTGCGTGTTACCCAGCAGCTTTTGATTAGTTCTAGGCGTGTGCTTTAGACATACTGTTCATATATGCAAAGATACATTATTCTAAAAATACTTCTTTTGCAGCTGCGAGATTACAGGACTTTTCATCAACAAATTCTCCTGAAAAAAACAATCTCACAAAGCATTGTCTTTCAGAAGCAAACTAACTACTTCAGAAACTGCTAATTCTTCCATCCCTGAACTTGAACATACTAAGTGTGTATCTGTGAGTTTTTCCTGAAAACGTTCCCTGTTAAACATATTTAAATAAGAAAACAAAAGAGCTATAACGAAGAAAGATTTAATTCTACACACAATTTGGTGTGATAAGATGAGGGAAAAAGATACGTCTAGGCTGACAAAGATGGGTATGCTTGCTCTGCCAGATCTGGGACAATGCATCTTTAAGACTCTGTGCCATTTCTTTTAAGTGCTACTTCAAAAATGTGGGAGGAGGGAGCATCTAAAGCAAAATTGCAAATGCAACTTTTGATTGTTATGATTTATTTTTAATTATCCTTTTCTCCTTTTGTCTTAATTGGACAGAGCCAGTCTAAACTTGTTCTGTGCAATTAAGAGCAGTTACACGCATAGAAAATTGAGACCTATTTTAAATCTCATTTGGACTGACTCATAGTTCAGCTTGCTAGAGGAAAATTAGAGCAAGAAAATATATTTAAAAAGCTAATGAGCTTTAGTAAAAATATCTTCAACAAAATGATGTGCTGGGAAATTTTACACATTCACTTTAAACTGTATCAGACTGTGGATGGGAGGAAAAGCATTTTGCTCTTACTAGACTTTCATAGGGGACATCTAGGAACATGTTATTGAATTCTTTAAAAAAAAAATGTTCTGAAATTTGAGCTATTTATTTCCAAGGCAACTAAACAAACATTTTCCAAATAACTCATACATGTGCCTCAGACGGAGGCTAATTCCGTACTTGTTAATTTCCTACCTCTCACAAGCACAATTGGCACCCAGTGTACACAGCAATGCACTTTCCAATAGTTAAGGTAACAAAAACACCGTAAGGTGAAGGCTGTGCTAAAGCACCTGCATAATGCCCATTAGCGTTAATAGGGGTTTGGGAGAATGTATCCAATACCTCCATAAAAGGCTTCATGCAGCTTGGAATAAATGTGCAAAACAATAATAAATTAGTGAACCAGTGTGAGAATAATCGTTTGAAATGAACCCAAATCCAAATATTGGAAATTTCTGGGGTTTCATCTTACACATGGGACTCATTTCTTAGATGCTTTGGCTAAGGTGCTTGGACAGGGGGGAGGGGAATGTGCCTGAGAAATCCCATCTCTTCTCCTGGCTGCCTGGATGCAGCTGGTGGCTGGGATATGGGGGAAGCTGCATCTATGAGGAGCAGCCATGAACAGATTGTGCCTGCTTGGAATAAACACCATCTTCTAACTCTCCTGGCCACTAGCCCTTCCCCCCTTCCTCGCTTCAGATGCTGCATACACTGATGGAAACCTCAGCAACACCATTCAGAGATATATATGCATTTGAAGGCTGGATCACAGTTTTGCTGAGAAAGTCCCTCAGCATGGCCCTTTGCTCACATTTCATACAAATTCTTTCCAAGGACTTAAAAAAAAATAGAGCACACTTTAATTTCTAATATTACATTTTACTGCTGAGCATCCTTGTCTCCAGCAAGAAACAGAAGTAGAAACATACAACAAAGTAAGCTTTACAATTTGTCCATTAAAAAAAAAACAATCTCCAAACTCAGGACCCCTAAACAGGTTGAAGCTGCCTGGTAAAAGTGCTGGTTTGTTTTAAATACTTTCTCTTTCCTGAACCCTCCTTGCCTTACGGCCTTTTTTGCCTAAGTGCTGTGCTGAGGTCCAGTTGACAGTGCGACCTTGTTCATAAAGTGTGAATTTCCATCAAGTCAGCTGAAATGTGAACTTGAACAATGGAGAGTTGGCTCCTCTCCAGCCCTAAATATAGCTGTGTGAGAGCTCTCTGAAACCAACCAAGCCATCAGCCCCACTCATAAAGAAATAGAAGACCTGAAATACTTAGAGTTCTTCACTTTGTCTTATTAATTTCTTGCCCTCCCACAGCTTTGAGATACTCTGAAACAGTTTATATCCTGCGTATATATGGTTTATAACCAACTTTCCACATTGAGATTTTCTTTACATCTCTAGAACATCTTGTCTTCTTCAAAAGTTCCTCCCTGTGCCCACAGAGTCTCAGTGAAATGAAATTTCAGTGGTGTGGTAAAATAGTTAATAGGAGAGCTGTGAGGTCTTGGCTGAGTCAGTGTCCCTCGGGAAGTGCATTGGCTGGTCACCAGCTCAAACCAGCTTTTTATGTGCAGCCTCCAGTAACCAGTGAGAGGTGTCACAGTGGAGGCCCAAAACAGATGTGATATCAGCAGTCGCTGGGGAGTATCTTTCTGTAGTGATGGGAATGAGCTCAACCCAAGGGTTCTCTGGAGGGAAACCTGTGGGGATGTGTAAGGTTTGCCTCAATCTGTCTCATTTCCATGTTGGTTGATGCGTGTATTGTATGAACGTATTTCATTTTTAGCACAGTGGCTGTTTTTGTCTGTCTGTTGTCTTTGTTGTAATCATTGGAACTGTGAACCCAGGAAGTCTGAGTGGGATTCTGATCCAGATGCTATGAGGATGCTGCTCATTTCCTATCTCTTAGCACTGCAGGAGACTTAGGTAGACTGGGTTTCCACATTCAGAGTTAAGACCATCTGCCTGAGAGCAGACAATATGAATCACAGAATCACAGAATTAGAGTCATAGAATGGCCTGGGTTGGAAGGGACTTCAAAGATCCTGAATCTTCAACGCTACTGCCACAGGCAGGGCCACTAACATCCACATTTAATACTAGACGAGGCTGTCCAGGAATATTGTGAATATTGTGAATGCTGTGAATATTGGTTGATTCTTGGTAATAGACCAGATGGTCCCCAGAGACCCTGAAAGTCAAAGGGGTGTGACAATTTTTCATTTCTATGGAGGGTACTACCAACCTGTATCAGTACCAAGGAGAACCTTTGCTTTTTTAATAGCATGGAGAACCCTAACACAGAGCAAGGCTAACACTTGACCCAGTAAAGTGAGGACTATGAATTCATGGGCAAGAGCTGGTGAGCAAACCCCATGGAGATCTGCCTGGAGATATGGCACTCACCTATGGTACCTTTCTGAATCTCATCCAGATATCTTCCTTCATCTTGCAACTCCTCCACTGTTCCCAAGACAGGTAGAGATTTTAATAAGAATGCTGTACCACTACTGCTGTTACTTATTTTTCTCAGCTCAGTGTTTTCTCACGCCATTTTTGTTTGGTCTGATCCCTACCCTCCCACTGGAAGATCTATCCCACCAAAGATGGTGCAGTGCAGGCATGGACTTTCTGCTGGCAGGGACGTGAAGGAGTTCCCTACAAGTTCGGAATTTAAGTTTCAGGCATGGATTTCAATACAGTTCATTCCCAGTTCATGAATAGAATCACATTCAGAAATGCATAGAAATGGGCTCCCATGGAAAGATTAACAATAAAGACATAATGACTACTGTACCTATACAATAAGAAATATTCTATAAGAAAAAAGAATAGCTCATGAATAGCTTTTAAAGCAACAAAGTTTGTTGTTGTTGTTTTTTCAGACCAAAGGGCACATATTACTTGGGACTCATGATGGATGATAGTAGGACAGGGGAGTGAGTAGGTGAGATGCAGTCCCAGGAGCCCTCCCCTGGGCTGAAGAGCCAGAGTGAGGGGGATGCATGGTGACACCCACTCCTGCTATCACCCCACAAGGTTTCCAGGCAACCTGATGCGTATTCATGTCTTGCATAGAAGGGAGCTAAGAAAGATAAGGAAGGAAAGGAAAATGGACAGAATGAAGAGAAAATGAGATAGAGCTCCAATTCTTCTCAGGCTCTGGAACTTATCAGTATCTCTGTGGAAGGATTCATTCTTATGTGCTAATGAAAGAGAGAAAGCACATTTAAAGGGATATGCTGTAGAGTGAACATTTCTGATATGGAACTTAGATTCTCAGAGTGAAAAATGGTATTCTGCTTTTAAACTAAATAACTCTCTTAGTTCTTCTAGGTTCTTCACTTAGATTCTAACTTTAATTCTTAAGGTTAGGCAGGCTGCTCTGGGCCTGGGAGGCATGTACAGAAAAAGGATCCAGTGACAAGTCAACAAATAGACCACAATAAAATGATGACATTGCCAAACAGATATTTTGCCTGTAGCTGAGCTATGATGTGATCTTGGGATATTAATATGTAGCGTGTTAATTATGCTATGAACTTAGAAAGTCCATAAAATGTTAGGAACAAAGAAAATTAGGGTGAGATAATCGAGTAAATACTCATGTAAAACCAGACTTCACATGAACTGAGTAACTGCATCTTAAGATTTGTTTGGAATTTTTCTTGTCCTGTTTCTCATGTAAAGCTGTTCCAGAACCTCATTGCTTTTATGGTTAGATATTTTCCTATTTTCAGACTAAATTTATCCTCAACTAGATTATATCTGTTTTTGGCCTAACACTGTTCTTTCTTTAAATAGCTCTTATCTCTGCCTGATGCTTATTCCATAGTAAATAGCAATCCCATCTCCTTTCATGACTGTGTTTTGATAGGCTGACAAACTAAATATTTTAGTTCCTCTTCTTTCTCACCACTATCCCCAGAGCTGTGTTCTGAAACATTTCCAGTCAGGACACATCCATATCACACATGGAGGTCTAGCACAAACATGCTTTATTTCATAAGAAGTTTTGCTGGTGCCTCGTACAAGCACACACAGACTTTCCTGTCTCCAGTGGAAATACTTCATCTGACACATGTAGGATCTCACTTGCCTTTCTCTCCAAGTGCAGCAGTTCCTGTTCCTTCCTCTTTATGTCAACTGACAAACTCCAGATTGTAGCAGGGAAGTTAATTAATCTGGGATTGCAATTTCATTTACACTGAAATTAAAACTAAAACCTTTCATTTGATTATTTTTAACATCTTGCTTCTTTGAAAATTACAGTTTTTTTTCTTTACATGGATACTTTTGACACTGTGCTGTCTACTCTGACAGTCTATCTACGAAATCTTCCTAAGATGATGGTGACTCAAATACTGTTACCTTTGGAGAGGACAGTTCTAGGCATGGTCCAATCCAGTTGAGCTCATTCTGTCAAAACTTTATATTGCCTCAGCTACCAGTATGCTCTGATCATTGATTAACAGCTTGGATCAGAACTCATCATATTTCCTCATTTCTTTCTTTAACCGGATAACCTTTTTCAAGTACAGGGTAATATAGTGAGGGCAGAAATCAAACTTCTGGATGGATGGCTAGATGGAGGGCCCACAGAGTTGTGGTCAGTGGAGTTAAATCCAGTTGGTGACCTATCACAAGTGGTGTCCCCCAGGGCTCGGTACTGTGGCTGCTTCTATTTAACATCTTCATTAATGATCTTGATGAGGGGATTGAGTGCACCCTGAGTAAGTTTGCAGACCACACCAAGTTGGGAGGGAGTACTGATCTGCCTGAGGGGAGAAAGGCACTTTAGAGGGACCTGGACAGACTGGATGGGTGGGTTAAGGTTAACTGTATGAGGTTCAGTAGGGCCAAGTGCTGGATATTGCATTTTGGTCACAAGAACCCCAGGCAACCCTACAGGTTTGGGGAGGAGTGGCTGGAAAGCTGCCTGATGGAAGGGACCTTGGTGCACTGATGGACAGTCAGCTGAATGTGAGCCAGCAGTGTGCTCAGGTGGCCAAGAAGGCCAGTGGCATCCTGGCTTGTATCAGGAATGGTGCGGTGAGCAGGACTAGAGAAGTAATCCTGCCCCTATACTTGGCATTGGTGAGGCCTCACTCAAGTACTGTGTTTGGCACTTCAGTATAGAAAGGACACTGAGGTGCTGCAGCAAGTCCGAAGAAGGGCAGCAAGGCTTGTGAAGGGCATGGAGAATATGAGCTATGAGGAGAGACTGAAGGAACTGGGGCTGTTTATTCTGGGGAAAAGGAGGCTAAGGGGAGACCTTACTGCTCTCTTCCAGTACCTGAAAGGTGCATACAGTGGGAATGGGGTTGATCTCTTACTGGTCACAGGTGACAGGATGAGGGGAAATGGCCTGAAGTTGTGCCAGGGTAGGTTTAGGTTGGATATCAGGAAAAACTTTTTTACAGAAAGGGTGGTTAAGCCCTGGAATAGGCTCCCCAGGGTGGTGATTGAGTCACCATTCCTGTACGTGTTTAAAAACTGTTTGGATGTGGTGCTCAGGGGCATGATTTAGCGAAGGGTTGTTAAGAGTTAGGGTAGTTTGGTTAGGTTGTGACTGGACTCGATGAGGTCTTTTCCAACCTGAGCAAATGTATGATTCTAAATAGAGATTTTACTGTGCTTTACAATCTATGCTCTGATCCATTCTGAGAAAAACAAATTACATGGTAGAGGAAACCAGATGAGAACACTAAACAAAAAAATTATTTTAGCTCATTTATATTTAAAACCTTACTAAATTTAAGCAGTATTTATAAATCAGGCATTTCATTTAGGATATTATGCAACAATCTGTACCTCCTGCATTTAAGAATCTTGGCTTCCCATAAGATGCTTTCTGCAAAGGAGGTGCTTTCCTTGAACTGGGATGGGAACTGCATCTAAACTGGGTGAAAATGGGAGTGATGGTTTCATCAAACATCCAAAATATCATTGGATTTGTTTTGAACAGAGTACACTTTTAAAATAACACAAATTACATATTGAAAACAAACAAACAAACAAACAAAAACATCAGAAAATGTTAATCTTATAGGCTTAGAGTAACAAAGGTCTATTTAATTCTTCCGGCTTTTTAAACAAGTTCTTTAATTTTCAATATTTGTAGTGGATTTTCTGTGGCTGAAGGTGATCAAAAGAAAAACAACCACAAACAAACAAACAAATAAACAAAAAACACCCTAGCAATGACAGTAAAAAAGCTGAATAGTAGTAGAGAACTCAACTTTTTGTTTGAAAGGGACATCCTATAATTCTGAGACAGCAATTTCTTTCCCCCTTCAAGTTAAGCATATTACCAGCAAAAAGTTTAAAGAAAGATGGAAGACATTTGTTTCAAGATCAAGGGTTATTATTTTTCATCCAGAAAATACTCCCCTTTGAACCCAAACACAATTATGTTGTACCTGCGGCTTCTGCCTCTGCCAAGCCACATAGACATTAGCAAAAGGTATTTCAACCTTACTTACACAGCTATAGAGGAGAATGTTTAACACAGAGACACAAAAGCTTTTTTATTACATTTCTTAGGGGTAGAAAGACAAAGAATTTACTGAACCCTCACCCAGCTGTAGGTACAAAGGCTGACACAGTATACCTTGCTCCAAAAACACGACTACAGCACTTTCAGATGACAGTTAATGGTTTTGGAGGATTTCACAAGTGCAAGAAGTGAAACATAGTGTACAAATGAGCCTGTACCCAGTTACTCAGCTGCTTTAGGCGCATGCTGGTCAAAATGCTAGCAGAGAAATCTGTTCTGTGTATTTGGGGACAACTGCTGCTTAAAAGAAAAAGAAACAGTGGCCCCAGATAGATCTCTGCAAATTGGTCACAGCCCACGGATAAAGCTGGGAAAGGTTATAGGACAGGAAGATTTACCTCAGCATTTTACACAAGTGCTTTTGCTCTTCGCTAGCTCCAATCCACCAAAGAACTACACTGTTCACTGTTTTTGTTTCCAGCCCGGATGACAGGAACATATTTGCAGTTTACAGCAGGTGCCCAGCCAAGTCAACAAAGTGCAAACTAGGCAGTAAAAAATAATATATAAAAAAGGTCACTTTGCCGGGGTATGCCGCTCCAGCAAGTTTCTGTGTCTTACAGGGGAATGTCGGAATCCGGTGACCGGAGAGATACTTTGCTCGCCACATTGTTAGTAACAGCGTTGTGTTATCTCCTGCTAATGCAAGCAAAGGTTTTTCACATGATATTCAGCTCTTGTCCGGGCAGTCATTACTACACCTGTTCCTTTGAAAAAGAAGAAAATTTTGCCTATTCATTCATAACCTCCAGGTGGACACTTTTGTGTTTGTGACAAAAAGTCATTCTTCCTGCCAGGCTTTTCCAAACCAGAGCCTCATTGTCCTGTGCCCTTGTTAAAGGATCTTATGGCACATGCCCCCCTGGCCTTTTGGCAGCAATAGAGCCTTGACTCCACACCTTCTCAGATGACCAAGACTTTCATATCTTCCTACCGAGATCAAGGAGGCAGAATTAAATATCCTGTAGTTAATTGCACACAAATTTATGGGAGAAGGAGAAAGACTTTCCTTTATAGAGAATATGTTCATCCCCGTTCTAGAAGTAAGACAAAAAGTGTTTGGTACCATGACAGGCACTGCAGTTACCTGCCATTTGGAGATGGATTTCGTAAGAAATGACACTTACGGAGTTACACTGTGTGCAGGCCTACCTTTCCAACTGCTGACCGCACTGCATAATTTTCAGACAATTCTGATAAACACCTGAGGTGTCCAACAAAGCAAGATTGGACAGGTTTCATAAACACACACACACGCACACACACATACATACAAACACATAGATACGTAAAACAAATACAAAGTTACATGAGAAAAAGGATCTATTAGGGCCTTTGCTAAAGGAAAAGTTCCAGGGTGAACTCACCTGCACTTGATATCAAAGAATATGCATAGCAAATATCATAAAAACTCTCAAATGAAGGAGAGGCTTAAAATGGACTTTGTGCCCTTCTTAAATATCAGATCCCACCCTGCGCATAAGCATCAAAAAGAAGCTTCATTAATTTCTCAAGGGATTACTTGTTTCTACCATAATAGTTTCCTTTAAGGTATTGTCCATCTACTGACAAAGTATATGGGGAAGCATTTCACTGGTGAGTAATTCCTAAATTACTCTGCTCTGGATTCTCATAGGTGAAGTAAGTAAGGTGTTGCTCAAAAATTGTGATTCAGTGATATACAGCGGAGATCCCTCTGTGCACTTAACTCTGCTTCAGAAAGCCTGTAAAAATTAATACATGAGAATGGAATGGCCTTAGTAGTCATACGTAAAAGACACAGCAGAGTAAACCTATGAAAAGAGAAGATGCAGACTGACTGGAAGGCAGATAAGGAACACTGGGCCTTTCCTCTTTAAAGTAGAAATGTCTGTATGGTATGGCAAGTGAAGGTGAGGTACAGGTAGTGAAAGTGGAGTATTTGTCTAAGAAATAAGGAAGTATGCAAGACACAAAATCCTAGTGCTTGTACAGAGCTTCAGTCAAATTCATATTTATTGGCTTTTCTGTGGACAGCATAGGACTTATGCAAATACATATACATAAGTACAACCATGAATGAATGGGATATGGGTTCAGACAGTATTGCTTTCCCAGCCATGTGCCCTCCCCACTACTTGTAGACACATTTCAGTTTGCTCTTGTTTCCTACAAGTGCCTCGGGTCATCTCATACCACTGAAAAATGCCTCCTCTACAGCCTATCTATTTGAGCCTATCTGAAGTTCATCTATTTTACTAAGCTTTACAGAATGCCCTGAAGGTCAACTGACTCAGACTTACTTGGAATGGAAATGAGGAAGAGATTTCAAGCCCTGGACCTTTGCTGAGGATGTGCTGGGTGCAGCACCTAGGTATTTAAATTGTGGCTCAAGTACCTAAGGTGGTCTCAGGGACTGATGGAAAACAGGAGAACAGGGACAGTTCATTTGCAATAAGCAGTTAATATCTGAGCCACTTTGAGGCATATTTTAATTTTTAATTATTATTTTTTTTTAATCCAGAATTTAAACTGCACTTATGCCTCCTGGAAACATTATAGAAGGAAGGAGAGAAAAAAATAATAGAGACATTCATATTTTTTTCATTAATTAACCATCTGGGACTGAACTCTGTAAAATTCTGATATAAAAATACACTTTTTAGCACTTAAAACTAGCACAGTTTCCTTTGAAGACAGAGGAACAGAGTTTGTTAAAAGCTATGGTATTTTTTTCCAATTATTTCATAGGTTCTAAATATGGGTCTTGACATCACATTTACAAAGGTACCCAGTTACAAAGCAAGTGGCCTGTGGGCAAAATCTCACCTTCCTCCATGCTAAGAGTTCTGATCACTTTTGATAATGTGGTTCTTAATGACTTCTGCTGTCAAAAGGTTAGCTTTCATTTCCAGGTTAAATCTGCATTCCCTGTACAAGTCCCTGTGTGACCCCACAGACCTCCCGAAGCTTGTATTTCAGTTCCAGTCACCCAAAGCCAACATCAGTACAGTCAATTGCTAAAAAGAGATATCCCCATTTCTACCAACTCCTAGGCATCCATTTAAATAGGGTAAATTGGATCATAGAATCATAGAAACACCAAGGTTGGAAAAGATCTCCAAGATCATATAGTCCAACTGTCCACCTACCGGCAGTATTTGCCCACTTGATCATGTCTCTCAGTGCAACATCTAAATATTTTTTTAACACCTTCAGGGACAGTGACTCAACCACCTCCCTGGGCAGCCTGTTCCAGTGTCTGACCACTCTTTCAGAGAATTAATTTTTCCTAATATCCAACCTGAACCTCTCCTGGCAGAACACGAGGCCATTCTCTCTAGTCCCATCAGTAGTTACATGGGAGAAGAGGCTGACCCCCCGCAAATGCTCCTGGAACAACCCCCATCTCTCTCTCTATTTGCTACTGAGATAATATAGCTAAATGTCTTATAGGCTTGATTTTAAGCATCTGAAGTTAACTCATGTGGATCCATCTTCAGTAAATCAGGTGAATTTTGAGTAAATTAGACTTTAAAAACCACAAAGCAATCCTGGGAAGTTTAGGCTCACACCAAAACACGCTTGTATTGGTGCATGTGTTGCTCTAAATGCTCCTGTCTTGCTATAAACTGAGGCTTTCTGAACAGTGACTGACCAGTGTTAGCCCAGAATAACAATTTTCCTATCATTGTCCTGGAATAGTTTTCCTCTTCAAATTGGAAGTCAAGTAGAAGCAATATTTGATGAAAATGTTGCACTTGTCCTTGTTGGATAACAATTTCAGCCTTTTCTTTGAGTCACTTGAGGATGCTCATACTAGAAACTTGGAAACTGGATGAAAGTTGACCTCATAAGGAGACACATTTTGTTTAGAGTCTGCATAGAACCCAGGGATACACAAGTGATGAAAATGGAAGTGAAGAAAGAACCAAAAGGAGAAAAAAAAGGAATACAGAGCCAAGGACTAACAAGAAGTGGTCGAGTAAGCATAGAGGATCATTTGGCATTGTGGTGACTGTAGGATCTCTGCCTTCTGGAGAAATCTCTTTTCAAAAGACTCAGACCTGAGGCCTGGAGGAGACCTGCATTTCAGTATTCTTCTGCCTTCAGTATTAGTAAATCTTGCCAGCCAAGGACTGCTTCCTCTACAGCACTGATTCCCAGAGATCAGAAACATACTCTCTCCAAGAGTTAATCCTTTGGTCCAGAGGTCAGGGAGATTCCCAGCCCTCTCGACGTACAGCAAATAGAGATGCACTCCCTGTCAGAAACAGGATTTCTAATTTTTTTATATGCTATGTTATAAACATAAGTTATGTAGCATGTACAAACTGATCTACAGATGAAAATTAATCTACAGAGCAAAAAAAACACACCCCAAAATGTTAGGAAATACTGGACCTTGAGTCATCATCTTGAAATCATCTGTTTTATTCACTAAACATCTTGGGTTTTTGCACCATATGATTCAGTGAATATATTAAAAATAATGACCTTTGCAGCTGAAGTCTCCAAAACACATCTGTCTTGAGTGCTGAATGAGGCAAGGGTCCAGCAGAAAAAAAGCAACATTTGAACATGTTCTGTAGGCTGCATCATTTTAAACTGCAGGCATATTTTAAAGCAAGAATAAAAAAATGCATTCTAAAGTGAAGGAAGGCTCTTAGCATTTTTCCCAAGGAAAACAGTGACTCAAATCTGGACACTGCTTTTTTTTTTTTTTTTTTTTTTTTCTTCCTGAATATTTATAAAGGGTCTGAGAATGGATTCCCTTTTGGTCTTTTCCAATTTATAGGTCTATTCTGAATTAAAAAAGAAAAACTACAGAGAAATAACAGCAAAGAGTAACAGGAAGATTTTTCTGCTTTATTCTCATATCTCTGTGTATATAAAAATGAGAATGTTCTCTCTAATTAAGCATTCACATGCCTTACTTCTTCAGCAGAAACAATGCACACTTCATGGGATTCTGCATTTGTTTCTGACACTGGCTAGTAATTTACTCATGAGAATCATCCCACTCTAGACACTGTGATTGTTCACATAAGCGTTGCTTAGCAAAAGGAGGGCAGAGTTGGACCCTCCTGGGGTCTGTCTCTGTGTAGTTATAGAATCAGTGGAACATGTGATGAATATATGGGAGTGGGAATGGAGAAAGCAAAATGAGTTTGTGACTTGAAAAAAAAAAAGAGCATGTTTGATTATCTTAGGTCTCCTGTGTACCTTCTCTCCATATCTGCAGAAGAGAGAATATTCTCTGGCAGCTATCATTTATTATTTATTTTTTATGTTTTAATTATTTGTGGAAATCCTTGGCTTCTACTTGTTCAACCAGCACCTCTGACAGTAAAGTTTACACATTAAGATGTGGGGGGTGAAGCTCTGGTTCAGTGGAAGGAAGGAAGGAAGAAATATTGCTTTGTCTGCTGGTGATGTAATATTGACCATCTGCAATTTTTATACTTTAATCTACTCCTATATGATTTTCAAATGAAAATCTACACAGTTGATGACTGATTTCTTATCTGGCTATTTCCATTTCATTCTGAGCTGTTTTATTTGGGCTTTCATGCTACTGATATAACCTTTTTATGTTTAAATTTAAGGTTTGGGTTAGAACCAAAGTATTTGACTCTTTATCCAAACTGTGTTCATTCTTTTATAAAACTTCGTATCACCCATTCCTCCCATTCCCTTCTCATTCCTACATTACTCTGTTCCTTTGTCCCTGCTTGGTTGCCAGATAGCTCTTCCTAGCCCATTATCTGAATTGTCTTGGATACATCTACTTTTTCCACCTGGCAATTTTGCCTGGGTGGAGTTTAAAGATTTTGGACAATTGTCAGGGATTTCTGGACATCTGGTAATCCATTTGGAGCAGGATGTGAAACTTTATACATGACCCTGCCCACATGCAGATGATGCCTGCAGCATACGAAGAGGCGACTTCAAATATCCCAGCAGTGCTGGCCTGAAGAGTCATGTGCTACACAGGTGGTCTCAAGATGGATGGTAATTTCACTGTTTCAGAAAATCAGAGCCATAGCATGTGCATGAGTCTGCTGAATGTGCACTACTGCTGCTGATTTCATGTACAGATGCAGTGGTGCCTGCTGAACAGGAAGGGATGTTGTAGACAACCCAGTTTCTTCATTCAATTCAACTACTTTCTGGCTTCTCTATCCTCTATGTTGTTTTCACCCTCCCCTTTCATTTAGCAACAAAAATAAATTTTGGGTTAGCTGAACCCTCAGGATCTTCTGACACAGCTCTTTAGATCTGGAGGAATGTGTGGTGTTGAGTGATATTTGGGATAATTATCTCCCTTAGCTCCTTTCACAACTGGTTGATCTCATATGATAATCATTTTTTGTAACAATACCTAGTCCTTTGTTCCAAAATGGATTCAAGTGGTATTGAAAACAATTGAACATCAAACACCTGTAAGAAACTTAGTCTGTTGGCTTTGGTGCTATAGTCCCTCAGTCTCCATGAACTCCACAAGAGAGGTAAACTTTGAAGCTGGGGAAATAGAGGACACTAAATGAAACTCTTTCACAGGTGTCACCTAGAAAGATGAAGTCTCCATAATCCCACACAAATGCTATATATTGAACCACACTGTTACTGTTTCTTGTGCCTCCTCCATTCCAAAAACTTCCTCTGTGGGAATGCTCTTCAAGCTTGCATATCAAATCTCTGCTGATTGACACTTGCTGGTTTGTCTTTCTCAACTAACCCTAAAATCAGAGCTGCTTAAAAAAGCACAAGGAAAACTGTGTTTCCTTAGGACAGAACATGAGACAGGATTCTGGGAAAAAGACCTATGTATTTTTGTGTCACACATTTGATATCAGAAAACTCAAACCAAATGACTTTAATACATTTCATAGACTGCCAGGAAATGTTTTTAGATGCAGTACTGGTACATGGAAAATCAATAGTTATTATCATTTTAACTGAAAAATTAAAAAAGATTTGCCATAAAATACAAGTGCTTTGCAACATTTTGCATGTTCAGAGCATGCCCTCTGGGGAGCTATTAATATAGTTTGTCAAGTACATGAAACATTGTTTATGCAATCATAGAGATGTAGCCAAATATTTCTCTCTTTCCCTTTCCCTTAAGTGATGGCTGCAGGTAGCTGGAGATGATGGATCATTTTTAGGCCTCTGCAGAGAAGAATACATATTTGGAGAAGTAATCTAATTGGTTATGCAGAACATCTCCCAGCTGTGTCCCAATGCCTAGTGCAGGTTCTCAGGTTTCGAAAAGGTAATGCAATAAAAACTTGTTATCATGTAGTAATTGAGGTCCAAAGTTTACAGCAGTGTCATACACATGACACATTCAAATGCAAGAGGCCAGAGTGACCCCAGGAGCGTTAGAAGTTTATTAGTACTCTATGACCTGGTGGACTTGCTTGTTCAATGCATATTTAATTTGGAAAGGCTTAAGCAGAGATTTTAAATAACTTTTCATAGTTTATTTTTCCTTTAGTGCACGCATTAACTACTGCAACTTGCTGGATTTCACCTGACTCTTGTTTTCTGTGGAGCATGACAATTTTGTCCATGAACATTCATCTTTCTTTTTCATTTGAAATCCACGTGCTAAAACCAGGGCAGGTGCAACACCATAAGACCATTTTCATGCACGTCACTTCAACCAGGTTTCCCTATTTCCCATTAAAATTATAAAGCTCCAGATTCAGACATCTGACTGATGATCTATGGACTGATAACAATGCTCCTAAAGTGTGTTGCAGTAACAGTAATGGGAAGATAACATTGCTTCTCCATTATTAGTGCTGGGGACTGGGTCGGTTATCACTTACAGAAATGTGTGAAAAGGCAACAAAAGCATTTGAAAGAAACACAACCGAGACTTTATGTTAATGACACCAGCAAACTCTTGAAGAATTTTGGATTTACTCTGATACTATTGTGGTTTAACTGGGCAAAATGCCATGACCCCTGGGTACTTCAAAAAGCATACTGAAAAAACTCACGATGTGGTGACTTTTCAGTGATAAAACCAGGGATAGTAGCTTGATGCCTTCTGGTGCCCTGAGGTAAAACTGAACAGTAATATAGGAGAGATTTTTTAAACCTTTCTGAACCAAACTTCAAACGTGGCTCACTATTTTTTTCACGTACTACAGTTAGTTCTGCAGATCTGTAGTGAGTAATAGATTTATGACAAACAAGTAAAATCCGGCTCTAATTAGTTCTGCTAGAGATGTTGCAGAGTGGAGATTTCTCTTTCTGACTCTTCCACAGAAATAGTTTATGGTTTATTTTTTGAATAATTTAATTGAGACAGAATCTGATTACAGTTATAAAGATTTGAATCAGTAATTATCCATGGATTTTCAAGAGTTACTTTTGAGTTATTATATCATGGAGTTAAAAAATCAGATGCATGCATTAACTTAACCCAGTATTGTGTTCTACTATGAAGGAAAGAAGGAAGTTGCTAAATTTCTTTAAGTCTTTGTTTAGTGAATTGAATGCAATAAGAATACATGCCACTCCTCCCATGAAGATGGTATTTTGGTTGGTATAAAAATTGGTGCTTTTATCAAAAATTATATAGGATCATGTATCTAACTAGCAAAATGGGAATCGCCAAAGCAGATACCCATTTCCAAATGTTAGTAATGTCTGTGCTATAAAATTGTGCTCAATAGTGCCTATAAGTAGAGTATCTCTGCTGTTCACTTCATATGCTTTACTTTTTTTTTGCATTTATGCCCACATGTGGTCTTTTAAGCCTCATATTTTTCAACAAGTTCTATCCAGATTGGTAGTATGAACTGCAGAAAGCACAAGGCTCAAGATGCTTAAAACAAGAGAACTAGTAGAAAAATGCCTATAAATGGTAAAAGTGCAGGGAACTTGCAAGGAACTCAGCCTGCATTTGAAACTTGGACAAGAAGCCAAGGCTAGGAGCTCTAAGAATCTAGCTATGTGGTACATTTGAATAAAATAAATCTTACAGAACTTTAAGAATAGGCTGCTTTTCAGACTTTAAAAACCTTGTCACTTTTCTGTTTTTCTTTATCCATTGGGATCCAACTATGTCGGTACATTCTAAATCTTCTGAAATATCTTTTTACTCTTCTTATACTTCCTTTAGAAGGAAGATACCACTGGGATATTTGTATCCCTTCTGCTGAAAGTATCAGAGCAGATGGTTAATATCTGCTACTTTGATAACAGATATGTGATGCCTGAATCTTCAAAATCAAGGAATTCAAGTATTTTGTTGCTAGCAGTCTGCTGTGCTCTGAAACCAGTGCCCAAAACCATCTGAAAGACTCCCCATCATCAGGATGTGCTGGAGATTGTCTAGAGATTCAGTTCTGAGTAAGGAAGGGGGAAACAAAGCAAAGCAAGCACAAAGGGGAGAGAGCTTTCAAGGTATCAGGACTACAACACTACAAATGCAAGGTGAGGGGAAGAAGATATCCAGCCCTGAATCCCACTTTCATCTCTATTCTCCCTCTCTCCCTTCCTCCCTCTGTTTTGCATCTCATGGACAACAACAGAGAGTGGAAAGGCCATCTCCCTTTCAAAGAATGGGGACAAGATGAAACAGAATCTGCGTTGGATAGATTTTGTTTCTGTCCCAATTAACTTAAGCAGCATGTTCAGCTGGAATTAGCTTAGCCTTCTGCTTAGCACAAGGTCTGTCTGCTGCTGCAAAAAAAGGACTGTGGTTAGAGACAGAAGGTAGAGAAAAAGAATCAGTGAAGACAAGAAAGGGAGATAGAACAGAATCTAAAGCACAAGGAGAGAATTTCTTCTCTGAGAGGCCAGTATGAGGAATTACTATCATGATGTGGTCTGCCTTCATTCATAATTGGCAGCTTGTTTGACAGTAAGCATTGTTTATTTTCCAGATAGTCAGAAACACAATCATCTACATTAGGTAAAGGATGATATACAGACAAATACAAGGCAAGTGCTAAGACTGTTGGTTCAACACTGTGTCAGTTTCTTAACACTTAGGCCCTACAATCATTCTATCAATTAATAAGACAAGGTAGGTTGCAAGAGAGCAGGTAATGATGTGACAGTTGAGATCAGCACAAGCCAAAATGTCTGTTAACCAATTTGAACTGGACGCTATATATATATACACATATATACATACATAAATATATACACACATACACACACACACACACACACACACACATATATATATATTTGTGATATTTTAGTAAAGTTTAGCATATGCTGTGTATGTACAGAAACTGTTGCTACCTAAGTCTTTGTACATGCTGTTGTTGCCAGAAAACAAGCAGGTCTGTGGGAGGCTGGTTTCTCAAAGGCATGTTTTATATTCTTACTTTGAACCAACATTTCTAGAACTATAGCTTCTAGAGCCTTCCCTTATACATGGAGGAGTTAAGTGACATTATTAGTTGTGTGATATGTGTTGATGTACTGAGACTTTTTTTGTAGAAAACATTTGTATCATAACAGATTGTCTATTCAGGAATTACTATCCAAAGTAGTGAGATAGTGTAGGAAAACCTGTTTTATTTAGTTCTCTCCTGTTCCTCCTGTTCCAATAAGCTACCCAGAATCTTCACCCTAGCACTGTCTTCAGTCCGAGCTGAGCATGCCAAAGTTCACAGTGAAAGGATCTTAAAAAGGAAAACAAACAAATAAACAAAAAAACTTCACAAAAATAGCTTTGAATAGTTATTGATGCCTTATTTGATTTCTTTTCCTTAGCAAGGCATGAAGAGCACAGTTAGCAGTTTTTCTACAACAGACAGGCCTTTGAGATCAGCCTGCTGTTTTGTAATACGGGACTCTATCCAGCACAAAGAAAATGAGGAGTATGTTTCTGTTTGCTTGTTTGTTTGCATGCAATTGCTAGTGTCTTTTAATAGACTTAATTCTATTATATGTTCACAGCTCTGGCTCTAGACCTAATTACTACTTCTGGAAAACTACTACCATGCACACTGCTCATCATGCTGTTCAGCCCCCATTTATTCCTTCTTTGTTTAAAATTTCTGAATATTTTAGTTTCTGTCCAATTCAGACCACAATTAAATAGAAGTAATCCCTTCTTCTGCCCTTAATTTCATACACAAATAAGACCAGCTCCCTAAACTGAAATTTCCTGTGAACAAGGTACTCTATTTGTTGGCCAGATCTTCAATTGTTCTCTGAAGTGCTACTTTGTTTTGTGCATCAAATGTTTCACTACACAAGCTATTGGATTTAGCTGAGATAAAGAGAATAAAATGATTGCCTGTGCCATGTTATAACAAAAATTTGCAGACAGCAAAATTTGTCTGGGGAAGAACTGCTTTAGAATATTTTGTTGTTGTTGTTTTTATTGTTGTTGTTGTTGTTGCTTACAAATGCCTCCCAAAGGCTAGCACTGATTTGGAAAGTAACTTATTTCAACCTCTGAAATTAAATGGTAAACTTTTACATGAGTTAGGTAATTATTTTAGCCTCTGTAAAAAGGCAGACTTGAAAGGTGGAGTAGGAAAAGAAGGATCAGTAAAAATCCCTGAGTTTGGAGAAGGAGAAAGGAATAGTTTGTTCACTGGAAATGCTGTTTCAGTGATGCCAGAATTATTCACTACCTTGGCAAACAATTGCTGTTGAAAAAGTTCAGATCTGCTGATGATTTTTTCACATTTTTTTTTTTTTCTCAGCATTTTCAAATTGTTATGAGGGAAGACAAGTCCATAAAAGCCTAAAAATATTTTGACGCATTTTGCAGAATAGCTGCCTTCTTGGTATCCTTGGTGGAGGCTTACTTCTGATGTCCATACACTCTAATGGGGCCTTAGATCCTCAAGGATTGATAGATGAAAGAAAATCTAACCTTATTCTCCAGTGAAATCCACATTTATTCTACATCTTCACAGCCTCAAGTCAGTAATGAACATGCTAATTTCTTTCTCCAGGCCATTACTTAAAATACTGGCAGTGCAGATTAGAATATAGTCCAACACTTATTTAAAAAGAAAGGAAATATGCTACGTGTATCTCTTCCCTTCCCCTCCCTTCCCCTCCCCTCTCCCTCCCTTCTCCTCCCTTCCCCTCCCCTCTCCCTACCTTTCCCCTCTCTCCTCTCCTCTCCTCTCCTCTCCTCTCCTCTCCTCTCCTCTCCTCTCCTCTCCTCTCCTCTCCTCTCCTCTCCTCTCCTCTCCTCTCCTCTCCTCTCCTCTCCTCTCCTCTCCTCTCCTCTCCTCTCCTCTCCTCTCCTCTCCTCTCCTCTCCTCTCCTCTCCTCTCCTCTCCTCTCCTCTCCTCTCCTCTCCTCTCCTCTCCTCTCCTCTCCTCTCCTCTCCTCTCCTCTCCTCTCCTCTTCTCTTTTGATGTCAAGTTAAATATTTCTGTCAGAATATACTTTTTTTTTTTTTTTTCCTGGTTACTTTTTTTATACTGATGCATATATAGACATGGGAGGCCAATGTGAAACATGAGTGTTTATGCCAGAGTGCCTAAATCCATATAATTATTAGAGAAAACCAACCAATCAAAACAAAGAAACCAAACAACAACAACAACAAAAACCTCACTAGATTTACTTGCATAACCTGTCTATATATTTGTCAATAAAATTTTTCAGAGTAGTGTGGACAAGACCTTAATTTGTATGCTAGCAAAGTCTGTCTAAGAAGTGATATTCTATTGCCCTGCACTCACCTCGGAGTTCATTTTCAGGAACTCTATTTACCATTCCTGTGCCAGACACACATGAAAGAACAGACACAGTCAATGATGCTTTCAGTCTATTCCACCCTAACATCAAACATCTCTGTCACAGTGACACTAGAAACATAGTCGAGTACTCATTAAAAAATAGAAAATCAACTCAACATTGTGTTAGTCCAATACAGATTACAGAGCCTTTGGTTGTTAAGTTTCTTGTAAATGCTAATCAACCCGAGCCTTTTTAATTCTTCATCCTGGATGTTCTGTAACCATGTGTATATAGCCGCTGTGCTTTGGGCTGAAGTACGAGCAGCAACCTTTTTATGGGTCTGTTTTAACAACATTATGAGATTCATCAAACTAAGTAACTCTGCTAATCCTGTAAGAGTCTCTTCTTGCCCAATGAATGATTTATAACAAAAGAGTAGTCTTCTTTATTAAAAGGTTCTCATGCTCTAGAGGCTCTCGTGCTCAAACAGATAAGAGCCGCCACTGCTGTGGCAGAAGAAATATGCTTTTCATGGGGACAAAAGGAACTAAGGAAAGTGCATCAGTCACTGCCTTTCCATGATTTTATTTTCTCTTCTCTAGGGATTAGTTTGCACAAAACTATGTTCACAGTTCTACCAGTGAAACTGCTGAATTGGAGAAACACATAATTGCTTTGCTGTGTAACTCAGCCCATTGTTAATTTATATCTTTGGTTTAATATTTGCCATTCATTTCTTGCATTTCCTGATTATTGAAACATTTCAATTCCAGCCTGAGTTTTATCCATCTCAGTATTTTCAAGTATTTTAAGGAATGAAAACTCAGATACTTCTGATTGCACACTGAATGGGACACATGTTGCAGAATTCTAATTGAGGGTGCAAAGAAGCATTTTTTCCTCTGGGGAAACACAACGATGTTAAATAATTGTATGCAGAAATGATCAGTGTGTGAAACTCACGGGCAAAAATTCTGGAGAAGCATTCAGTTTATGAAGCTAGTATAGAGGCAATTTAGGGCTTCACATCTATTCATTTTTACATCATTCAAGACATATATTTTCTCACAAAAATCTGAATGGAAATTTTCCTCAGTTTGTTCTTATGAAAGAAGACCCCTAAACTGTTTGTGAAAAAGTCTATCAGATGCTATCAGTTGCTATCAGTTGTTAACAGTCTATCAGTTGCTGAGCTCACTCACTTTCTATGCCGCAACACAGCTAACTGCAACCAGCTGCTAAATATGTTCTGAATCCAGCAAAGTACTTTGGAACAGACTAAGCTTTGTCAGGGTGAGTATTCATATTGGAGTTACTTGGACTTTCCATATACCTGTTGTGAAGTTGAAATGGCTTGGTTTATTTAGAGATACGCCTTCCTTCTTACCCATACATAGATCTTTCAGATACATCCCTAAACAAACCAGTGGCACTTTTTAAGTCGTTAGCTCCCACACATATAAAAACAAGTTAATGGAAAAGTAAAAAATACCTTTAAATCTAACAGCAAAATTAACAAATGATGTGCTTGTCTGTGCAGTTGTCTAGGAAAAAATATATATTTGTGAAGCCATTTATTTATGATCTTTTAAGTATGTAATCATAATACAGTCTCTTGGAATAGATTCTTTATGATGATGGATGGGTTCATCAGCAGTCTTCCATGGTACATGGATTTGTGTTGGTCATTATTGTATAACAAAATCTATATAGTAAGTAATAATTTCAATACAGCACAGTAGGTACAGTTCCAAAGTGCTTCCCACATGTGATTGCAAAAGTTGTCATGTTGCAGGAAGACCATTCTGACAGTTATCAGGTGCTTTCTTTGGGAAACATGTAGGTCTGTGCATCCCTAAATGGAGGCTGTATTAGAGTGCTTAGGAAATATTCACCCTGCTGTTCCCTCTGCACTTCTTGTTAGGCATAGAACTGTCACAGCATAATTGGGGAAAATTCCAGTTTTAACAATGCCTGTTCTCTTTTAGCTAATAACCATGACGATTGACAAGAGAGCTCTCTGCTTCCTTGCAGAGCAAGGTCCGCCTTCCCCACTCCGTGCTCAGAACTGATTATGGGACCAGGATGGGAGCTGGGAAAGAAGAGGGCCTGCTCATCTTCATTCTAACTCAGTTATTTTCCCCTCTGTTGAGACTGCTATAAGAGTGTTTTATTCATTTCTCATTACAGTCTATCATACCTGTCAAGTGGCTGTCACAGAAATCCAAGAGACATTTTCTACTGGCATCTTCTCTCTCCAGAGACTCGGGCTTGAGGGCAGGAAGAAACAGGCCTGGAAAGCAGAGTGCCTAGAAGGATTTAAAGACGAATTAAGGAGTGAGGAGTGAGGATGGGAGAAGACTTTCCTAGGAAGAAAATGGCAACTTGAAAAATGGAGGGGCAATGCACAAGTCAGCTTATGAAACAAAAGAACAATGAACATCCAGTAGTGGGCCTTCATGTGTTATTTATCTTTGGTTTCTCTCCTATTCCTTCAATACTGCAGAATCTTTGAAATAAATGAATCCAACCTCTGTCTCATAAATATCATGATATAGAGAGTTAAGAAAGACATAAGTACGTGAATAAGACAAGAAGTACAGGTCAACAAATAAATATAAATATAAATAAAGGTGAAATCTTTCAGACCACAACTGTTTTGGAAAAACCTGCCCAGTACTCATCATTAAACCTTTGGGTGCACTGTACTGGATGCACACAGAAGGTTTTATGTATTTTACTTACCCTCTAGACACTTTGATAAAAGTGGGAGTTCATACGGCACACAAATGTAATTCCAAAATGGGCATCTCTTGAACAGCACATTTTCTCTGTGACTGACAGTACAATTGGGAGCCATTTGCTGCACAAAAGGAAAGTGTGAGGAGTTCTTTTTCTGGCTAAGCTCACAGCATCATTATTATGTGCAGCAGTGTTTATACGCAAGACCCAAAGTGCCAAAGTGCACAGAAACACACTTGAAGTGCTGCTCCTCAGAATCTGCAGTAATCATATTCTGTGAAAGTCAGAGATTAAGGGAGTCATCTGAACAATCAGCAGTGCATCTGTCTCACATATTATATACAGTCTGAAGTATCCCTCTTTTTTTTTCTTCTTTTTTCTTTCTGTAAAACTAACATCAGTGTTTACCTATAAACAGACACAGAAGTCATTGCTGGCTATACTCTGCTTTGTATACAATGCTATTATGTAAAGAGCTCAAGCAGCACGTCTGCCTGCCTAGATGTGTGTGTTCTTCTACTCCAGCTGCCAACAACCTAAATTATTCAGCAGCTCCTGATCATGCCAAGTTTTTAGTCAACAATGGAGACACTGCCAAAGAGCTAATAATGTTTAAAAAAAAAAAAAAAGCAATGTTTGTGACAATTAACAGAGCCTGCAGTCTGCAAAGAGAGTTGGACTCATTTGTAAAGGAAAATTTAAATGATATGCTTCATTATAAATGGTCCCATGCAACACATTGCTAATCAACCAGAGCAGCTTCTTTTTTTCTCCTCCCTTCCTATCAGATAAACCAAACAGCAACATGAGCCAAAGATCTTGGCCAGTGCTTGCTACAGCTATAAATGTGGTATGGTTATCTGTCAGTATCATAATCGGCTCAGATCAAACTGAATAATTAGCACTAAAGTGGATGAATAGAGCCCCAGCCTCTTATCTTGTCTATTAATAACAAGTATAACTTCACAGCCAAATCAAGAGGTATGTTATTGTACCCCTGAGAGCCTGTTTGGGTAAAACCCCATGTGACCTCCCCATCATCAGCAGTGCAGATGGGACAGTGTGTGCCTGCAATGACGAGCTGACAGCTGACAGCCCCCCCAGTTCTACAGTCCAAAGTGGGAGTGGGAGAGGAGATAAACAAACCAAGCACAAACATGAGAGCCTTTATACAGATTCCTTCCTCCTTCTGTTGTCCTCACTCACACTACCTCAATTAATAATTATACTTGCTTTTTTTTAATTTTTTATTTTATTTTATTTTTTTTGTATGACATAGCTCTGCAAACGAGCAGCTAAGAATAAACAGAGATTTCCACCCAAATTCACTATGAAATTTAGGTCTTGTTTTATAGCAGTACCGTGATGACTGCAAATTGCTGAAACCTTGGGTATAACATTCAGATGTGCTCCTCTCATTTAAACTCTGGTGCACACCTAATCATTATTGTGCACTGTCCAATGCAACAATCATCATTATATTTTGAACTGCATTACAATATTACCCTTGCTTTCTGATCTCTAAGGGATTTAAGTGACATTTACCAAATTGCTGTCAGTTTAATTTTTCTTATTTTAATAATTAGAGAAGTTAACACAAAGCAAAGTTTTCAAGCTCTTCAAAACATTTAAGTGCTTTTTCTCACTGTTTAGGAAAGGCATAGTGCAGCCCAACTTTACAAGTCCCACGCTCATCAGTTTTATTGATAAATACACACTAAAATTCACTGTACGCTCAGTCTGATTATTTAGCTCACAGCAAGGACAGATGCTGAGTTTTCAGAATCAGGCCCTAGGAGCTATGTAGTTCATTAGAGGCAGCTGCATGCTTGTTTTTAGCTTATATATGTTCATAGAATCATAGAATCATAAAATCACCAAGTTTGGAAAAGACATCTAAGTTCATCCCTGTTTTTTGTATCTGAGCCTAAACCACGTAATTTCTGACTGGATTGGATTTTGTGCTTTACGTAGTTTCAGGCTACCTCTACAAGTTGTTATGACAAGAAACTTGGGGTGCATCATTACCAGAAGTAGCCGAGATAGGATGGTGGAGAAGGAAAGGGGACACCTCCTCCCTGTGGAAGATCTGGTGATGGATCTGCTCTCTGGTGAGGAAGGGAAGATTTTTTCCCTTTTATCAGAAACAGACAAGGGCTGCCTATTGGAATGTGGAACAGAGCAGAAGCAGGAGTGAGGGAAGCATGTATTCACAAGAAATTATTAGCATTAGGTCTGCTGCAGTGTATAATGTGATTAAATGTAGTTTAGGGCTTTATTTTTTTATTTTTTTCTTTTTAGTTAGATATTAAACACTCAGTAACTCAATTTTTACTTATAATTTTGTATCTCAAAAAATAGGGGATGCTGACATCTGCATTTAGTGATGGCAAACAGACAATGCAGTGCATACAAATTTGTGCATTTAACTATGGGGCACCAAAGAAGCCAGTCATAGTGGATTCAGAGGAGTAATTCCTGATGGAAACACTTCTAGGCTGCAGTAAGGCCATGTCTGGGGAAGTATTTGAATATATGCAGTGCAAATGGCCATAAGAATTACTAAATGGAAGTCCTTAATGCAAGTCCTTGACAAACAGCTGATGTCCAGTTTTGTCCTGATTCATCAGCAAAAAAGTCAATGGAAAACTTCCACCGACATCAGAGGAGGACAGATCAAGTCAGGTTTTTAACAGAGGAAAATACTGCTATGTATTTTTTTTTTTTTAATCAAAATGGCTTTACTGCAAAATTCCATTTCTTCTTGGCCGTGTGGGACAGGGAGTAATACAAGTGTTCCTTAACCCCCTGGAAGTGCTCAAGGCCAAGGTGGATGGGGCCCTGAGCAGCCTAATCTAGTGAGTGGCAATCCTGTTCAAGGCCAGCGGTTGGGGATGTGATTCTATGTGTTCTGTGATTCTATGATTTTATGATTCTATGACTATCACTTTTAGTTAGAATTTCATAAGAATGGATTGCTAGAAAGGGATCAAGGATACCCTTAATTTCAAAATGAAAATTTGACATAATTTTCATATGTGCTGTCTGTCACTAACAGAGATGGCTTGCAGTACATACTGGGAAAAGCTGAGAGGATGGACCAAGGTGTGAAAGCAGGACTTGAGCTCTAAATCACAGCACTTCACCTCTCATACTGACAGCAGGATTAATCTGAAATGATCCTTCTCTTAGTATTTTTGTTCTGTGCACCACCTTCTTTTGTGCCTTTATAATCCCAGATGAAATGCTTTGTAAAGGAAATCAAATCAGCATTTACATGTGCACCTTCCAGCTTTGTTCAAATCACATTCATTGTATTCAGAATGAGAAAAAGTGTGCAATTTCACTGAATTCAGTCAATCAGCTCTCTGCAGACCAGAGCCTTGAATGGGCCTGGCTGATGACCTGAGCCTTGTGCCAATAAAACTCTTCACCTCCTGTCAGACCCAAGATGACAAGCTGAGATTCACCACTTCGTGTCTTTTTTCTCCTTATTGTTCAATTGCTTCTTCGGAAACATCCATCTGGCATTATTGTGCTGGCTTAGCAAAATTTGGGACAAATAAAAAAAGGAAGATAATTTCTTCAAATTCTAAAGTAGCTGTTAAGCTACATCTGCCCATTCAGTTCAACCACTGGCAAAGATCGACTCTGCCAGACATGCAGCTGTACTTGCAGCCGTGATTCAAGTCTGGAAACTCATTCCCAGACTCACTAAAAAACCTGCTGGAGAGACATGCAACGAGTAATATTTTCTGTTTTGTGTATGGATGGATTTAATAAAGGCAGAAATTTGGCAAAAGAACCTGCTATGCATTTCCAGCATCCTATCCCTGTAGACTAAGTACTGAAATATGTGTATGTATTCAGAGACCCACACATTTATCAATACTGAGATACATACACGGCCATATATGCACATTCAGCCCCTACTAACCAACCGGACACTTCCTATCACCAATTCTTTGTTAAAACACAAAAGAAGGGAAAATGATCAATTTTTTATTGTATATTACCTACATGTGCAGACATGAGTTTGGTAATCGTGCTTTTGTTGCACACAGACTGTAAAATATTTATAGAGACAATGTGATTTGGGTCAAGGCATTAAATAAAGTGAAAGTTGCTTTATTCAATATGTGATGAACAGTATCCATATTAAAAGCCAGTGGGAAAAGTGTTCAAATGAAAAAATATGCTTAAAACAAATTCATCTGTTCAATGTTCATAAATGTTTTAAGAAATGCAGACAAACAAGTCTTGAAATCCATATTTACTGTACACAACTCAAAAACTAATAGCATTTATTTAATCCACTGGGAGAAGTGACTAAAAATTTAGTGTTTAATGATCAACAAAAAATACTTGTCCTCGGAAATTACCACAGTATTTATTGTCAGGAAAGTTACAATAGAGTTACAGCTCTTCTCTTGATAAATTAATAAAGCTGTTAGGTCAACATTGATCTCGAAAGAAAATACTTCCTCCAAGACTGAAAACATTTTTCAAGCTTCAGTTCTAAGGCATTTTTGCATTAAAATATGTAGAGAATGCAAAGTGAATTTGCTTGGCTGTTAGACTTCTGTTTCATAAATAATAAATATCATAATAAAATATGGGATCAGAAAGACCTGATCCCATAAAAAGTTAAGCACAGGCTTAGGCAAGTATGAGGTCACACTGGCTCCTCAATGTGAGTGCTTGTAAATGAAAATACATTAACTGATGTACATAAAGATATCAATAGCAAAGATATTAACCACTGCTAACTTGCAGACACCTAGCCCACAAGAAATAGATGTAAAATATATTATATGTGAACACAAATTCATAGGCACAGACTGCAACTATTGTTTAGGTTAGACAGAAAATAGAGCATCATCTGGCTTTCTTACCCTGTAGTTGTCGGAGAGGATCTGCCTTTAATACCTCAACTGCTCCAAGGCTTCCCACCTACTGTTTCTGTCTTTTATCACATAAACCTCATCATTCCTTTTTTTTTACTCTGCCTTCTGACTTTGTTAGCTTCTCTTTCCAAAGCTCAATGTCACTGTGTTTCATAGTACTGGTACATGCAACTCTAAGGCCCTGCTAACTCTTTTTTCATTTCCCTTTTCAAAATCAAACACCATAGTGCTTAAAATAGCAGATGGGTAATTACAGCTCAGAAATGAGTTAGAAAGGCTAGAAGGTGTTCTGAAGGTTCAGTCTGTCCATTGGGCCACTGTAGTGATGCCTACGCTCACTATGTGTGATGTCATAGATATGTAGATGTATTCCATGTTCTGTCACATTTCCCATGAGCTGGCAGCACAGACACAGCCAGGTACTGTGGCTTTGAGAAATCACTGTTTTGTTAAGATGCAGTAACATACTGGATATCTGAGATAGTGAGTTGTTACTTCATTCATTTACATCTCAAAACTAGAAACAAAGAATCCTGTCTTTTGTGAGTTTTAAGCACTGTCAAGAGAATCTCAACAATAATTGGTACTTCAACAGTAAACGATAACAAGTTATGCAATTCTAATTTAGTTGCTTTTCATTTAAAACACCTTTGTTTCTGATATTTTGAACTGCCCTCTCTTTCTGTTCTCAATACACCTCCCACACCACTACTTAAGTGAAAGCAAAAATGCAGCTGAGCTCCGACGGAAGTCTATGAAGTAGATGCATTCAGGAGAACGTAAAGTACAAGAAAGTTACTGGAACTGGTTTATATAAAGTCAGAACCCATATGACTTTGCAATATTCCTCCAGAATGTCACTCTTACAGACATGATTTTCTTTGGGGAGTTCTGGTTTTCCTGTGTTACAATTACCTCTTTGGTCACATTCAATCCAAACTAAAGGAAAGAAAATCTCCAAAGTAGTGGTGAAATTTTTCAGGTAACTGTATGTAGGTAGTTTGAAATAGGAAGAGACTTACTGCCGTAAAGAATCATTGGCATTATGTGATAAAATAGAAGATGTTATGTTTGGTTGAAACATCATTTAAATTATGTATGATTTTTAAATTTTATTTTATTCCTAGGCCAACACTGTGAAAACAGAGTCTTGGTAACATGTGACTCAGTCTGTTCCTTCTTTTTGATTCCCAATTAAAATACAATTGTATTTTCACATTTGTTTCTACAAAAATTTGTGATGTAATGAAAAAGAAAATATTTGTAATAGTCTGTAATTACATTTTATAAGCTTATAAAATACACATATTACTGCAAACAGCAATAGATGAAATCCTCACAGAAGAGGATTTCATCTATACAAGAATGCCGTATAATAATCTAACATATATAGGAAGAAATATATAGAAAACAAAAACACCTGTCTAGATGCCTTGAGGCATCTTCAAAACTGTTTCTCCCTCAAACTGTAAACAAAGCAAAAAGTCCAAACCTCCCCTGTCCCCAGTATTACAGAATTACAGAATCACAGAATGGCCTGGATTGGAAGGGACCTCCAACCACCCTGCCACAGGCAGGGCTACCAACCTCCACATTTAATCTTTCTGCTCATGGACTGGCTGTTTTCTTCTTCCTTGCATGAAACAGCTCCAGTGTGAAGCACACAAAGTGTTTAAACATGGTGGTGGTAGGTCTGGGTTGGCTTCTACACATCCAGTATGGCTCAGATAGATGGGACTATTCAGAAGTACTGAAGTAACTTTGACCAACAATGTTGCCATTCCTTCCAAACTGTGATATAGGTTATTCAACATTATCCATTTTGCTGGAAACTATTCAGATTCGACATTTTATGCCAAGAGCTACTTTGGACTTCATATCATCCTACATGAGTTTTGAAATTAACTTGTCCCCAAGAAGGTAGACATGTAGTGGTAAATAGCCATCCATCAATGTCCTCTAAATCTGTGACTGGAGACAAGTGGGAGGTTTCACGAGAAGTCAATAATTCTTTTGATCTTGGTGCCACTGATAATTGATTTTATTTTTGGATTCATGCTGGGTCTCATATGGATGCCGATGATATGTATACTCTCACTATATTTATTCATTCAACCTTTGTTACCAGTTACTTAGTAAAGCCAGTACTGTCTGACTGTCAGATTTAAAGCCTGGGATGACTAATGACTTCCCACAGTTAAGTGCTGGAAGGACAGAGGCTATTTTAATTGGGGTATCCTGTCAGCTAGAACAAGTGTCTCTGCTATATATTGGAAGGGTGTCATCCTGAACTCACTCATCCTGTGAACAGTCCTGTCATCTTTATTGATTCAGAACTAAGCTGGATTCTCAGACTGGCTGAGTTTCTAAGGTATTCCATAATGTTTTACCTTCAAAATACCTACCAGTCATATCACAATTGCTAGAGAAATTTAGGTATATTTTACTTGATTTTTCCTAGAGCACAGAAAAAATATGTTACTGGCCTTCCCTGGCAACCTGGTTAAAGTATTGCTTTTTAAAATTGTCCTCTTAATTATTATCTTTTCCTTGACCAACAAGAGAGTCTTAAGCTTTCACATATACATCATATCTAAAACTTCTAGACCCTGCATGAGATATTAACAAGTGACTAAACACCTCACATGCAATATTCATGAACCCAACTGAGTACATATTTTATGCTCACTACACAGTGATTTTGATCGAGTCACCACTGCAATAAAGATACTAAAGACATGGAACATAGCCAACCAAAGCCAATGATTTTTGTTTCAGTCTAAGAAGAGATCAGTCACTCCACAGTTTTACCTGTGCAAAGTAAAGTCAAAAAGGCAAAAACATGCAGCTCAGCATGATGATGAATATGTAAGGTATGGGCAAAGAGAAAGCAAAACCTGGGACTTGATTGCTGTATCTGGAATATATATTTAAAAAAAAAAAAAAAAAAGCAATTATGATTTTAATTGTATTTCTTTACCTAACGTATATCATTTTTTTCTTCCATTATTATATAATTTCATTACACGGTTAAAAGACATAGCATGTAAAATAGTTACCTAAAAATAAAAGAATGTAAGATATTTAAAATTGTAACTACATCCATGCATAAAACCAAAGTCATATGAATTGGATGCACTCAGACTGTAATACTTTGTGGACTACCCCAGAGAGAACACATGGGCTTTCTATTACAAAGAGAGTTGAACTAAAGACTTAAACCACTTATTTCAAAAGACTGAAATAGTCTCTCCCCTGAGAACCTTAGATACTTCTTTCACCTCATGTACTAAATCTTGTTTTATATTCTGTAGATGCCAATCTTCTCTCTATGTCAGCTTACTGATGTTGAGCCCTGCGGGTAGGTTCCTTTGGGTTTTTCTTGGGGGGGTAGGGCAGAGGTTTGGGAATGATATTCTAAAGTTCAGAGGCACTGCTGTAACCTTGGCCACATACATGCTTGAGTTAACTGTTTCAGTGCTGTTTTCCTAAAGATGGACCTGACCTGTACAAAGTACATTTTACCCAGGTCACAGATTGCTGGTTACTTGAAGTGGCTAATGCCTTTACAAGACTTAGAAAGACGAAGTTCAGTAGCATAGGAAAGCCTAGTACCTTAATAATATTAAGGTAACAGGCAACAAAAAATACTGTAAAAAGATGCATTTGCCATAAAATCAGTGTACTGGGACATGGAAAGAATAGATTTGTTATAGTTAAATGATAAAAGTCCTTCAATCATCAATGCTAAATCCCTTCACCTCCTCCCCTAAATGCTGTGTTATACTTTCACGAAGTTGCTGCAGTGAAACCTAGTACTGGAATATTAGAAGATAAAACCTTCTTAATAGATATATCTTTCAGTTAACCTGAATCAAACTAACATGGGTTAGTTAAGACAAAGTGAGAGCAGACACACTGCAAATTTAGTACCTGATGTGTGGTGCTACCCTGAAACATCTGAAACCACGTGCCTCGATGTCTGGCAGCTGAAATGTGCTGAACAGCTCTCCGATTCATTCATAGTAAGACATGGGAGAGCTTGATCCTGTTGGCAGGAAGGGAGCCTGCGGGGCTGGTAACGAAGGAATAATGGCATTCAAGTGGCTTCTCCCTAAAGGTAACCATTCATTCAAGGCAATCTCACTTACCTGAGGCTGCAGATGGCCATGCTCCTGGAATGAAACCAGGGCTAAGTCTGCCTTCTAGCCTACTCTGCCTGACACAGTTCCCCAAAAGATAAAAAATTTTATTCACAGCCAGCCAGAAATTAAGTTTCTACGTGTCAGCACTTGTATCTTCCCAATTCTAGACTAGATAAGCTGACATCCAAATTGCATTGTATTAGTGACAGTCAGGAAAATAAACTCAAGGAAAAAATCGAATCTTTGCCTCAAATGCTGAAATCTGTTAGAGGGGAAGAGTATTGTCTTACATCTAATACTAAAGACATGAATATCTATTTTATCTTTTAAATACTGTACAGCAATTCCTCTCCCTTCCCTAAAATCTGTCTGCTGATTAATTTCATAGCTATCAACTGAAATGCAGAGTTGCCAGCTCTGTGTAACCCGCCCCAAATCTAACAGCTGTACTTGTGCACATGCAGCATCAAGCCATCTGTGCGATGTAGCACAAAGCACTCACTTGACTTGGTAAAGGACAAGAGACAAAGGCTTTAGCAATGCTAAGGCGCCTTTCTTCTTAGGAGTGTTTTGGCCAGATTACGCCTCGCTCCCTGGGAGGCGTGCAGAAATGGGTGGCTTGGAAGAGCCGCAAGGAAGTCTGGCTGAGCGAAATAGCATCCCTTCTGTGGTCCCGCGGTGTGTGCACACCACTGTTGGTGGAACAAATGGTAGCCATATGCTTCCTCCTGCGAGCTAGCTAGGCATATGTGACCACTGCCCTCCTTATCCCAACTCCTCTGTGTTACCACTCAGAAATCCAGCACCCCAGGAAGGACTGATCTTGTTGATGTGATCTTTGCCAGGACCCGTATCTAGGAGCAAAGAAGACGTGGCAAAAGCATATTCCCCCTCCTTCAGTGGCTGGCTTCAATCTGGTTAATTTGCCTTTGTAAGAAGAATGGGAGGAGCTTGTTCTTTTCCTTCCCTCCTGGATTAGAATGGCAGCAGAGAAGGATTCAGCAGTCACTGGCTGATGGTTGATTTGATAGTTATTTTAACATTTTTACATTTTGGTTTTTTTTATGAAAGAAATTATGTAGGTCAAACATCCGACTCTGTGAAAAGCACTGATTTTTTTTTTTTTTTTTTTTTTTTTTTAAATATGCTCTTCACTGGAGTAATTCTTGGTTTCTCTGCAGTTAGTTTTTGGCAGTGGTTCTGGAGAATGAGAATTGGACCCAGACAATAGCATCACCTCTTCTCCCTGAGTTTGGCAGTTGGCACTTCAGATTTTACTTAAAAGAATAACAAACTGTCCTTTTAAGTATATTAAGTAAGTGAAGCCAATGAAATCATCTGAAAATGAATTGTCCTAAAAGCTCAGTTTAGGTCTTACTTCCACCAAAGTTTTGAAAATAATGTTATTCAGGACCTGGATCCAGGTATTTCTGAGATCTTCATAAAGACAGAAATCACTTATACAAGTGAAATCTGAGCTAGTTTTTAAATTATTTTCAGCACTTGAGACTATCACCCTTGTAGCCTAATTGAAATATGTACCTCATTCAAATCATTTCATATTTGTGGGACTTTCAAAAATAATTAATGTCTTTCAGAACAGGATTGTAGATCTCATTTATAAGATAGCCTGTGGCTCCGCGCTTGTAAACAAATATTGAAGAAATGCACCATTGTCAATCATGTGACAGTGGAAAGAAAGTTTGATTTGATCAAACTGTTTTTAGAGAAGCTGGCAATGTATTTACTGGCTACATGGAATAAGTAAATCAATAAGGCATATTCCAAACTGCACCTGAGACATAGACAGATGTTCACTTTCCCTCTCAGCTGGTATTCTTGTTGATACAGAGAAAGGTTGATGGCATTAATGGAAAAATAAGTCATCTTTGCTGGGTCATGTTAAATCAAGCTCAGATAGAATTTATAAGGAAGTAAAATACTTGGTTGATCTACCTCATCAAAGCCTATAGAGAAACAAACAAACAAAACCACTGCAACGCGTACCAAATCATAACAGGAAATATCTCCATACAATCTGCCAGACGGTTAGATATGCACTGATCAGGTTGCAAATCCCAAAGATAATTCATGATATGTGAACATTTATCCACAGATAATCCTATGTTTCTGCTGGAACAAAGAGATGAGTGATCTTAGAGATCTTTTCCAACCTTAATGACTCTTTGGTACAACATTTTTATTTTATTTTATTTTATTTTATTTTATTTTATTTTATTTTATTTTATTTTATTTTATTTTATTTTATTTTATTTTATTTTATTTTATTTTATTTTATTTTATTTTTATTTTTTTATTATTATTATTATTATTTTTTTCCTCAAAGGTACAAAGGTACAGGTTTAGTTGTATGGAATTCTCAGCTTTAGATTTGCATTTCATGGGGCTTGATAGCAAAGTGATTACTGCTTAGGTTGGTCTGAAAGTTGTGGTTGGTAAACCATTAAGACAGGTGTAAATGCTCACATTACTGTATTGCTTAAACAGACTTAATTTTTCTCTGAGATCAGATGTAGTTTGGATACTGAGCAGTTGTTTCAATGAGTAGAAGGGTTTATTTTCTTTGGTAAATGAAATGATGAGATCTTGTATTTGATTAGTAATTGTGTAGGTAAATCTGATGAACCAAAAATTAAAAAAAAAAACACCTCTCTTGAACAAAAAGCAAAAAGAAGAAAATAGTACTTCAAAACATTTCGGTATTAGACACAGTGAGAGAATACTGTACTGGTAACAATAGCAGATAATTCATCTGTAAAAAGTAGTCTTCTTGTACTTTATACAAGGTACAAAGATCGGGGAAATCTTTACTAAACTTTGAAATATGTTAAAATGGGCAGATTTATCTTTCTTTTACACAGCTCTTGGGAGAGTATCTAAGAAACAAGGTTACACTGTTATCCACGGAGTGCAAATAAATAAAAAAGTACATACTCAAGAGTGAGCAAGGTCTATGTCTCTCAAAATGAGTATATACATACAGTGGATAAAAAGGGGGGAAAACATAGGGCTTTGAAGATGGTGAACATTTCTGCTAAGTGACTATGTAAATATTACCAGCTGCAAAGCTGCAAGTGTTTTTCCAGTATATTGTGCTGGGAATACAGCTGGAGACAAGGATGACTGTGATGACAGTCTACAAATTAACATGCCCTTACTCAAGTGAATCTCAAGCAGAGATTTCACTGGTATTAACTTGTAGCTTGGAATAAACTTTTATCACAGTTATCCTTTGCATCCTCCAAAACAAAGAAGGTAGTTAGTGGCCAAAGACTACAGACCACCCTTTTACTCAAGGGTGTATGGAAAACATCCTGCTGGATGTCTGACCTTGGCATCTTGTCCACCTTTGTCTGAACTTGGTATCACTAAATAATCTGCAGGTTCTCTTTAAGTTGGTTTATCCTAATTAAACTAAACTAAACAATGTCTCTTGCTGCTATGAAACTGAAATAATTCAGTCTCTGCCAACTCATCTAGCCTCATCCAGAGTACTGTGTCCAGTTCTGGGCTCCCCAGTACAAAAAAGACAGGGATCAAAAGACAGGTTGTGGAGACTCCTTCTCTGGAGATATTCAAGACCTGCCTGGACGCCTACCTGTGCGACCTGTTGTCGCTTTGGCAGGGGGGTTGGACTCGATGATCTCTGGAGGTCCCTTCCAACCCCTATGATTCTGTGATTCTGTGATTCTGTAAACTTCACCCTAGTGAGAAAGAAGTCTTTGAGACACTGAAAAGAGAAGGGTCAGACTCACTGCAGTCCTAAAGACATATCCTATACCAGAGGAGAGTGAGAAAGGGGCAGAAAGGCAGCAAAATGCATCTGGACACCTGGACATAATTTAACGCAAAGCAGGGTTGGGGCATGGGGACAGCTGCTTCCTGTCTGGTGGGAACAGAGTAGGGAACATCTGATGCTCTGCTGCTTCCTGTCCAGCACCTGCAGACCAGGCTGGTTGGTTCTGCATCTGGAGAGGTGGAAATAGAGCAATCTTGTGAGCTGCCTGTGAGGAAAGAACAGCAAGGATGACAGAAGCAGGGTGAATAACTCAACGTGGGAGAGAAGATGGAGCAGATTCCCCAAAGGTCTCACTTTTTTCTTTTTTTAAATCTGAGTTATGCATGCCTCCCGTGATAGAATATGATTTGTACTGCATGTCATCAAACCAACATTAGGACTAAGAGGACAAAAGCAACAATCTATGAGTCTACTTCTTTAAAACAAGTAGGAAAAAGGTGCTTAAACAGCAGTGCCATGGCAATTCCACAGGCTGAAACCTAATTTTGAACAAGTCTCACATTAAATTTGCTAATGTTTTTAGATGTACCTGTTTTAATTCAGAGCAATTCAGTATGCAGTTGAGTAATACAAAAGTTATTTAACATTGTTTTGAGTATTCTATTCTGTACCAGGAAAGCACTTTGACACAAAAATATATAAATAGTAATAACCCAGATAGCTGTGCCATGTATATACAATAAGATAGTGTATTTTGCTTTATTTTTTTCTATGACGTTAAGTAAATAGCCAAGTTTTTGTAGATCTTGTCTTACTATAACCTTTAATGAAACATTTTAACAGTGAAAGTTAGAAACTAAAGATCAATCCATTCAGTACACTGAATTTTGTATCTATTGTATGTGAAAACCAATATATTCCCAAAATTTCCTCTCTCTTCTTGTCTCATTCTTTGATAAGCCTCTGAAAAGACTTTTATCTGGGGCACTATCTTCATGCCATTCTTAAGAAGAATGTGTGCTATAGCAAATGGATTGATCTTGAGAGCAAAGTTAGAAGATTAGGAAAACAGATAATAGACTTAGCCGACCCCTCTCCTTGCCTCAAGGAGCCACTTTACAGACCATTGCAAACCCGCTCATAATCTATAAAACACAGATATCCATCACTTTTACTAGGTTGTGTCTGTAGCAGTAGGGGGGATAAGATGTGGAGGTTATGTGTTTGGTTGCTGATTTCTCAGTATAAGCCTACAGTCATAACAGCAGTTAGAGGAGCTCTGTGGGGTAAAACATTCACACACATGCAGACCCATGAGACCTTATTAAGCTTAATAGTTCAGGAACGCTATGAGCAGTTATATAGAAAATTAGAACCAGGCATTATGCACAGATGAACAAGCATTTCTCTATCCTCTCAACTTCTCTCAGTGATCTGCATGAGAGATGGGAGGTTTCTGAAATCTCTCTTAGGGGAAAAAAAAAAAAAAAAAAAAAAAAAAGAAGAAGAAAGAGGAACTAATTTTAAATTTACTCCAAGGGAAAGTTCTCAGCCCTGGTGGGCTTAAAGGAGATTTTTAAAAAACCTCCTTGCTTAGCCTTCTACATACATTTACTTGAGACATTCTGCTCCTTGAGGGATTCAGGTGGGTTCATTTCTGCCACTCTTAGTGCATACATTTAATTGTATACATTATACAAATTGTAGGTCCTGTTAACAGAGCTCACTCATCCGTGAAGGATGACAAACGCTTAAAAACTTAACTCAGTCAGTACCTCAGCTATGATCTGACAGCAAGTGATGACCTTGACCAAAAGCATTTATTTTCACTATTAGCTGTGCTATGCACTCTATTTCCAACTGGTAGGATGCCTGGTCACACTCATCACAGCCCTCAGTGTTTTGAATCCAATGCTTGCTTCAGAAACAACAGTTTGTAGGGGCCTGTGAATCAAACGTATGATTTTGTCTTAATAAAGAATTATGCCAGCTCAACTGCAGTGGTGAAAGAGGAATGATGGCACACAAAAGCACTCAGGTAGTTCTACTGACTGTGACAGAGCCAAAGAACCAGGGGAATAGTAGGATTTTCAGTCTGGGCAAGGCAGAATGCACTTGATATTTTATGATATTCAAATTCAAGGGCCTATTTTCCTAAGAATGGTTTTACACTGTAATGATTTTAATTTTATAGACTAGCTGGAAAAGTGATTTCCCATTTTATGGCTTCTATTTGTCTTCTCGATCATATGTTTTGCAGATTAAAGTAAGAACAGGTGACTGATATTTGTGCAGGCAGTGAATATTATAGATCCTTCTTTACACAAATAGATCAGTGACAAATCTTAAATACCCAGTCAACTTCACCAGCGTTTTTAATTCTCTTCCTAATTGTTTATGATAAATATGTCTGAAAAATGATGAACCCTAATGTGCTTCTTCAGATGATCATTTGAGTGTTTCAGATTTTTGAGATCTTAGTGTGAAATACTAAAGAGGGTCCATAAAACGACATTAATGAAGCACATAAAGCATGTGAGCTCTTTGCTGGATGAAGTTGTTGCAGCTTTGATATATGGAAAGTGAGATTTCTAGTAAGTGAGTCTTGGAGTGACGATTCCATTAACAAGTCCATTGATTTATAGCAAGTAAGTCACATTTCATAAAAAGTCACAAAATCTTGTTTGATTAAATTGCATCTCTGAGAAGCCTGCAATCTCTGCATTAAATGTATATGTTTGGGAATGTTAGAGCAGTGTTTGGACAGAAGGTTCTGAAGATTTTCCAAGCTTCATCTTTTCTCTTAGCTCACAAGGGAGGGCACAAGATGGGTGGCCTACTTCTTTTCTATCTATCTTTTCAGCAAGGAGCAACACACTGTCACAGAGTTCGGCAGCACTGGAGTTGTACCTTGCTTGCAGGTTGACAGTCAAAGAAGTACTCTTGATCTCAGTCAGAAAGGTTGAGGGTACTCATCTTAGAGCTAGAACAGGTGCCCCTACATGGAAATCCTGAGAGATGTCTGATGCATGCATCCAGACAGATCTGCTAAGAAAGGAGATTTTGGTTCATGTTCTTGGTTGCACCAAGTGCCTGAAACATCTTCTGGTGATGAGGTAAATACTTGCTCAAGGTGTGCATAGCTAGATGATCTTTTATGACAAGTGACTGAGCTGCAAGCAGAAGTTAGAAGGCAGTGTAATATTAGAGGCACAGAGTGAGGGAGAGATAGGTTGCTTAATAATCATATTCTTGAAGTTGACAGCAGTGAGAAGGAGCCATTTTGGTCCCTGAAGATCCACAAAACTGGGACTCCAGTCTCCACCCTTCAACTTCACTACCGAAAACAGGTATGAGACTCCTGAAACTATTGGCACCCATGACACCCTGGACCAAGATCTACAAGAAGAAACATATTGCCAGCCTGCAGTGGATGTTGTGTACCTTGACTTCAGCAAGGCTTTTGATTCTGTCTGACATAATATGCTTGTGGACCTGGACAGGTTGGAAAGTTGGGCAGAGAGAAACCTTATGGTGCAGTTTCACAAGGCCAAGTGCAGAGGATTAATTCTTCGACAGGAAAAACTGCATGTGTCAGCAGTGTGCCCTTGTGGACAAGAAGGCCAATGGTATCCAGGAGTGTGTTAAAAAGTGTGTGGGCAAGAGGTCTAGGGAACTGATCCATTCCCTAAACTCTGCTCTGGTGAGGCCATATCTGGGGTACTACATCCAGTTCTGGACTCCACAGTTCAAAAAAGACAGGGGACTTCTAGAGAGAGTGAAGAAGAAACTCACTATAAGGGTGACAGAACACTGGAACAGACTGCCTAGAGAGGTTGTGTAACCTCCTTCTCTGGAGATATTCAGAACCCTCCTAGATGCTTTCCTGTTTCACCTGTTGTGGGGAACCTGCTTTAGCAGGAGTGCTGGTCTAGATGATCCCCTGAGGTCTCTTTCAACCCCTGTGATTCTGTGATACAATATTTTTATTCTCTTTTTGCTCTAGAATCTCAATAGGGAGGTTATTAATAGAATGGCAACATCGCAAGGGAAGGAAATAGGAAGGTGGGAATCATATGAGTCCACATAACCCAATCAGGACTATAGACAGAGTCAGAAATGAGATTTTAGGCATGCAGTTACTCCATGTGGTCACAATAGTATGATTTTTTTTCATTTTTCATAGTAGCACTTTCTGTATCCAACATTTCCATTCATTTCTGGTAGCCGGTATATTAAGCTTACATTGCTTTCTTATTAGACCAATGCTTTCCTGTTATTTCCTTGTATTCAATCCACATCTGGATTGATATCCTGTTGTTGAGCCCAAGTTATCTTACTCCTTTATGGCACCAGATGCATATTGGGCATAAATATAAGCACAACCACGCCAAGACTTATTGGTGCAGTCCCTGCCATATCAGCCTTGTTTCAGTATCTGTGTGTAAAACCTCCTGACTGCAATGCCACCATGGCCTCTCTGGTCTGTATTTCTGGAGCAGCATGAACATGGATAGCAAGGCATGGGTGTATTTTTTTCTGTTTAGGGTCATCTCCCTGATGTGGCTCTGATCATGCCCACGCATGAATGCACAAATTAAATTTGAATTCTTTGATTTCCTTGACAAGATGTTTAGAAACAGTGGAACATGATTTCAATTATCCAGCACTCGATTGGTCTCAGAGCTGCAGTCAAACTTTATGCTAACTTGCTCCAAGCCTGTGGTGGTTTATGGAGAAAGTGGGCACTCCTGACTTGTTGTCACGGGTTACTTAGATTTACCTATGCCCGTGACAGGGGAAGCCACCCCGTGCCCCCCTCCCCCCCCCCCCCCCGGGGCCCGGAAAGGAGGGGGAAAAGGGGAGTGGGATAAAACAGCGACAATCTAAGGAGGAAAAACTTATTTTACTAAATATGATATCGAAATACAAGATAACACAATATAATATAATTGAGGCTAACAAATCGAACGAAACAGAGAGAGAGAGTCCCCGAAAACCGAGAGGCCTACTGTGAACTCTAGGCGACACGGCTGGAACGCTTCCCACTCTCCGAGAAGTTCGAGAGAAGAAGGAGGGCACTCCAGCCTGGGAACGAGATTATACAGCGTCCTGGTCCCGTGACTTATCATTACCCCTGTTGTTCTCTGGGATATGTAGTCTTCTTCTGTGGACTGCACATTCAATAGAAGTATCCATACTTTACATGATGTTATGATGTGGAATACTGATAGCAAAATTACAAAACCATGACACTTGTTTCTCAGATGTTCACAAATGTCAGCAAACCTAGTTCAGGAAGATGCATCTATGTTTCTTGCAGATAGACAGAAAATGTTTTCTCTTTCCGTCTGTTTGCAATAAAGTCCAAATAAATACAGTGTAAATCAGATTCTAATTACAGCAAAATTTAATACTCATTTCTGTGTCGCATGTCAGCCTAACACTTACATGAGTTAATTTAACTATATTTACCTCGTGATTAATTTTAAGTCAAAATATAATTTAGAAAAGGAAAGTATTGTATGGATTTGCATTTGCATTATATTTCCTGTATTTGGTGATATCAGATAAAAAACTCTGTATATATGATGATAAATGCTGTCATTACTTTGAAAAGGGGGAATTCTTGACAGGAACATACTTACACACAGAGTTATTGTATCACATATTCTATCAAAGCTATCAACACTAGTAATTTTTGAGGATGATTTCTTTGTGCTGGATATAATTTTTGTGTTGTGATCTGTCACTGGTATGATGCTAATGACTCTACACTTTCCATTCAGCAAGCAATACTGTCAGATCCAGGCTGATTTATAAAACAACAACACAACAACACTAGTTAGGGCATTGTATTCTACTTGCCAGATGGTTAACTCCCACGGGTTAATGAGTATACCCAAATTCTAGATGATTTAAGATGTCCTGCAGATATTTCCTTAGGTACAAGGATTGCTGGTTGTTAATTTACATGTGTACTATATATTTCCCCTCCCTATATTGGTCTCAAGAGAATTCTGAATTTCTTTTTGTCCATAAAATGCTAATAAGCCATATTTAACACCTTCCCCTTTTGCTGTTTTGACCATCAAAAAATTGCTTTCAGATTTCAAATACTTCATCTATTACACTGAATTAGTTCCTCACAGATGGCTAAGAACTGAATTTTTGTATCTGAATATCCACACCCACAACATATATGCACACATATGTCTATATACATACAGACACTCAAACTCTTCATGGATTGCACATGTTATTTATATAAGCCTATTTTGCAGAATTTTCTCAAGGCCTGAACACTAGAAAATGATTTAGCATATTAACAAATTTTTAACATGCACTAAATAATCTATGTATTAATGTGGAATAAATCTAGGCTTTGTTAGATGCCAAAGAAAATACTAATTTCTGGCACAGATGATGTTATCATTCTTGACAGCTGAAGGCTACGGAATGAATCCCTTGTTCGTCATGATAATTTCTCAAATTCTCCCTACAGTGGTGTGGAAATTCACCTGTGACTGTGGCTAACTGGCACACATTCAACCTCAAAGAGTGGATGTTTAGAAACAATATGGAAGGCATTCATCTAAAGGGAAGAAAGGAGAAGGGAAGGGGAGTTGAAATTACAGGGAAGTATGTCAGATGCTCAGTAGTAAATGTAATGGAGATAGGTAAGTTGATACAGCTGGCTATCAGCCTTATCCCCTTTTCTAGACCTGCTCTATTATCTGTTTGCCTACTACACTTCCAAGTATAAACAAAAAAATATAACTATAACACTAGATATAATGATGTGCTCTGGAAGTTGAAGGGGGGCTGCTGGCAAAGGAAAAGAGAAAGCAGGGAATGAGGAACATTGCTTTTGTAATAGAAACATAGGTGTTGACATGGTAAAATAGCTCACAGACACGTTCCTTTTGGCAGCAGTTGCTAGCATGAAGTTTTGTGAAAGATACTAAAATGTGAAGTTCTCATTCTCTTTTACCCATTTAAGGGACACACGTGTTTACCGAGACAGAGGCTTTATCTTCTTTTCAAAATTCCTTTAAAACCCTCCTCATAAACAATATCTTAAGGCAATCTGTTCCACAAGGTCAGCACATGCTGTATAAATCATTCCTTCTTGTTTTGGATTAAATAATTCATCCCTACATTTGTTAGCTCTTTCCTCATTTTTGATAAGATATTTTAATTTACTTTTCAATTCACTCTTCAAAGCACTTTACGCGTCCTTTGTAATCCACTCATTTTCAGTGGCTAGCTCATATCCCCTTATGTGCATATCTGTTCAGAACTGAGCACTTCTGCAGCACTAGGTGTGCTCATGACCCTGGTGTATGATGTCAGTTTTTAAGCACAGTCTGTGCACATTACCATTGTTTCCATCACTGGCAGCAGGAACAACAGTCCCAGCGCATACAAAAGTCTCCCTGAGACACCTCTGGATCCCTTCTATCACTTCTTCTCATCAAAGTGGCAAGAATTCAGAATGATATTTAATCTGAAGTCATTGAAATGCAAAGAAAAAAGGTCTATTTTAGTACATATAACTTTATTTATTTATTTATTGGTCCCATAACTGTACCCAAGCTAAGGGCTTTTCTTGAGCTATCCTTTTAAAAGCTGACAATTTTTTCCCTGAGTCACCACAGTTAACTTCCAAACCAGCGATGTGTGTGAGTAATGAAGATGATTTCACCCCATCTGCAATGGTGAGGCTTGTTTCCCCAAGATAAAACAAAGGTGCCTGGAAATACCATCCAAGTATTTCAACAGCATGTAAACCAAATGTTGAAAAAGAGAAAAAAGAACTGAAGCTAATCTTCACCCGTGAATGTATGTACCAGTTAGCTAAGCACCATTCACACCCCAGGTTTTCCCAGTGTTACACTTCAGTTTTACCAGTTTCTTTGATTTGCTTTTTCCTCAATCAGACCAGATGACAAGGCCTGTGGCTGCAGTCCTTATGAATAGCCACACAGCTACGAGACAGTACCAAAACAGAAACATAGTTCTTCATGATGCTGAAACTTCTGCTGAAACCCAGTAGTGACAACCTGCATCAGGGTTATGTGTATGCTGTTTAGAACCCTGTACTTGCTATCTCAGCTTCCTTAATACTCACAAATGCTAGTCTAATGCCAGGAAAGACAGTCTTTCATACTTGTGGTGGGAGAAAATCATGTGGGTCACACCACAGGGACTGAAAAAGAGAGATGGTGAAGTCTGCAGTCGCTAAAGAGGCTGACAGTGACAGGTCCAGCTCCTTGATTCACTGACCTATAGTGATCAGACAGGATGTGAAAGTGTAAATTGGATACGTGCCCTATTTTCTGTCCCCTGTGTACACTTCAGAGCTTAATTTCATAACAGCAGAATTATAAAAAGAATTCTAACAGGCATTTCAGCAGAAAAGTATGCAATTCTATTCTCATGTAAAATATTCAAAGATTATATGGTTAAGAAACCTACAGTGTGATGGGCAAAGAAGCAAGCAGAAAACAAGAAAAATATAGACTGAGTCAATGTATGGGAAGAGCGACCAGCTGAATGCCCAACTATGGAAATCTAATCAGCCAGGCTGAATGCAGCTCTGCCACCCAAACACTGCATTGTAGGATGCCAGCTGCATCTGATCCCCCCCCTTACTCCTATTTTTGAGCACAAACCATGTTCTTAGGGAGTAACTTCTAATAGCATACCCAAATAAGCAGTGCTGTGAGAGGTGTTATAAACCTTTAAATTGCCATTAACTAATCAGAATCATTGTTCAGTGACCATTATCTTTTATTAAATGACCACTGAATCAGAATGTTCATACTGATTTTCAATTAAAATGTAGAATAATCACCATGACTCAATAGCACCCATTAGCAGCACCAGGACCATTGAAACAGCCATTACCAGAAGGAAATTCAGCACTTATGAAGGTAAGTTAATTTCTGCATGTAGATGCTTATTTCTAGCCAGGCATATTTCAGAACAAGTTTCCCACAAGGAACCAGGATTTGCTCACAAAAAAAAAAAAAAAAAAGTGTGACTCTCCTGTCTTTTGCAAAGTCCCCTCCCTTTTTATGGGAGATTGTTGGAAAGCAGCATAAAGCATGTACACAGAAGGGCATGGATGCTACTGGTGGTATGAAGATCTATGATGGCTTCCACTGAGGTGTGGGGATAGCCTCTGGCAGAAAATAAAACAGTTACAGAAAAGTTGTGCCATTATATGTTTGATCCGTTATGGATGCAAAAATGCCTTTCAACTTCTATTATTAAAAATGCAATGATACCAAATGTTCTGGAGTTGTTACAGAGATGCCATATTTTATGATTTACAATCAACTCTGTAGGGTGAGAATTTAAATCAGGGTAAATCACGTTCTATGTGTATATGTGCTTTTGCTCTTCTCACTTAGTATACTGTTAAACTGAACTATTTCAGTTCGAATAGCCTGGTAGCAACGAGTTAATTCTCCCAAAGGAAACAGAAGCACGTAGTTAAATACTACATCACAAATTACCATTTTTATGTCACCACCTCACCACGACTTTAGCACTAACCCATCTCCATCTTCACACTCTCATTAGGATATAATGCATATTCATGGTCCTGATTATATAGCCACTTTCTTGACTTGTTTTAATTGTGCATAAAGACATTGTGACAGGAGACCTGACCTTTTCAAGATCATTTTCTCTCCATTACTTTTCACAAAGCTATTAACTTGTCGCCTTCCATAAGATTGCAATAATTTATTTCCCATTAATAAAAAATTCCTGGTGCCATGCAAATTAAAATTTATTCAGCAAATAGAATTCTTTGGATTATTTTCTAATGGCTTTATATACTTCCAGCTTAGGAAGAAAAATAATATTAATGGATACAGGCTGAGTGGATAATTGCATACATAGGAGAAAAATGAATATACAACTGGTGCTGTGGCTTCCTGCACTCCAATTACCCAGAAGAGTTCCTTTAGTTCCTCTTTCAAGAAATATATTAAATAATTTATTTCAGGGGATATCATTATAATCTTGAAATTATTCACATTGTATAAAGATCTTGGCAAACTGATGCACAAACAACAAATGTTGGTATTAGAAAACCCACACTAAGTAAAAATACTTGTAAGTGTAAATGAAACTAAGAGAAGGTGGAACTTGGACAAAGTTTCTACAGCACTGCAGTGGAATTAGAGAAGGATTACATGGTGAAGCAATAAATATTGTTTCTATACAACAGTTCTGTTCCAACATGAACAAATTATGTTGAAATTGCATAACATATTAATGATGGAAAGGCTTAGGCTTTTGGAAATATTTTTAATTTTGAGGATTAATAAAAAATATTGATATAATCGAAAAAACAGAACTCCATAATTTAGAAGTATCTATCTGTTTTTTACCTTTTGAAGTGTGACACGTCCCTAGACTTTTTACATTAGTTCCCATTGGGAAAAACAGCTCACACACATTTTAAGCTATGTATTAGTCATATATGGTAAGTACTGGACAAACAGGTATTTCAGCATTTAGAAGATGGTATAAAACAGCAAACCAAGTAATGGCAGCTGTTTCAAATCCCTGACCAACTAAATTGAACCACTGATGATAAACTCCAGTGATACACTGTTGGAACATTTTAAGGCTGTAGAAAAAAAGAAGTAATTAAACTTCCTAATTCTAAGTCATGGAAATGTGGGCTGAAAGAGGTACTCTTGGCTACTTGGTCTCTCCAATTCAAGGATTCTACCACTGCACCTCAGTGTATCTAAGTCATGGAAATGTGGGCTGAAAGAGGTACTCTTGGCTACTTGGTCTCTCCAATTCAAGGATTCTACCACTGCACCTCAGTGTATCTGTAAACCTTTGCTAGGAAGCCTTTTAAAAATTGATAAATAGTACTACACTTTGAGCAGTTTGATCATATGTAAGGGGGAAAAAAAAAGCCATTATTTAATTCACTAGCAAGATAGACTGTAATACAGAAGAACATCACCATGGGAGGATCTTATTGCTCTCTACAACTGCTAATAAGGAGGTGGAAGTAAGGAGAAAGCTGGTCTCTTTACTATGGTGAAAAGTAAAAAGATGTGAGGAATCATCTCAAGTCTCGTGATGGGGATTTATATTGGATGTAAGGAAGAATTTCTTCACTGAGAGGGTGGTCAAGCATTGGAACAAGATGCCCAACAAAGTGGTAGAGTCCCTATCCCTCCCTGAAGGCATGGAGCAGTAAGAGTCACAGCTTAGTGATGAGACTCTGTTGGTCATGTTAATGGTTGGACTTAATGATCTTGAAGTTCTTTTTCAAAATAAATTATTCTATGATTTTATACTCAAGGGACTAAGAATGGTTACAGAGGGTAGATAGGTAGACTACAGTACAGACCACTGCAGATCAGAGCCCTGGAAGGAATAGATTTTAGATGATAGCAAGGAGATTTTTTCCACAAAGTATACATTGATATTAACAAATTAAGTATGCTGGAGACTACTCTTTGGCAATGACACTAACCTCCACACAGACACAGGCCCAATGAGGTCCTGTCAGGGACCAGTTCAGCAACTCAAATATAAAAGACATGCTGTAGTCTTGTGCCCGCAAACATCTCCTAGCAAAACAAAACAACGCTGTGGGTGTTGTTCAGTGAAGAGCAGACTGGAAGAGGACAGATCTTGCCTCCCAGCCTACTTAATGCTGGAGTGGAGGAGTTTGTCGCATGAAACCAGAAACTTGTCATTGAAAGAAGAAAATAAAGTCTGAAAAAGAAATGGCAACGTATGAAGAAAGTTTACAATGAATCCAGCTCATTCAGCCTTCCAGCTAGTCTCTAATAAGTTCTTTAAGCATCTGTGGTTCTGGCTTGTTCAGCTAGTGGTATAGTGCAAGGATGTCCCATGCAACTGGACCAGCGTGTCAGAGACCTGCAGAATCGACTGCAGATACAGGCAAGATAAACAAACAAATAAATAAATAAATTTAACAGGACAGATCCCATGCCAAGTTGGTCTTGGACTGGAATTCTGATTTTGATAGATTAATACCCTAGTCTCTGTCAGGAAAATCTGACTTTGTAACGTACAAAATCACACACCAACAAAGGACAACTTTAGTAGCTTCTGTATACAGCAGAAATTTGTGAGTGAGAATGTTTAAAAAAAAAAAAAAAAAGAAAGAAACTAAAAAACTTTGAATGATTTCATGGCCTCAAATATACAGACTTTTTATTTTTATTTTTTAATTAAACCTGTGGAGGTCTTCTGGGAAGTTTTTTTGTCAATATTAGTTAACCAAAACCAATATGGTCTTCTTTTTAACTGATTCCCAATCAAAGGATGAATTAAATTCAAGGAATAAAACTAGGGATGCAGAACAAAAATGAGAAAATGGAAGGCTTTCCAATGGAAAATTCCATCCTTATACCCTATGGAAAATAGGGTATAAGATATTGACATTGCTCACAACACTAAAAACATGATCAGCAGCTTGACTTTTGATGTCTGAAATAAAAAAAAAGCTTCACAGGAAGGCAATCTCCGACCAATAATTTCAACTTTCTGTTACTGTGTTAGGCCCAGGAAGACCTAATCTAAATGTTTTATCTCAGTGTTTTAACTTTGGAGTGGGTATTCTGTAGCAGCTGATTGGCCTTAAGGAGCCTTTTTATTTTATACTTACATCTGTAATTTCGCGCCAAAGGATGTCACTAAATTAGGCAATATTCTCAGTCCTTTGAACAGCTTCCTTTTAAATGGTGCCTTAAAAAAATCTGCTTGAAATTCATTACAACCTCCCCTCCCCCCAAGTTTATAATTTATCTCAATGTAAAGAAAATCAGAAAACTTTCTTGTATTGATTCAAACCTCACTTTCCTTTTGTCTGTAATATTTTTCTCCTGCCATAACAGAACTAAATGAGTTTGTTACCCCAAAGCCACAGTTTATTCCAGGGGGTAGATGCCCTGATACACTTTAAATTGACAGTTAAACCTAACTTAGTCATTTCAAACACTGGCAAATCTCTTATGGAAACTTCTGTAGTGTAATATGAATGACAAACATTCAGTAATAGAAAAGCTTTCAAAGCTATTGCAGTTATTCCTTCACTCACACCAATTACTTTCACAAGTTCAGAGTGGTCATTACTGATCTCTGAATACTTACCAACAGTCATCATGCTGTTGTACATAAGTGCTACAAAAAATTAATTACAGTTTGTCTTTTATAGGATTGATGTCTCGTTGCTATTAATAGAGTATCAGTACTTTTTTCTTTAGAAAGCCTTGATTACCACTGGCGAGAAAGAATAGTGCAAATTGGTACGAGTTGAGTAATAGGGCAAGGTCATTTCTAGTCAAAAAGTTATCATAACCTTCTGTGTTAATAGGCCTTCGCTAACAAGGACCAGATTTGTATGGATGCTCAAAACGTCTGTAAAGATTTTGCGTTTTCTTGTGCAATTGCCTGCATGTAGCCACAAGGTTTACGATGGAATAGTTACATAAGGGATTTGAGTGGAAGTTGGAATAATTCATCTGCCAATTTAGGCTGCATTTGTATTTGAAAAACTACCAATTTCAGCCACAAAATAATGTCTTCCCTCATGAAAAAATAAAATAAATATCGAAACACGTTTTTGTTTTCTTGTACAAAAATTTCAAGGAATTCCCCCCAAAAAAAACCCAGAAAGTCAAATATTAAAGCACTTGTTTTGGTGAAAAAATAAATAAATAAATATTTATACACATTTTTTTTTCATAGGGAAATTTTTATTTGTTTATTTATTTTTTCAAAAGCTCTTGGTAGAAGGCTTTATATCACCTTATCACAGCCCACTGACCCACGCTATGTTATCTCTGAGCACCACCATTTAATGAAGCTAAAGACATTGGACCAAGCTTGCATTTGGGATAGATTTTCTATAACACTGGGTAAATATAGAGACCCTGGGGATTAACTAGATCTCCTCGGCATACCACTAGCCCCATACTTTGATTTTCCAGTGGTCATCAGCATGCTACACTTATTAAAGTAATGCAAATCTAACTAAATCATTTCATCAGATGCTTTTCCCCACACCAATGTTCAGTCATAATGAAGGGGAGCACTGTAACACTACAAAGAAAGCATTCATATATTGCCTACTTAAGAATTCTAACATGACATACCTATTTCACAAGGCAATGCAATTTAAGGATGGGTCTCTTGCTTCCCTTTAGTTATGCAGATGGTGTATTTTGCATGCCTTCCACATATCTCCATTCAAATGCACAATGTAGAAGTTTTATCTTTCACACCAGGAACTTCTTGTTCACAGACATGTCAACATTCCTGAGAATGTTTCTGAGTTTTGCAGAATGGAGCTCTACCTGAGTACCAGACAGTTCTTCCTACAACAGTGATACCATTCAGAGAAGAAATTAAGCTATCAAACACACAAATCCCTACCAATATTCTATTACATATCTAAGGACCTAGGAAAGCATTTCTGTCCTTATTAACACAAGTATGAGTTTTAGCACTTACTTGGAGCCGAGATTTACTCAAAACTTAATTGTACAGCAACTCAGTATGTGCACCTTTTACAACTACCATATAGCACACTGAATGTAAAGCCAGTCCTATTTTCTCATTTTATAAGGAGCTGTAGCTTATACCCACAAATAATCATACGCCACACTTGTTACAGTACTTCTGCTCATTTTCAAAGAAAAAAAAACCTGCATTTTTTTAACACCTCACTGCAAAAATATACATAGCTGCAGATCTGACGTAGACAATGATAGCATTCCGATGATACCATATCAAAGGTTTATCATTAAGAGCAAGCATATCAAGTGGGAAAGCAGCCTTATATTGCAATTATTTTCCTATTAGCTGCTGCCCATTGCTCCTGACAGGTATAAATTAGATCTCGCCAGGTTGCCTACAGATTAATGAGTTCCAAAATTGGCATTTAATTGTTAGGGAGTAAGAGGCAGAAAAGGAAGGTATCTGCAAAAAAATCTTTATTCACCTGTGATTAGAAGATATTCTCCTTTCTTTCTGCTTTTCCCTTCTCCCCTGGCATTGCTTGGGTGATAACTGACACTTCTATCAGAGGATTCCTTTCGACGCAGCAGAAACTTGCAGCTGAGGCAAGGCCAGAATTAATAATCTGCGTGAGCAAACACACAGCTGCTGTTTGTGGAGAGAGATTCTATTAACGAACAGTGAATTCTCATAATTAGCTGAGCGGTTTCTGCAGCTGCCTGCCTGACCCCAGACTACACAAATTGTGGGTGGTGTTCGGCCTCTAAATCAATCTTACCTAATTACTATAAGCATGTTCCTCCAGCCCTAATGACTGGGGGTGGGGGGGGAATAGATATTTCCTTACCCATTCAAATGTTCCTCTTATTAGATTCTCCTTTGTGCCTAAATTCATATTTTTTTCTATTAGCATTTCTAAGGGTATACAGGTGTGGTTACAAATCAGAAGCACAGAAGTATAATTCATGTCCTACAACCATGTGCCAGTGTGTGTCTGCTTTGCAAACAGTAGCAAAATGTGTGCTTGTTGGAAGCATCTGCCTTGCTTCAATTCACAAAACATAATTTAAAGCACACATGTCTGTCTGGATTCAAAGCCTCTTCTCTGTCCTACTTCCCTTCCCCCCAAAAAAATTAATGTCACAAAACCCAGAAAATCATGAATGGTTGTATGGTTGTGCCTTCATAAAGCATGCTTACTACTGTCTCACCATGTGATGCTGGAGAAAACAAGCATATTTGTCACTGGGGGTAAAATGAAAGGAACTATTTCCGCTGACAGCCGTTGCTCAGCAAGATGTTTCATGTTCAGGAGCTAGGGCAAGGATCCAAAGGGCTCACCCATGCGGTGGTGGGAGACCTCAGGCACCTCCACTCACAGGCCCATGTCAGGAGCAGGGTGGCTGGACTGCCTGCAGGATGCAGAGGCTGGCAGTGTTTGGGTGGTAACAGTGCTCTCATCATTTGTATCCAGTGAGAGGAGCGCCAGCTGAAACTATTCCCCAATAAATTAGGGATGTGGGTTATGACTAATTTGCCCTGAAAAAGCAGACTGCAGATCCAGCTCCCATCCACATCCTTTGTCTGCCTATGTATCTTCATAAGCAAAGACTGCCTTTGTCAGTTGTTTGTAGCCACTGGGCTCAGAGCAGCCCCTCCCTGGTTGAAAAAAAATTCTGCTGATGTCTGCAGCCCTTCCCTCTGTGGGAATCCCAGGCCTTTAGCTCCTCCTTTGGTGGCCTCTTAGCGATGTGACTTGTCAGCTTCTTCCATCAGAACTGGCAGCACCCAGAGGACCCATGTCCTGGGCTCCTCTTTTTTCTCACCTTAGCTGAAAATTGAACTGGAGAGCAGGTTAACTAAATATCATTGTACATTAACCTGACAGTAAATCTGTGAATCTGACCTGTGTAATTTTAGCTGCCTTCTGTAAGTTTGACTTAGTTAATTTGGGAACAATGTGTACATACGTGAAGTTGGAGTGAAGTTTTATGAATAAAGAGAAATATTAGCTCTCAGGAGCTTTATGTAGAAGTCTGAGTTATATACGTACAGAATTACTGTCTTTCTTTATTCTTTTCTAACAGGGAAATATCTCCCAAATTCTTTTGTACATATTTAAGATGGCAATTTTGCTATGATTATGTATCTTAAATGTTGGATTACTCACAGTAGGATTTTACTTGCTAGTTAGGTTTCTGTCAACGGCACAAATCCAACAATGGCTTTAGACCAATGCAGAAAGCAGCACTACAGAAACCAGCAGTGAGGGGGGAGGGCAAGAAATGATTTGTAGGGCGTCCAAATTATATATAGTTATGAGCACAATACATTTTTCACATCACTACCACTTGTGATCATTAAATGTTTGTATGTCAACCAAGAAAATCTCAAATGCATTCATTATTTACATTATTTATGATTGCTGTATGAATTATTCTTCCTTATAAACCGTTAAAAACTCTGAGAATATCCAATACTTGAAATCTGAGCTCTAGATTTAATTTGTCAAAAGTTATCTAGTTTTTATTTCTTTGTTGATTGGTTTATCTTGGAACTGACAGATTGAATTTCAAATGTTGAATGTTAAGGCCAAGACCATAACTTGAAATTAATTAATGATTAGAAGCTGTAGTTTATAATTTCATTTGCACATGTTCATGTCATGGCTAGTAAAGCTTCTGAATGTTTTTATGAAGCGGAAGCTCCAGTGGTACAAGTACCTCAGATCTATTTTATAGAAAAATGTGTATTCCTAAAAATATTTTCCAAAGAAGTATAAGTTAAAATATTTTTCTAATGTAATTTCCTTACAGGATGTAAAGAATTAAGATATATTACATGGTCAATGTTTCCACTGCAGAGAACAAGATGAATTTCATATGTAGAATCTTTTTTAGAATTCATCTGAAAAAAAAGGAACAACCAACAACAAACAAAATAAAATCAGCCACCCTTTATTTGTAGTCAATTACACCAGTTCAGCTTCTTCATATTCCTGATATAAAATTTTGTTTCACATAGATTAACAACGATTTGTTTAACACTACGTATACCAGTAAACACTACATCAGAAAACAAACAACCCTGGGTCCTGAGATAACAGGTTAGCAACATAAAGGCCAGTCTGTACACTGCAAACTATAAGGCCATCTGGATTTGGCCCTCTAGATCGTCCTGCTCACATTCAACAGACACCACTGATAATAATGCTCCTACTCCTGGAAGCACTACTCCATGTACAAAATTTGGTTGTAACAGTTTATTGGGATGTTATGAGGTAGCTTCAATAGGTAAGCAATAAATGGAGACGTAATGCCTGTCACTGCTTGTTATCTGCAGTGTGTTAGTAATACACAATAAATGTCATTTCTGTCTCTTTCCTCATTTTAATATATAGGCTTCTTTTAATATTAATAATAAAAAATTGGCTGAAATATACTCTGTAGATGCACATCTGTTGCAGTCTACTGCATATACAGACTGCAGCCTCTACAATAAATCTTTTTAAAATAGAATACATTGGTACAAATAGCAAGCAAGAAAAAGTCCAGCTTCTTACTCTCTGTAACAGGATGATCCTTTTCTATTAAATCTGCGTATTAAATGCATTGCATTTCTTGTGTCAGTCAGGAGCAAGAAACATAGCGTTTAGATTCCTGTCTTAAAGCAACAGAAAAGAGAATAAAACAGTCTTTCAGAACCCTCCAGACAATTTGTTTTCATAGACAAGATACTGTAGGGCACTTACATCATGAAGCCCAGAATGTAAATAAGGATTTGTGGCAGCAATAAGGAATTTGTTTTGTATCTTAGTCAGTAGAGAAGTTGAATGTAGAAAGTAGACAAGGTATAAATAAAAGAACAAAAACAAAGCAAACAAACAAATAAACAAACAAAAAAACCAACAAGCAAACAAACATAACAAAGCAAAACAAAAAGAAAAAAGAAGACAACAAAATTGCAAGGTTGGAATAAGAATATAGCACCTAAAAATTCCTCATTTTCTGATGATTTTTGTGTTTCAGTTGGAAAAAAACAATGAGAGAATAAAAAGTGTTTTTTTCAGCACTTTATCCACATCAACCAGTCTAATAGATAACCCAGCATAGCAAAACAGCCACAGGTTCTACCTATGCCAAGAGAGAAGCTCTTATGCCAATTATATTACATTTGGTCCAGAATCCTGTCATATCATTGGAAATCTTTCCATTTGTCTTGAGTACTGCCCAGGCGCTCATAGATATCCAAAGTATTTCTATTATACTTTTAAATCTTTCCTTGTCCTTTTATTAACAAAGTTGTCTGATAAAGGCAGAAGACTTTGTAAGCAGAATTCCTCTCTTCTAGGAAGAAAAAATAAAACAATGAAAACCAAATATCATCTCCCTTCCCAAGAGTTTTCTTTAGTCAAGATCCAAAGGGAAGTGGATCTGCAACTGAAGAATGTGCACAAAGAAGAGCGATGTATGTTTTGTGTCCTCATCCCTAGAAATGGCAGTCTCAACTCACCAAACAACACAGCCCAATTTTTATAGCATTATGGATGCTGCAGTATTTATCATCTTTTCTTTAAAGAACATGAAAGACTTGGCTTGGCCAAAGCTAGCCTGGGGCCCAGCTGTGTAAGGAGGGAGGTTAAGCCAAGCTGTTGCAGCTTAGCTGATGGCAGGAACCCAGCACAGCTTCATTCCAAAGGGTTTTTTTGTTTCTCAAGCCCTGATGACAATGAAATGATAGGGGGATCTCCAGTAATCCTGAGAAAAGTGGCCCAGGGAGTAGATAGGCAGACTTTATGACAGGGTCATATGGGGAAATTGGGCTTTGCAAACAGTTAGTGTCAAGTTGGAAGGGATAAGAAAGATCAAGGAAGCAACAAGTTGCCCGCATGTTATGGATTTGTTTGTTCATTTTCACCATAAATGAGCAAAATGGCTAAAGAAAACCATATTTTCTTGTCCTAGGGCAAACCAGTTTGATCCATGCAGACATTAGTTACTGTGGGAATACTGCGGAAAACTGTGAAGAAACAGAGGTTCAGATCCATAACTCTCTACAGCTTAGTTCACATTATCAGTCTCTTATTGCATCAGATCTTGTGCTTCAGTTTTCATCTTTTCCACAGAAGAAAGTGTCTCCTCATTGGAAATCACATGATCAGCAGACCTCAGTAAAATCACCTGGCAGGACAGATTTGATTTTCTCTCTGAAGGATTTACAGTAAAATGAAAAGAAAACCAAACCAAACAAAAAAAAAAACCCTAAATTTTTGAACATTGCAATAGTGTACTGTCTGCACATTAGGCATTATTGTGTTAGTCTTATCCTCAAAGGAGGTTGTGTGGATCTCACAGCCCTAGGGGTTTTCTAGCTGGCACATGAGGACTCAGGAAGCAGCACATGCATGTTTTCTGACCTGGACCTCACTCCTCAACCAGAAAAGAACTACTATGTGGAGTGGACTTTGTTTTACCCAAGATGAATGCCTTTCACACAATATGCTTGAAAAACAAAGCTGAATTTCTGTATCTTAGCATGTTATTTCGGACAGAATAGTATGAATAGTGCAAAAGTGACATCTTTTTTTCTTATGTCTCATTCCAACTGCTTTCTATGTGAAGTATGTAATTACAGAATTTTTAACCAAAATAATTTTAAAATAAATACTCAAGCATACATCTCCTATACTTTCTCCATTCAGTTATGACTGAATAACAACGTTTATTATTGTCATCTGAACAAATAGCAGTGGGGAAATCTTAAATCTCTAATTCCTCATAGAAGGTTGGTTCTCTCCTGAAAAAATGATTTTTTGGAACACACAATAGAAAAGGAATTCTCTGATGTTTTGATTACACTTTCCTACTTCTTGTGTGTGGAAAATAAGCAGAAGGAAGACCTGACCCCAAGCCATGATGTCTTGCATCTCCCTTGGAATTTTCTGTTGTTTTCTGCTCCAAGCTTCTGTCCTCTTCTCCATTGTGCGGCATCTCCATGCTGCTCAAATGCACGTACACAAGCCTCCAACAACTACATTAAAGATATATTTCAAAATAGATATAAGTGAACACGTCAATATCCATGCCATTGCTTTCAACAAATTATTGGAATAGAGGCAATCTATTCTATGCATCTAGATATACTTTCCTTAGGTACGTTCATGCTTCTAGTAACCTGCCCCTAAAGCTCCACTGTAACAAAGTCCCTTGATATGTTTGTACCTCAGATAGGTAAAAGGATGTCTTCTAGAAGGTTATTCATACTTAAGAAACAGACACAGCAGCTGAGCAGCCATCACAGGAGCAGCTTAACCTAGGGCACCACAGCATGTGTTTAATTAACCCGTACCAGGTAATTCTGCTTATGGAGTCTCCTCAGACATCCTGCTCCGGTGCTTCACTTGTTTTAGCATTTGAAAATCCTTCCTAATGTCTGGTCCGAACTTTTCACGTTGCAGTTAGAACGATTTTTCTTAGCTAACGCTGTTCTGTACTCAGTGTTTATCAGAATTCCCCTCATTCTCCTCTACAGCAAACCTAACTCAACCTCTGAAGTCTTTTCTCAAACAAGTGGTGTTTTTGAAGCTTTTATCATTTCTATCGTTTTCATTTGGGTTAAACTCCTTCACCATGATGCTCAAAAGCAGCCACATTTCCCCAGCAGAGACTTTTTCAATGGCAAGGACAGAAAGATCATTCCAGCTGTCTCTCCATATATAAGCTCCTGTTTATAACACTCAGTAAGACATGTTTACCTTTTTTTTCCTTTTTTTTTTTTTTTTTATTCAGTAGTTTAACACTGTTGACTCACATGTGTTTATGAGCTGGCGCCATCCCTAGGGTATTTCCTGCAGAACTACTCTGAATCAGCTGTACCTGACAAATCTGCAATGATTCTGTCTTGTACTTCTGTTTTCTCTCCGGTCTATAGCAATAGTTCATTTGATTTTTTTTTCCCTCCAGTGTTGTGTAAGAAATGAAGCTGAGATCATGGTTTACACTTAACAACAGGCACTATCAATACCCTTTCATTGCTATTTATATACTCCCTTACTAGCCTGAGAAGCAGAGCTCACGGTTTTTTTCCTCCTGTTTTTAAGTATCCTAGGGTGAAACCCATCAGACTCAACTGATCTGAAAGCATCTAATGAGTAGTCTCATCAACTCCAATGAGATGCATGTGCTCAAAGTTAAGCCTGTACTCGAGTGCTTTGTTGGACCAGGGCCAGAAAGCTCTGTATTTTGTAGGATGAAGCTGCTCTATGTTTTCATGGTTGGCCATGGTACTACAGGAAATACAGAACTACCCAAAGAGGAAATGTCCACAGTATGAATACAAACAAGCTACACAACAGCGCATTGTGCTCTGCTAAGGGAGGATGTGAAGCTGTTTTCAGGTCATGAAGAATGACCAGACCCACTAATTTTAGGGAAAAAATGCACAAACTCTTTTGTGATGTATCATCTCAGTATTACTAGTTATGCGGCAACCCTACTAAAAATGCTAGAAAATAACCTGGTATAGCAGCACTTTTGTGAAGCAAAAACTCTGGTAATAAGTGAAAGGATTGTGGTTTTGAAAGGGCTGCTGAACTATTTGTGGGAACTCCTTGGATTTCTGGGCCACTTAATTCAAGACCCATATCTGTCGCAAAGGTAACAGAATCCAAGTGTAAATTTTAATAATTGCAGCAGTGATTACTTTTAGTTCTTGGCAGTTCATTACTGGCTGCACAATTCCAGAGGCTCTCGTTAAATGGTCCATGGAATGAATCAGGCATGGAATTAACCTATTTTGAGTTCCCTGAAGCTTATGTCCCATGAAGGAGTATTCATATCCCTCTCTAGGGGCCAATCCTGAAAGCCCTTCCTCATACGAGTAATCCTTATCCACACCAAACTGCTGTTACTTCATTGCCAGTGCTTGCGCTAGCAAAGACTGCACTCATGAGTAATCATTTGCAGGACTGGGTGCATGCTTTTCATGTTCCATTTGACAAAAGCAAATTACTTACAGGCACAGTCCCAAGTCTACATGAAAAATTACTCTTACTTGTTTAAAAAGAAGTGGTATTTCTGTTACATTCTTGCTTCCTTTCTAATTGCAAGCATATTCGGGCTCTGTCCTGGCTGAGGCAAATGCCAGCAAGATTGGGTGCAGTGGTTGTGAATCATTATTAACTGCACAGTGCTGTTCAGATGCCAGCTGTGATGATCCGTGGTCTGTCTGCTTGAACTCCTGAGGGAACCAACATCTGGGAAAGGGTAAAGCTAAACAGAGGGCTAATAACCATCAAGAATTCTTTCTCTATTTTAAAGCTTCCTATTTCAAATGTTTTACTTAAAATATATATATATATATATTTTTTTTTTTTTCCCCATATTGTTTCTTTTAGTCTAAAGCCTGCAAGGATGAAGAGAGAATCCTGCTGGGATCCAGCTCCCTTCTTTTTTGGCTGAAGTCAGTGCAAGTGTCAGAAGGTGTTAGTACACTGTCTGCTGGGGTGGTCTTAGGGTCGTTCATGAGATGGCATGGCATGTTGTCCATAAGGCTGCTCATGACATCACTCACAGGCTGTGGGTGGCTGCTGGAAGCTGCACAGTGGGTGCATAATATGCTCTGTTCAGTGCAAAGAGCCTTAGGTCTGTGTGGTGCAGCTGAAAGCAAAACAGATCCTCAAATTCCCCATCTGAATAGGCTCCTTTACATCGCTGTGAATAATCTGAGCGTGTATTCTCAGCGCCTTTAAAGCACAACCCTTTGAAAGTGACTTTAAAACTGCAACTGCAAGATTGTACAATAACATTATCTCTATGGAGAACAAAGCCTTGAGCTTTGAAGATAAGCTGCTCAGTTCATTTTTCCTTCTGTGTCTGTTTTGGTCAGCACCTGATTAGGACCTGACAAAATTCTCTGATTTTTCTTATATGAATAATATAACCAAATCTCCCTCTATTTCTGTCAGATGACTGGGTTAGCTGAAGACAATGCAAGTTTTGATTCATTTAAGGAGAGCAGGAGTGGGTCTAAGTTAATCCTTTTCTGCATTTATTACAGTAAAATCTATTCAGACAGTGGAGTCTTTTTCCTTTTCCTTTTTTTTATTCCTCCTGTGATGTACAGACAGGTGTAGAGTTAAAACAGACACCAGGAGTCATGTGAGCTGCTGCTGTCTCAAACCAGTTCTCATAGTTCTTCAGAGGTAACTGGTGTGGGCGAGTGCTGTCACTACTTTATCTCAGTGGAAACACCAGGCTGAGAGAGATACTAAAATAATTTTTTCTGCTCTGGAAAATTATGACTCAAACGAAAGTGACAAATTCATTTCCACCACTTGAATGTAGATATCCAAAAGAGAAAGGTTGAGGACTAGTATGTCAAAGACTCATTCTCATGCTCAGTCCTCATTCCTGATTTTAGAAAGCCTTTACTAAAAAGCTGCAAGCTCACTTATTTCCCTGGGATGTCAAAAGTGAAATGAGATGTTGAAAGATATAGCAACAAGGATGATAGGCTTATGAAACCCTTGTGTTGCCAATATCAAGGTGAAGCCTTTGCCCAGCCTTTGCAGCTGACCTGCTAACACTGAAGATGTGGCATCAGCTATCTCATGGTAAAAGCAGTAGAAAAGCTGTTAGATGTCTTTGTGCTAAGCCTTGTGATATTCTGAGCATTTGATTTTTGAAAAGCTTCTAAAACACTTTGGTCATGTGAGAGCTTTCACAACGCATTCAAAGTGAAAGCAGAAGAGCTGGGATAGTGCAAGAATCTAACTGCATAGATTCATAGATTTGCCTGTGTCTCCCTAAACACTAGGGATAGGGATCTCCTGGTCTTAGGTTCATTTTATTGACGTTCAGCAAAAGTGTAAATTTTCCAGATTCACTATGGCAGTGGTTAATTTTTATCTCCCTCAGAACCAAACTGAAAGACTGTCCCAGACCTCACAATAATAACTAGCTGGAATTTATGTGTATGCTTCTTCTTCCATGGCCATGTATATCGTGTTCATGTCATAAATAACCTGAAAGCAGATGCAAAATAAATATGTGGAAAGCTAAGGCTTAAAACGTGGGATAATGTTTTAATGATCCCATGTAGAGCAATAAAGGGCTCTGGCACTGAAGAGGACACAAGGTAACCAGAAACATAGCTCTTCCAAGAAAGCAAGGCTCTCAAACAACTGATGTTGAAGTGGAAGACAATCAAAAACAGATTGGGATTCGTGTAGAGGCAACGATAGACCCTTCAAGGCCAGTCATGCGAGCAGCCAGCCCAGAGAACAACCTCTAGGTATCGTTTTTCCTGGAGTGCAGCCACCAGCTGCTCTGAGCCGACAGCGACCCCACCACAAGGCTCTGCTGCTGACCTCCGATGCTTTAATTCCTACACATGCATATTTTAACATTATTACAAAAGGTTTCATTTACAATTCACAGGCTGAGCAACAATGAGTACATTTCGTGGAGGTCAGCCTCCACCGTTCCTCCTAGTGATGGAATTATAGTTTAAACAGCTGGAGCACGGTCCCAGGAGGGACACTGGGATATGCTTCCTTTACAGCAGAATAAATCCATCAGGCATATTTCACGTGTCTGATAACATTAATAGATATCAGAACTTCTTAATATTTAATGAACTCACTTGGAGGTTGTTTACTAGGGAAGGAGCAATTGGAAAGGGTGATTGCAGCCTTTTGATCTGTAATGATAAAAACAAAACCCAAATCCCAGCCAACCGGGCTGTCCCTCTCCCCTCTCCCCATAACCTCCTGGTGCCTCTTTAAACCCTTTCAGAAGAACCTGCCTAGTGTATGGCATACTTTGGATTCAGAAGGTGCGAGGCTGTTTTTAGTTTTGTGGTTCAAAAGTTATAATTTCCATGTTCCCACAATTTAATAGAGATGTCAGGAGCTGTCAAACAGCTTTCAGTTTAGTGATGGAGAAAACAGGAGAAGAAAGACAACTTTCAGAGGCATAAAGCAAACAGTGTACCACTAACAGGAGCCAGAACAAGACTGGGTGTGCTAATGAATGTTATGTCCATTAGCTCAGAGATATCATTGAATGTGGGCTTTGGCACAGCCTCCGTTTACTAATGGCCTTTGGTCTTAATATTACCATCATGTGTTTCCTCTTTAATTTTGCTATAACGCCCAGTTTATTAGAGATTAGAGGATTTCAACTGAATAGTAACTTGCTTTTCTTTCTTCTGTTTCAACTTCATATTTTTGCATATATTTATCAAATTTGGTTTGTCTGGGAACTAGGGAGTATTATTTATAAAGATGTGTATTGACATCTGCCTCTTATTCAGAGGTTTCAAACACCTCTTTAGTTGCAGAGGATTTTTGCAAGAATTTAGGATGAATTGAAGTGGCAGGCATTTGCAGGTGAATGATTTACAATGTACTCAGTGGGATGATCCCAACCAATGTGAACATGAGCACAGGAGAGATATACTCTGTTCCCACAGAGTGTAGAAGAGAGCCTGGCACAGCTTTTCTGGAATCACTGGGGTCTAGGGGGGGAGCAGAAGAGTACATGAGATGACTCACTAGGTTATTAAAAGGTCTGCTGTGGCACCCAGGAATCAAAGCCATTGTCCAATCTTCCATAAATGTGTAATTCTATTCTTAAGAGTTTTCCCACTGACATTATTGGCTATGGCCAAAGCACTGGAACAGGTTGCCCAAGGAAGTTGTGGATTCCCCATCCCTGGAGGCATTCAAGGCCAGGCTGGATGTGGCTCTGGGCAGCCTGGTCTGGTGGTTGGTGACCCTGCACATAGCAGGGAGGTTGAAACAGATGATCATTGTGGTCCTTTTCAACCCAGGCCATTCTATAACTCTATGACTCTATGATTCCTTGATTCTATGATTCAGATATAAAGAACTCTGCTTTGTGTTCAGAAGAGAAGTACTAACAGAACTTCTTTATGAGGCATCTGCATGATCCCATTTGTCATATGTCTACCTTACCCCCCAGAATTCAGACTAAATGTATGTGGAGAAAGGGCAGAATCTGAGACAGAGAAACATGAATAATATTGCCTAAGAGGAAACAAATCTTTTCTACTTCCCTCTTATCCAACAAGGAGAAATCTCTGGGGAGAAGGACTGCTTTCTGTACTCCTGGAGGTAGGAGAATAAGCACAGGACATGGAAAAGGCTGTTGCATTTGGAGAATGGTTTTGAAAGCTGAGCAAAATGCCCAGGAATAATTGAAATTAGAAGTAGGTTAGAAGTTAGAAGTAGATAAGTGAGTGAGGATCTGCAATAAGGTGTAATAACAGTGAAGTCTTGCTTTCAGATGGACATTGATAAATTTACACTGCTAATGTAAGTGGTTACCTTGTGATTGACTATAAACATAACTGGATTTTATAGACTTAGAGATGCCTTATACTTTTGAATGAACACAGATTTCAGGGTTGTATCCATTTTTTCTTTCATCTTGCACTCAAAATCTCTATTAATAACTATTCCTGAGATACGAGCAAGTTAACCCAGTATGGCAGGCTTCATTCATAATTTTAGTACTTCATTTGTCAGCATTCATCAGAAACAGACTGCATCTCTGGATGGAAAACTTTTAGCAGATTACCCAGGGTTACCAGTTTAGAAGAAGGAGTTGCTGTGAAAATTGGTGAACTATGCAGGGAAACACATTGCATGTGAAAGTCATTAGGATTGTTCACTTGCGGGTTGTTTTTTTCTTCTTCTTGTTACTGTTTGGTTTTCAGATTTTCTGTTCCTTAAAAAGTGGAGAAGTAAGCAGATGGTGGATTTCCTGAGAGCCAGGGCTGCTCCACTGATGAAGTGCTGTCATTCTTAGTGAGAAAATCACCACCAGCCTTCACCTTTTAAAAGAAATCATTTTCAGGTAGAAACACATTAAAATAATTTCAATCAAAGCACTAAACCAGAAGCAGATGTTCAGATATGATTTAAGAATACTTAACTGCTTTGGCAGAGAACATGCATAGATGGTGTTTAACACTGGGTACCTCTCCACTGCCATCCCCTTTTCTTCATTGTTATCAGTAATAAGGGGTTAAAAAAGAGGCTCAGCTGCAGCTCTGCTAAAGGATTGATATAATGAACAGGTAAAAATACCTGCTTGGTAGGAGTGATTTACCTTTTCATCAAGTTTTTAATGTCAAATGTGGATAGCTGAGATGTACATGCAAAGGAGCTTCCCTAGCTGAAACTAATTTCCAGATGGAATAAATTGGTTCCAGGGTTTTTTGAGATTTTGGCCAACATATTGTGCAGCTGAAGCAAAGCCTCAAGTTGCTAATTTTACCAAGGGAAAATGTCTCAACAGGGACATGCTCCCCTTGAGAGACTGAGTCCTGCTCAGGCAGTTCCACTCCACCAAGGCGATGTTTCTCCCATCTCTGAAGGCAGCACGTCTCACCAAGACTATTAGCAACACCCCCCAGGGTGACAACCTGGCAAGCCTCAGCTCTTTGCATCACTTCTGAGTCACCTAACATTCCCAAGCCACGTCATCCTCCCAACCTGTGCGGCTGGGTGAGTTTTATCTGATTGGAGCAGGGTGAGTCTGGTTTATTTATTGTTTAATTAAGTGTAATATCCTTGACAAGGTGCCTTATTGACATTGCAGCAAATTAAAGGCCTTATTATGCGACAAACACTGTCATCACTCAAGCAAAACTTAGTTCAGAGGGGAATTTAACTGAATAAAGGACCACAGCATAACCGCTCTGGTTATTAGAGTAACCTCCACTGCAGCCCATAGAAAACTGTTCCAGGGTGGAATTCCTCTCCACATTTAGCCTTTTCCCCCATCTGCTCAGATTGCCAATGGTGACTGTCCTTTAGATGTAGACACTTATTCAGAAGAACAGCACTTCTTTCTTCCAAGGCTGTGTGGCCAGCCACGGTGGCACACGTTTGCATCTGAATTTGTAACTACAATACATAAGGTGAAGTGAAAGATTCTGGTCATGTCATTGGGGGAGAATATTTATTTTTAAGAGAAAAACCCTCATGAAAGTACAGCAATATTTCCATGCCATAAAATTACAAATCTTACTCCTTTCCAAGAAAAGAAGGGGAAAAAAGCCCTTCCTGAAGCTTTTAAAAACAATAAAAATTGTTTGTTTAATAAGTGCTCTTTTGCATGCTTGCCAACAGCACAAACCGTATTATCCAGAACAGTCATCTGTTTGGGGTTTCCAGTGTTAAATAAAACCTCAACCAAGCACAAATTTGAGAATAGGCTGAAAACACTCCACTCACTGGCAGCTTCTTCCTCAACAAGCAGGGCTGCTTTTTGGGGACAGTTTTCTACACAGCCAGAAAGGCTTTTATCAAACCCTACTGATAAGTATGACTGATTATTTGTCTTGGCATAATGGAAATCAAAGGGCAATGTCCACCCATGATATTTACAATTAACATTTTCCATATTCTGGGTATTTGGCAGGTAACACAGAATATCTCTTAGAGAAGAGGTATTCTGAACAGAGAGATAGTGCAAGTTTTCTAATTCTTGATTTGCCCGTAGGGATGCAAAGGGTGTTGCAAAGTGTTGGCCTATGTTTGAGAAAGCCTAAAGTGGGATAAAGTATGTCTAGCTAGTTCCCAGAGTCCTGTGGCTCTCTGGAAATCCTTTTTGCTTGGCTCAGAACACACGCTTCTCAGAATGTGGCCAGCTAGAGCTGGGACTGACTACTCAGGAGCACCTCTAGCTACCCAATTAAAAACCTCCTGGTATGCACATTTGTGAAATTCAGGTTACAAATGCCTTTTTATACCTTTATCACTGAGCAGTGAAGGTTGTTTTAATTCACTACCTGTACAGCAATGAAAACCAGAGGTGATATTCTCTTTATCCCAATGGGCCAACCCCTCCTGCTGCAGCTTTCCCAAGGCACAGACTGGCTCTCACACGCAGCACTGATGTGTCTGCTCATGCATTATTCCTTGTTGGGGCTGGAGGAGGATTTCTGTCTCCTGAGACCCTGGTGCCTCTGTTAGCCCTACCTGGCAAGCTCCATCACAGAGAAGATATCGGGGAGAGGCATACCAGTCAGTGGGGAGAAACACTATATGCTCTCCTTCTCATGTCTCAGGAGAGACACTGGAGGAGGGATTCTGCCTCTGACAGCAGCTGACAGCCCTGATCAATAGCTGTTGTTTAAAAAATATACTAATTAAATTATTAGAGCTTTCTTGCGACAGACTGCCTCCTCCAACCAGACCCTACAGAATAAGATGCTCTCTGCAGGCTCCTTCCCCATTTAATATGCAGCAAGAAGAGAGGTCCAGGTGCTCTATATTCTCGGAGGACCAAATATCACGCCACTATGGGATTAGTGATAAAAGCTGTGAGGTTTATTCCCTTACAAAAACATTATTTCCTAAGCAAAATGGCACGTTAGGGCAGCATGCATCAATGGGAAGAAAAAAAAGTTTGTTTGCTATGCTGAAAACAGAATTATTTCCAGTTTAAAACATTGCCAACTACGTATTTTTTGATTCTCTCCCATCAACCAAATTACAGACTGACTTATTAATTTATTTATTTTAGTGGGGAGGGCAAAGGTGATGTAATGATCCACAATTTTCCCCAAACATGCTATCCATATTTTATTAACTAAATAAATTATTTAAACATGTTCACTTACACACATGCCTCCTCTCATACACATGCCTCACATTCCTTCCAGCACAGCCTATCTATGTGTAATGAGATGCTCTTCTCTGGATCTTTTTGCCCAATCAGGCTGTAATTAAGTCTATGAAGATTCAGGTAAATGTGCAAGATGCCTGTTTAATTAAAAATGAAAATGAGGATTTAAGTATCAATTTATGTTCTATTCAATTATCTGCAAGATTCGTAGAGTGACTTTACCTTTCAGAACCTTTTAATTCAAAAAGAAGAAAAAGAAAGAAAAAAAGAAAAAAGCACAAAACTGAGAACTGAGCCTAGCCTACCTAAATTCATATTTCCATATGGCAAGATTATTTCCATATGCAGGAGAAATGCAGATGTATTACAGAAAGTCCTATGAAAAATAAAAGGTTTACATCAATTCATGGAGAGCCAAAAAAAAACAAAACACCACAAAACAACACTGCTGTCAGAACACAGCAGACTGAGTCAATGTATAGCTTGCATATGGAAACAATGACATGATTGTTTACTCACTGGTTTAATGATATTCACTTTCTCCTAATGGCAGTGTTGAAAATGTGAATGCCAGATGTTGAGCCTACAGCGCAGAAGCGACAAACACTGGAAGGTCTATAGAAAGGAATTTATCCTGACATCAAAATATAGTGTAACTCTTCAGTTTATTAATGCTGTGCATGTTGTTATTTTTATATTTAAATTTATATTTAAAAAAATGTCATGTCTGCAGTTTAAATTTCCATATTTTATAACAATTCAGCATCAAATTTACATATTTCCTGGAATCTGCAGATATAAAAGCGGTAAAACACTCCAGGCATTATTAGATAGTAGATTATAACCCATTACTATTGTTTCAATTAGCAATGTAAAAGTGACCTGCAGTGTTCAGATGACCCACTAATGGATTTAAATGCTTTCAAATATTAATGCAGGTTTTCTAAAGACGAATCCCGAACCCATTATTCCTGGAATAACCGTGAGCTGAAAAGCTGGCAATGATTGTGCATTATGTGGAAAGGCTCATGGTTAATTAAATGAATACCTAGCATTACACTGTTCACTTTAGTGCTACAAAATTATTTCTCATTGATTTTTACATTCTGAGCCTGTGATTCAATTTACTTCTGCAATTTGTGTTGTTGTGTCAATAAAACAGAACTGCTTGAAGATGGGAGCATTAACGAGGGATACATACATTAGGACCCAATGGAAACTGTAGTTTTCCTATTTTTTTTCCTATTACAGCATCATTTGTAGGCATCACTTTGTTATGTATTATTAATACATTTTTTGTTTGTTTCCATCTGCTCTTTCTTCGTTTTTATATTCAGGAACTGGAATGTTAGTGATTGCTTAAGGGTGAGTAGCTAATTTTTCAGTAACAAGTTCTCCCACTATCAAGAACAAAAGCACCATCAACACTAGTCTGTTATTTCATGTTAAATGGACTAGAAGGGCTCAATTCATCAAAGCAATCATGCTGGAGAGTCAGGGAGTTTTTAATTTGGCAAAAACATGAAGTTGAATTTTTAAGTTATTAAAATGAATTCTGAGAAGCGAATGAAGTTTCAGAATCAATGCAGGATGACATTTTGGAAATGCCCATTCAGTGTCACATAAAACATTGCCCAGAATAAGGGGAAGAAATGCTTTCCATAGAGATGCTCACTGAAGAAAGCTGTGAGTAATCTCTCTGGTGGGTTCTAACACTTACCTGATGCTTTTTAGGATACTTCTACTTACCATCTAAAAAGGGATTTGTGAGCTACCTCTGCACATTTTCCATCACTCAGTTTATAATGCTCTCAAGGATCTCAGTCTTGGCCACCTGTGAGTATTTGCAGAGCACATGCATTTTAAAGCATTCAAAAATATTTTAAATTAATCCCATTTATCCTTATGTTCTGCTTTGCGCAACATGTATGCAATAACATTTGACTCAACTTTCTCCCAGTACATTAAGTAAATTTGATCCCCAGGGCCAGGAAGAATTAAGGAAACTGAATATTACGTTTTGGACTGAGACTTCTGCAACCCCAAGCAGACAGCAATCAGACTTCACGACGGGCTTGAGCAATAGCAAGATCTTAACACAAAGGATCTTGTGGTTCTCCTTCTGTTGCATTGTACCTAAATGACTCATCTCTCAGCCATTATTATTTTTGAGGTAAGTTTTTTGAAATGGGTGTTTGAATCTTAATGTCTATAAATCAGGGAAAATCAAGAGCGATTCCGTTAGACTCAGTGGGACTGTAATGATGTAGAATCAGTGTAGGTGAGAAGATAATCAGGCCCACACTGTTCATTGTGTGGCACAGTCCTGTAATCACTTACTTGCATGAGTAATGCTGTCTTCAGGAAGTTCACTGAGTTCAATCAGATTATTTGCATGAGTAAGCATCTCCTCATGTGTGTGCACCCTATTTTCATACATTTAATGCCTCCAAGAGAGAAACTAACTATCATCAGCCAGCATGGAGAAGAAACAGCAAATATAAAGCCCTCTAATGAACATGTAGGAAAAAAAAATGAATTAAGTTAGCAATACTACAAATATACAAAAAGCAAAGGGGACAAATTTGTTTTTGCCTCAGGGTGCTGCTTTTCAGAAACCAGAAGGTGTGGCAGAAAATCCTATTCAAAGTTAGGATCATTATAATCTCAGATAATTAAATGGCTAGGGAGTTGTTTTGTGTTCACCAGCTAGGACAATGCATTCCCAACTAAAATGCACTTATGTGTAGCCTCACTCAGAGCATTAGCCATTACTTGAACCTTGACCATGAACACTCAGTGTGACAGTAGCCAGTTTTACATCTAGACCCAGCTAAATGAGGATACATGCTGGTGATATGGATTAGGGACTTATTCATTCTGCTGGCAGACAAAAATCAAACAAACAGAAGCTTTGCAACTGGCTCAACTGGACAAGAATCTGTCTCTCATTACTAAAGCAGCCCCGTATGTAATTAAAAATATCCTGCAAAATGGGAGCACTGTGTCAGAAATCTTAGAATAGAAGAATTTCATTCTATGATATTATCTGTAGGTAATTAACTACTTATGTACCTTTTATTTTTTCTGAATTTACATGTCACTTATTCATTTAAATATGACAAAAAACTCATAGCCGCTACATTTCTGCAATTAAGTTGTTCTCATTTCATCACTCTCTGGAATGCTGTTTCCATTTCTTTCCCACTTCACAGAAAAACTAAATACAATTATATATCTCTCATTATTCTATAGAGTACAGTGAACTGAACTCACTCTTTTGGCATGTAGAGAGTAGTTTCCTTGCCCTGAACTTAGCTGTGTTGTAGTTGCACATCTGTTGATTGTAAGAAAGTAGCACTGGGTGAGAGATGCTATTCCAGAGACTTATGAGTTACTGAGACTGCACATCCCTAGGAATGATACAGTCACAGGTAAGATCAGGTAGGCACACCTTAATTAGTATTGAGATAAAGTTTAGAACATGAATGAACACAGAAAAAAGTCCCATTTTCTAGGCTACTGAAGCACCTAAGTTTAGGTAGGCAGACAGCCCTGTCAATGAGTTACGCAGTCATGGTCTGTTTTATGTGGTCCTTATTTTGACTCTGCACAACTTTTGTTCCTTTCTATTCAATGGTTTAGCTTCAACAAAAAGGAAGTTTCTGCAGTGGAGGTGGAAAAACAGTAAAAAGATCTGTCATGATCTGATAGTGATAAGTCAAGGGGGAATGGTTTAAAACAGAAAGAGTGGAGTTAGGTTAGATGTTAAGAAGAGATTCTTTGCTCAGATGGTGGTGAGGCATAGGCTGCCCAGAGAGCTATGGATGCCTCATCCCTGGATGTATTCAAGGCCATGTTGGATGGGGCTCTGGGCAGCCTGAGCTGGCAGGTGACAGTGCTGAACGCAACAGGATGTTTGGAACCTTTCTTTAAGGCCCCTTTCAACTCAAGCCATTTCATGATTTTATGACCTCAAGACTAGGGGTCCTTTTTCTCAGGCTGGTGTGCAGAGTATCAGGGGACCCTTCTGCAGTTCTTCTTCAGCAACCATTTCTATAATCATAGTGTCCACCCCTCACTGCCTCTTAAGAATGGCTGGAACACCATATTACTGGAGAGTGTTCTGGACTATGTCTAGACATAATCCTAATCATGATTTACTCAGGCATATAAAAGGATTGCAATGAAGAACCTGATTCAAGCATACTGGATTGGATTTCAGACACTTCTCTCTTTAATGCACTTTCTCTTGGCTGAGATATTATCCTCCAGATCTACTTATGCATTTAATACTCCAGCTTGAAGCCACTGTGTGGAGACTTGAAATCAGCACATAGGCACTTTGGTTCTGGGATTTAGTAGTTATCAGAGACAATTGGAGAGTATTCACAACCATCCTTCTCTAGCTGAAATGAGAAACATGGAATGGAGAGGATCTTCTCTGGCCATGCAAGGAGTAGAGTTGTCTTCCAACCTGCTTTCTTTGATTTTGCTGTTAGCAAAGAGGGACACGAACAACAAAATCCTGTACAGGTTAATTCACTCCTGCTTTCGTGATGCTTTAGCCCCAGATCAGAGATGGCGCAATAAAATTCAAGATATAGAACTTCATCTTCCTTCAGGTCTGTATGTCCCAAAGTTAGAAATGTTCATGTAATCATTAAAATTAGTATTGATCATCTTGACTTTTGTTTTAGAAATAAGCATTGTTTTTAATAGTTATTCATACAATCATTTGTGTAATGCACATTGTTTTAAAAGGAGAATTTTGCCAAGGCAAGACAAAAGAATTTAGTCTTACTTTGATAAGTGTGTTCTGTGAGTATAAATACTCAAAATAAAATTATGGGAACAGAAAAACAAACATTGAGTAAAAGCTATTCTATAAAAGCTACACAGCCTAATTAGAAAGTCAGAAACAGAAACTATTGTAGTAATAAAGAATTAGAACACACAAAAAACGAATATAGATTTTAGATATTTATTGTGGATAACCAGCACCATGTATGGATTATGCAGCTGTGAGGAAGTCATTTGGATAAATGTTTGCTTACCAATGTAGAAAGTGTAGTTGTTGAGGACTAAAAGAGCATCCATTAAAATTACACATTTTTAATAAAAAATAAGTCAATAGTTTGGACAAAGAACATAGGGAGTATTTGTAAATTAGGAAAGCCAGACATCAGTTGCATTTGCAAGATTTGCTTCTAATTATTCCTTATAAGAAATGTAACTGAATTTGAAAGAAATTCTGAAAATAAAAAGAGGAAACTACAGGATAAAAGGTTTTTCATACTATGATAAAAAAAATCTGAAACTGCATTTTATGCAAAGCTTGAAGTGAATTCAGATCCTTTGTTATGGTTCACATATTTTCAGCTTCCCACGTTTAATCATAACAACCTCCTTGTGGTTTAATTATGATCAGAGTTCTGAAGATGATTCAACCACTTTCACTGAAAATTTGACTTGCATTGATCAGAAAAAAAGAAAGTTAAAAAAAAAAAAAAAAGTCTCCAAGTTCTAATTAACCATTTAACTGAAAAATATTCCTTTCTTGAGGCTGCCTTATACTATGATAAACTAAGGATGTGTAAGCTTTGAATCATAACCTGGGAAAAACATACAATAGCTGCGTTCAGTCTGTAAATAAGATTTCATTCTAGTATGCTGGTATGAGTTTAACCCCCTTGTACACAAGCTTTTGCATAGGTTTCATGCCAGAATTAATCTGATTTGGGGAAGAAGAGGTGGGTAGGTACTATGTACAATTGGTAGACTTCAGGTGTGGATGCTTTCTATGGGGAGCTGGTTCTTACAGAAACAAGTAAGGGATTTTCAGGAACATTCAATGTGTTTACATCACCATTTGAATGCTGTGGGTCCAAGGAAGGTGAAGGCCAAATATTTCCAAAAATCCCACCCTCTGCACATGAAGCCTCTTGACTACATCACCCATGTAAGAATAAGCCCTCTATGCATTCTACGCCAATTTGCCTCCAGTATTTAAGCCGAAAATGAAGGAAGTCTTTAATCTGTGGCAAAATTTTCACATAATTATTAAAGCATTTATTATTTATACACAATTTATTAGGGAACAATTATCAGACCGCTTACACCTTTTCTATCTCAGGGACTAGTTTGGATGTCTTGAATGAAACAAGTTCACGTAAATTTTGTACAATAAAACATTTTCTTCATTTCCCCTATATAATGTAAAAGAGAAAAAGTATAAATGTCTGAATGTACTTCTGAGGTCATCAAATGCATTGAAAAACCATCTCAAAAAAGCAACTTGAAAGGTGAAGGCACGTTGCTGTAAAATTTGCCCAACAATTGATTCCATACAACACTTCCATTTGAAAAATTCTCAGCTGCATAGTAATGTTAGCTTTAAATCAAGTAAAATCATGGGAAAATGAAAACACACCTGCTTACTCACATGAGGAAATTCCTCAAATAAAATAATGTCTTTTACATAAATATTCAGTGAGCACACATGTGCTTATCACGCACTGACCCGAACTTCAGATGAACAATACATAAGTATAAATTCAAAAATCTGTTCTTATTTGTATGAGAATGAGGCTTTTAACAAAGATTCCCACTTCTGCTAATCCCTAAGTATTAAGAATACTGGAAAGGAATTCCTGTGTATGCTGAGTTCTGTTCTCTGTTAATATTTAAATTCTTCAGTTTCCAGTCTTAATAGAAACTGTCTAACACACGCAGTATAGAGCACTCTGTACTGAGAAGGAGCTGCTGGACATTATCACAAATTCCCACCTTGGTAGAACTCTCAAGGTGTCAAGTTGTAACGACTTAATCAAGTGCAGATCTTAAGACCTTCAGTAATCACTCCTGCCTTTGAAAGAGGGCAGAAAAAATATATGAAGGAAGGAAATGTAAAATTTGACTCTATTTCCAGAAAATGAGTTTATTTTTTAATTTAAAATAAAAGCTGAAAATTACATGGAAATTAGTGTACACCAACCTTATTTGAGTTAAGATTAAACTGCTGCAATGCCAAAATTTGTTGTTGATAAGGAAGCTCAAATGTATTACACTATGTTGTATTTTGCCTCCCTTTCACTCAGAAAGTGTATTCATTATAATAAATTTACACTTTACTATGTAAAATTCATTCATATAGCCAGAAGCTTATAAAAAGAATATAGACTAAAGAGCAAGTTGCATAATGAGATCTAATCTATGTAAAATAAGTCCCAGAAGAAATGTCCTTTACTTTGATCATATCCCTTGAAACAAGATCCCCCGCTGGAAACCACAATAAAATGAGAGCTCGGGAAAACTCGCCTGGCAAGCAAGTTAGGTTTTTAAAAACAAAAGCTTGCCAATCCCACTGACCTCATGATCCCAAGCAAAATGTAATTAAGGCTAATAAAATCTTTCAGACTCCCTATGGCTTACTGAGCGAATGAAGATTTTGGGGATCTCACTGGATGCTCCATAGCCTTCCTCTTTCTTCCTGTGCAGCTGAACAGGTATGCTGCCAGGTACAGGAGAGGAACTGGCATCCATTCAGGAGGAAATAATCATGCAGGGATGCCCCTCTGCACACTCATGTGAACTAACAGAAGCCATAGCAGCTCTTCTGGGTCCTGGGGAGCTCTGGTGCTGCCCATTGGCTTTGATTTCACAGGGACAGTCTAACACTCTTCACTGCAAGCATGGTGGGTGAATCACTGCTGCTGGGAGATTATAATGCTAAATTAATTTTTTTAAGTGTTTTGCTGTTCCAGGAGGAAAGGTGTTATGCAAATGAAAAATCTTCTCTCTGTGAACTGCAGATTTGGGAGTATATGTGGTGGTGGCCTCTGGTTTAAGTTACCAGCAAATAGAACCCCATGTCTGGAAAGAAAATAAAGTTCACACATTTCTTCAGCAACAGTATCTTCTAACTGTTGTGCTTTACTTCATCATATCGTGGAACATTTAAAAGTCAAAAAACTAGATATATAACTGGTGGCTTGTCAGGGAACTACTGACCTACTAATAAAGAAATCAAATAATTAATATAGAAATGTATAATTTTCCTCCTGATGTGGCAGCCATTCTGAGAATGTTGTTGCAGGAAGACTTTGGAGTGCCCATCAGTACCAAGACAATCACAGTTTATGGGTGCAAGGCAGCAGCTGGAGGTTCCTATGTGCTGCTGCACTTCTCAGGACTCAGTGGTGGATCTGCCACCACCACAAGCCCCAAGGACATCAAAGCTGACACCAGCTTTTGGGGATATCTGGACTCAAGGAGACTAAGAAAAATTGTTGGTGGAATGTTGTGGAGAGCACCACAGCTCAGCCCATTTCATGGCAGATATGACTTGCCCTTTGTTTTGCCGCTCTCCGGCCAGTGGCTTATCACCAGCAGAACAGGTCTGTCTTTCAGAACAGGATGTGCAGTGCCAAGAGAAACCCACTGGCCCCACCACATCAAACCTACACCAGAGCTATTCCCCACCACTCCAAGGAGACCTGTGTGTCTCTACCAGCCTTTCCACAAGCCATCTTTCCCACCCTTTCCTTGTCCCCTTTCCTCGTAGAAGTTTGATCACCATAAAGGAAAAGAAGAAAGCTTTTTGCTCTCTCTCTCTGCTCCAGCACACATGAACAACGCTTCCTGGTCATTGAGGACGAAATGATGAAGACTAGTAACTGTTACAACATTTCTTTGATAGTTTTTTCCCCTTTTGGCTTCATTTCATATATACATAAACCAGTTTACAAATATTATTATCAAGCCTGAGTTATGTAAAGCTTATCTAACATATGACTTGCTTTAAAGACTGTTAGAAGAATGATTTCTGCATAATAAAACCTCAGGAATACACAAGCGATCTTAGCAAATACAGTATGACTGCTGTGTGGTTTCCCATTGCCTTTGTAGTTTCTAAGACACTATAACATTATTTAATTAGCTAAAATTTCCTCTCTCTTGAGGATGGAAACTCAATGAAATGTCAACAATGCTGTCAGTCTGCTTCAGGCTAAACTCATTACACAAAGGCTCACTATAAAAATAGTCCAAGACAGATTATTCCGTAGCAAAACATAGGCCCATGCAACTTATGCCTCAGAAACCAGATGTGAAAACCATGCAAGTGCTGCATTTTGGGGGTTAATAGGACTGTTATGTTCCACCAAGCAATTATTGATGCTTGTACTTTCATTGTTTTATGTATGGCTAATAAAAAGGAAAAAAAAACCAAAAACAAAAACAAAACACATTAAATCCTGCTAATGATTTCTCACAGGCTGTTTACTGAGGGACATTCTTACATCAGTCAAAGGCTGATATTAAATCTATATTTTTGCTTTAAAAATTCACCTTCTCCTGCACCTGAGAAAATGAGTAGATATAGTGTTTTAAATAAAATGTGGAGAGAAACAAGGAAGAAATTGTTTCGCTTAATCTGAATTATAACTGATGTTTCAGAATATATGTGCTCATTACTAAGAATAATAAAATTTGGCATTTTCTATTGTCAGAAGGTTTATAAAGGCTAAATTTCTTGATTTATTTAAATAGACAGATAGGAAAGAGCAAACTACAAAAACAAGTGCTATATACTGAAGGCATGTGAATTACCTCCTTCCCAAGGATAATGCAAATTAGAAGTATGTAAAGCTTTGTCTGCACCTGGGATCTTTAATGAGTATAAAGAAAAATCAGACGGAGATTCTCCTGGGAAAAGAGAGGATCGTTATTTGAATAACCTGCAGTGAATTCTAATCAATGCAACGTGACTTTGAAAATGAATGTGGTCTTTCAACCTGCTGTACATGAGCCATAATATTAATCATAACTTCATGGCACAGTAAAGCCTATGACAAATGGTTATTCAGTGGACTAACGAAAAGAGCATTCATAGTGGGAGGAAGGTAGGGGCTTTATATCCAGCATTTTTGTTGTTGTTTGCAAAACATCTGTCTGAATGTATATGTGCATGTATGTTAATGTGAGTGCATGTGTGCTAGCTCATATGTCACACATGTGCACCCTTGGTTTAGAACAGAAGCAGAAAACAGGTTTGTTTTCCTTCAGGTCTGACATGAACAAGCAGCATTGTATCCTGTTATGCTTCAAAGAATATGATCTAGTGTTACACTATTTAACACAAAGCTTGGGATCTTTTTTTTTTTTTAGAAGCAAGGCTTCCTGGACACACTAGACATATATATTTGCTGGTGTTTAATGCCTCTCCTCTGCCTCTAAAAGGCTGGAGGTAATTTGTGTATTCTCTCCGCTACTAAGCTTTGTTCACATTCCTATATTTGTAAGAAGAGATTAACATAAAGCATGGTTCACTGGCTACAAAGTAGAAACATGATGCTGATTTACTTTCCCAGAGCATAAAACAGAACTTTTATGTGTTTTTTTTTTTGTTTTTTTTTTTTTTTTTAGTTTCAAGAATTAAAATCAATAAACTTTTTGACATTCTCTCTATTAACATGTTTATATCAGTGAAACAAGCTGTGTCCAAAATCAGAATTTCAAAGAAGCACATCTAAAAGAAGTCAGATGTATTTCATGATGTATTTTAAGGAGTGAGTGCATATTTTAGCCAGAGGGTTATTTATGTAGGGTACAGGGAAGAAAATATATCTTGTTTGTTGATATGATGTGGTAAGGATGTTCATACATAAGCAGTAGAATGTGACAAGCTCTGCCATAAATTCTATGCACCAACATGCACAATGAGATTTTTTTTTCTTCCTGCAGGAAGAATTTGTCACCTTTGGTGGATGCACACCCTGGAGGTCTGCTGGGCATGGGGTCCAGTGTAGCAACCAAGCCAGTATCACAATGTGTTGTATTGCAGGGAGATAGCAACAGAATCTTTACAGTGCTGATGTAGCCACATTAATAGATTCACATATAGACTAAAGTACAACTGCTGCCCATGGCAGCCCTCAGGCAAAAGCTCCAGAAGAGCACAAAGGCCTTGAAGGTTAAGCTTGAGATCTGTCAGTCTGGGATATGAAGCACACTGCTGAGTTAAAGGTCTTCCACTTGCAACATCTTGGCATCTGACCCTGGCCACTCAAACTGGTAGCAGGAACCTATCACATAATTGTCAGTGATCTAGGGGAATAGAAGTTATCTTACCCATAGCTAAAAAACTAGAAGTATAAGAGAAAAATGTCAGGAGACTTACAAATAGGGAGAGTTATAGTGGATAACTGGCTGAACATGTTCTTGGAGTGCAAAGAGTAAACAAAATATTTGCCTTTAAATTCTATGTAAATGTCTAGAGGATGTGGCTTCACAAAGTTTGTTTGTTGAGTACTGCTTTGTTGTTGTTGTTAAATCATATCAAAAAGACAAAGTAAGAGCCACAAGGTAATTAGGGTCTGTTGGAAGGAGGTGGTTGCAGAAATCAGTCTAAGTAGCTTCCTAAGTTAAAGGGTCGAGTATGATTTTATCACAGTGTATATCTTTGGGCAGGAGATTACATAAAGAGGAGGAATGCTTAAATTATGGAACAAAGATCTGAGTATATGCAAGTTTTAACAGTAAGAATTCTTTGAAATAAGCATCAAGAAATGAGTCCAGTTTTCTGCAACTTCAATTTTTGAAGAGAAGATTAGATAGCATTCTAAAGCAGATGTCATCACTTCTTTGGAATCTGTGGGTTTGATGCAAGAATTGTTTGGCAAAATTTCATGTTCTACATTAATGCAAGTCAAATAAGACAATGAAAACTAGTAAGATGTTGTTTTAGGACTGTTTCTGCCTTTTCCTATTAATACCAGCCAGTCTGATGCACATTCTGTTTTACCAGATACTATGGAGTCCCTTTAACTGAGCAGTTGCATGATTGGGCCAATTTGCTCAAGCTTTAAAAACCTAACAAAAAGTTCAAGCTTTCTTGAAGATTTATGGAGAAGGATGACAGTAAGCCATTCCGCAGTCACAAAGAGGGACTGTCATCAGAATCTCCCAGTTGTTTTCTTGCCAGTACCTGTGGTCTTATCTGTTTTGAACTTGAAGTAAAGCTATTAAGGCTTGCTGTGGTATCTGGGAAGACAGAGTATCAATATTGTGCTGTACTGTAAAGGGCTCCATTTGCTTAGCAGCATTTTGTACTGTGAACACTAACCATTTCTTAGTTCTCTGTTGCTATTTTTAAATATTTTTAATATTCTGTTTTAAATATGAGGGAGATATTCTATAGGAAGAGATTAAATAACTACAGTGGGGGAACATGCCACATACTCATCTTGCAGCAGCTTGGAGCAGCTGAAAGTCAGGCTGTCTTCTTGTCAGGGGCATAGACTTAAGCCATCAAATGGTCTTTGCACAGCTTTCATGCCAGATGATCAGTTTCTCAGAGGAATAAAACTCGGTAGCCTGATTGTTCAAGGACAAGCAGGGAGCTTAAATCCCTCGGGGACATTCAGGATTTTTTCCGTGCTTTTCTGGAGGGCAACAAGTTCCAGATGAATTTCAGTAACAATGAACCAGCTACGTCCCTCTCTTTTGGGTAAATCACTGAAGAAAAAAAACAAATCAATTCACATGAAGCATGAGAAGAAAAGGGAAAATGCACTTTAGATTTTTTCCTAACTCCCTTTTTTCTTTATAGGTACAAATATATTGGTTTGATTAAAAAATATAAAATCCAAACCTTAGAATTTAACCATAGGTACTTGATATATCTATTTTTCAAATTCTGAAACAAGGCAGATGATCACAAACTTACAGTATTCCTGGCTGCATTTAGATAGTCTGGAATAATAATGTCATTTTTTCAGACCTCCAATGTGGATGATCTCTAGCTTGCCTCTGTATTTTTCCAGCATGGCTTTCTTTGACAGCCAGTATGGATGGTGTCACTTTCTTGAGGTTCCGTTTGTTTGCTTTGTTTGCCATTGTATTTTACTTTTTTCTAAGCTAGTCAGATCTGAAACCTGAATTCACTAGGACAAAAATTTCACCAGCTGGAGCTCCAACTGACTGATCCATGTTCTTATTCCCTGTCTCAGGAAGAAGAGCTTTGATATGATAACTAAGAAGAACGGTGCCAGTAGAATAAGATGATTAAACTAGGCTGCTCATACAATCAGATTTATGTCTAAGTCCAATTAAGTGGAAGATGGCTCTATTTTTGTTCTGTTTAGGTTATAGTAAAGCCTTGGATATTTATGGTACCAATGAAAAGTACGATCTTTGGTTATATATGTCTTCAAGTACAAAGTTTGTAAGAAATTTGTAATTCTGGCTCATTTTATTTAAGCCACTCTGTAACTGAACAGGGAACTGGATTTTAGACAGAAGAAAACTACCTGATACTTAAAAGAAAGCATAGGAGAAATTAAGCATCTCTAACAATTTATAAAACCTTCAAATGTAATTCCCAAGCTGTGCTACTAGTTTCATCTCTAATAAGGTACAGATTTTGCTGTAAGAATTTTATTTTCAAATCATTTTGATAGCACATCAGCTTAGGAGGGCCCTTAGGAGGGCTTTCTGCATGCCTGTTTTTGTATGTCCCACATGCGTGAATTGGATTTGAACGGAAAATCATTAATTCAACAGAGAGAAAATTTGAGTCCCATTGAAGTTGCAGAGTTTAGCTGCTGAATTGATGGAGGCAATATCACCCATGAGTTTTAACTGTATTTTCACACTATTTGAAAGTCATCAGAAATTCTGGAGTTATAGAAGAGAGAAAATAGCCCTTCCTAGCCAGAAAGGTCAAAGAAGAAAAAGCCTTCAGCTTCATCCATCAGAGAGTGAGAGATACTTTAAAATATTTCATCCAGAGCAGTTTAAAATAGTCAAACCTTTTCAAACTTGCTTGGACAGGTGTTGTCTTAGATTCCCCAGTATGTAGAATAGATAATAACCTCTCTTGATTCAGGGAGAAAAACAATACCTGAACAACTTTGTGAGCAGAGCAAATCTAGTGCCCTCCCTCCTCCTCCTTCCCCATTCTAACATTCACTATTCCTTGAACTCCTTTCAGATGTTGCTCCTTCCGCTTCTACCACCACAAGAGACCTGCAGTTCTTGTTTCTGGTGCTCAGATCCATACCAGCAAACCAGAATATCAGCATAGTAATAACAGCTGGCTAGAGCCCTTCTCCCTCTTCAGCCCTGCAGCTGTTCTCCCATGTCACTTTAACTTTGTCCACTTTACATTGTAGTAGTATACATGAGTTCCGAAAATATATTATAAAAATGGAATAAAACTGTGACACCTATTTCCTCCTGCTTCCTCACTACGGTCTTCTGTCAGTTTAGTCACAGAAGTAAAAATAGAAGCATGTATGAGGAGGGGATGTCACATGGAAGCAGATTGATATTGTATATCCAAGTAAAATTACAGCACCAAGGGTGTGCCCAGTTTCTCTATCTACTAAGAGAAGTGGCCTCTTGCAGAAATTTTTCAGAAAGTTTGACTAAGTGCCAGCATCAAATGAATAACAAACTACTGTCAATAAAAGAAATGATTCTGCTCCTGATAGCAACAGGGAAAACTGGAAGGATTAGACCCAAAAGAAAGAGTAATACAAGGGTCATATATCTGATTTCAGTCACATAGAAGGATTATTGATTTATTCGAGGGTTACTGAAATGAAGATCTGGCTCATGGTTCAGGTGAGGATGGGAAGAAAGTGATTACTGCTATATTACAGGCCTTCCCTGTAGATATGGGGTATGGAAATAACCACGGCTGATCTTACAGGGAGTGCAGCAGATGCACAGCATCTGGTCTCTGGTCTCCAAGGCTACATCTATACTAGTAAACTAAACAGGCTTAGGACATGTCTAAGCACTGCTCCGTGAGATCCATATTGTTTAACCCTTACTGCTGGCTCTGGCATTTGGCCACTGTCAAGCAATGCTGCCCAGGTCTGCAGGTGCTCCCCAGAGGCAGTGGGGATGAGCCTAGGGGCGAAAAGAATAAGCCATGAGCAGTGTGAGCTGATCTATGCAGAGCCCTGAGGCCACAGGAGGGGCAACCATTCATCCTATTTGTTTTCTTTGACATAGGCTGAAAGTGACCCCTTATGATCATGGGTTTCTGACCCTGCTTATAATCTCCATCCAGTGCATCTCGTTTTTTATGGAAATAAAATAAATGACCCAAGCATAGTAGTCTAAAATAAAGCTTAAATAATACTTAAGTAATATCCCACACCTAATAATATCCCATCATCTTTTTGATGCTGTGGGTAAGGGATCAGTTTATATCTCAGCTTTGTTCCCTACGTTTAGAAGAAAGCTCTTGTCTGCAATTGCAGCCCTTCGGCCACAGGGTAAATGCACAGAAATGTAACTCCAATGCTTAAATTGGATGTGGTCACTGTTCCTTGGAACACAGGACAAGGTGTTGGAACAGGATGAGTTCCCTTCCACACAGAATGTCAAATTCTTATTTTGACTTCAGTGAACCAGAACTCATCACTGGCCTTCCGGAATTCAGAATTACAGCCTAATGGGGTGGTATTTGTTTTATTATTATTTTGTCAGAGAACATGATGCTGTTATATTTCTCCACAGTCTCCAAGCATTTCCCACGTACAGCAGACTGGTAAGAGGGAAATCCCTGGTGGATTTTCTGGATTCTTTAGATCTTCTTTTGGGGGTTAATTTAATCAGAATTTTTAAAGGGATAATTACATTTTTACAACTTTTTTTTTTTTTTTCTTTCTTTCTTTTTTTTTTTTTTTTTTTTTTAAGGCAAAAATTTAAACCTTTTTACACTGAAGAAATTTGGAAGATGCCCAAGAATTCCTTTCAAAGTAACATCATCAAATAATATTGTCGTGTCTCTGAGATTTTAGATTCTTTCCTCTGCACCTTTTATTGTTCCTATTTACAGTGCACCTGAAACACATTGTGTAATTGGCAGAGAGCCCAGATTTTCCATTTAAGAACAGTTTGATGATTTCACTTTTTCTTTCTCTCTCTCTCTCTTTTTTTTTTTTTTTGAAAACAGCAGGTGCTCTACATTGTAAACAATGCCAGTCGCCATAATATTATTAGCTTTTGCATTTTTATTACATTTTTGCCTCCCTACATATTTTAAACTTCATTGCAAGGTATTTTTGGCACCAACTCAGAAAGCCTCTTATTTCATAAGGAAGATGGATGCCAGTGAACACAGTGCTTTGTTGTCATTTGTAATTAGAAAGAGCAAGATTTACTTAATCATTAAACCACTCGATATTTGTGGGTTTGTTTCTCATTTTCTGTGTGATACAGCCACACCTGTCCCATGCAGTACATTAATTCCTTTTTCTGCAATATGGATTTTTCAAACGTTTAACCCTCCTCTTTTCATGGTATCAAAATCATCTTTTCTAACATTGCTTTCCTCCTCCCTATCACCTCACCTAAGATCCTGTAAACTGCATTTCAGATTTTTCACAGTTTGATGGGTCAATAGCCAGAACTGACATAGTCCAGTGGTTCTGCAATTACTCTTACTGTGTACTGAGAGTTTATATTCCATTGGTTATTAAAAATGTGTGCAAACAAATGGAGTTGAAGAAAAAAAAAACCCACTAGGAAATCATTTTAAAAGAAATCCTGAAAAAAATATATGCATGAAGGAGCAGGTGAATACTCCAGAAATATAAAAAGTATAAGATAAGAACTGTCTTTTTGTTTAGTTTATCTTTTTAATGTTTGTGCGATTTCTAGATAGAGGAGATATCACTCGAAGAAAAGATTGAGGCTAACATCACGTGCAATAAATATTTATTTGTGGTTTCAATGAGGTCTTCATTAGCAAACAAAGGGAAAAAAATCAAGCTATTTTCATGTTTATACAGCAAGGATGTCTTTTGCTAAACTGCATTTTGAACTACATTTTTTTTTCCAGATCAATTCAATAAGTGAAAGCCCAACAGAGAACAGATGCAATATAAGAGCAATAAAGGGAAGTAAAAAAAATTAAAAATCCTTTGTTCTCCCTGCAGTACATCCGTAAATCTATTAGTGTTATTTTCCTTTCTTCTCTTTTTTGCATCCCAAGCCAGATCTCAAGTTCTCTGAAGCAATCCTTAATCAAGCTCCCCAAAGGCCTACGACTGCATGCAGCAATTTCTCCCCTGCTCTCAGCACAGATGTTTCGAGCACATTCCATTACACCTACATGCCATTACAGCTAATGGCTTATTCTGATGAAGAAAGCTGCTTTCTGCTCAGTGCAGCAAAGGGGAAAATAGCCTCCTGTACAGTTCGTACACTGCAACAATGAAATGTGGGGGCAGGTGGTACAACAGAACTCTCTAATGTTAATTACATACTGTATTACCCCCAAATTTGGCTGGTCATTAATTATGCTAATTTACCTTCCTGAAAATTAGCACCATTCATGTGAACATTTGAGCAGTTTTTAGCAAAATGAACTATGGTGTAGTGGTTTGTAAACTTAAACCTTGTGAAGCACCCGGATCCAGGCTGCAAGATGCGGTACGGGAGGGAGGCCAAGCTGGTGCAAGGGATCCCGCTGGGAATGGTGGGCCCACAGTGTGTCTCCTCTGTGACTTTGGGCAGGTTGCACCTCTGTGCTTTGTGCTTTGGTTTCTATCTGTGGAAAACGACGCCAGTCTCACACAAGCTAAATCTCCCAGTGTTTGAACGCAGCGCTTTGGTGCCTGAAGGATAGTGATTGCCTTATGCAGGACAGCACGCCTCAGACTGCTGAAAGAGCTGGAGGTGTCAGATAAACAGTCAAAAGGTTTTGTTCAGGCAAAGAGTATCTGTCTGTCTTAACAGACTAAAACAATAAGCAGTTGAAATCTTCATCTGGAAGAAATGATGAAGTTAAAGATTGCTGTGTTCTGTAGCGAGCCTGAATAGATTCCATGCCTAGCTAGAGAGAATGAAAAATACAAAGAAGACGAACAAAAAGCTCTTTTAATTTCTTAAACCTGTCCAGGCCATTCTGCAATGATTTTAGGAGGCATATATTTAGATTACATTAGGTGTCTACAAAGAGAGATGCAGTGACTTCAAGTCTGCCTATAGGTATTGATTGATTTTTTTTTTTTTTTTTAATTTAACTCTTCATAAAAAATTAATCTCTGTCTTCTTCTAACAAAAACTAGGATTTTTCCATATTGATTATAGGCCTAACAAAGTAAGGTATCAGATTTAGATTCAATTTGTTTTCCTATGAATTAAATACATTAAATCGCATTTCACTTCTGTTGAAATTGATTGAGTTTCAGAGCTAAACAAAATATCTTCTCTATGTTGTGAACTGTCTCCATTTCTTCCTCAAGGCTGCTGTTTTCTTCTATCCATCTCCAAGAAGCCATCATCATATTAACATAGATGACAATCTGGCAAGGAGGTGCTGATCAAAGATAAATTTCACACTCGCACTTCGCATTTTCTAATTACACCATCTGTGTCAGACTCTTTCGTGGCAGTTCTGCCCAATCTGTCAAATGCTGCATGCCTATGGGAATGCAGAGGAGCTGAGAAAATCGCCTCCATTTCCCCCACCAGCCGATCCATCACCCCAATCGGAGCTGGGTGGATATATTAGTCTAATTGGTACTGGAATGAAGGTTCCAGACTGCATATAAGATGAGGTGTTTGGGGGATGCAAGACATGAGATTTACAATTTGAATCATATTACAAGGCTTGCCCCAGCTTGTTTCATAGCAAGCTGAGAGCAAGCCATGCATGCAATATCAGCATGCGGAGGGATAAAAAAAGAAAGAAATGAGGAATATTTAAAAACAAATCATGAATGAGAAGGTGTCTCCTTTCATTACTCTTGGCTTCTTCCAGACATACTAAATGAAAATGATTACCAATAAGTGCAGATGAAAAGAATTCATCCTTGTGTTAGAACATAAGGAAAATAAACGTAAAGCATTATGTACCTTGACCTACAGAGATGGATAGATATATTCTAATTGAGTCTTGATCCATTAAGTCCAGCAGCCCTATCAAAATTGGGTTGGACCCTTTCACACTAAGTGGGCATTGCTTCCAGTCCACAATGAATAAGATTAAGTTGCAGAACGTGAGAAGCTGCAGCCTTCCTAGCAAGGCTAGCATTTGAAATTATCTACTTTGTGGGTCAGCTTCTTCGGGAAAATTCATCTCAGCTTTGTACCTGTGTTTAAAAAAAAATTGCAAACTACTATCACTGGGTGAATCCAATCTGGGGTAACATCTCTGCCCCTATGCAGTCACAGTGAGAAGTGAAAATGATTTGTACTTCTGAGCACATGAAGAGTGGTGTGTCTGTTTATACTGGGGTCTGCAAGGGAATGCAAAAAATGGTGTGATAAAAGGAAATTTGATTGTGCATTAACACTGGCTACATGCTGAAAAAGGGAACCATGTCTGGGATGTTATGTCATTACATCTTAGTACATTTGCACACACACTGTTTTTAAATTTTGCATTTATTTTTTCTAGATAAGAAATGCACCATGGAGGTACATTCAAGTCCATCTATTACATATGTGAGAATTTCTGGTCTTGAACTCAGGTTCCCATCCACTTTGGATATTGCCCTTAGCGTAAAACTGGTTCACCTAAAGGTTCTTTAATGTTAGCGTATTTAAAATGAGGCAGAGTTTTTTAAAAAAAAATAAAAATCTATGTATGGATTAAATAACTCTATTTTCAAGCCTACCTTTCTGAAGAACATAGGAATCAGGGTTCAAACACGTTACTTTGTGTTTCAGACTTTGGTTTATTTAGTACAGAACCAAAGGCATCACTGATGCAAGAATGCTGATGGCCTGCAGCAACCAAGGAGTAACGCTACCTGAGCACAATACTTTTAACACCCTTTTCTGCATTCAGAGTGAGCTGAGGAAAGCTGATCAAATATTCATAAAGGACAGAAGACAAATATTTGGCAACTCCCAACATTTCAGTGCTAAATCATTTAGTAAACACAGGCTAACAGCATTAACACAAGATCAGACAAAACTGCCCGGCATCACTTAGGGCTAGGTCAGCTGAAAGTAACCTTAATGCTGTAAATCAGGCTTTTACTGCCACATATTTGACTGAACTTGTGTCTTTACTTGAACTTTTGAATTTTTCCCTTTCAAAGAAACATAGAAGACAGCCTCAAGGTGGAATATGCCAGAATGACTCCACTTCAGAGGCACAATCAATGAACAGCAATTATCTCAGATATATTTGAGCTTTTTATAGACAAAGACCTTTGTCTGGATGGGTGCTGCATAACATAATGTGTCTGTATAGGCTACTTCTCTTTCCCCTGTGCATTTTAATTACGCTGACAATTTTTTTTTCTCCCCAAATAGCTATGAACAGAATTTCAATTACACTTATTCATGAGTGTGCAATGCTCATCCCTGCTTCTGGGAGCCTTGCACACAGGCATTGAGGAGGAGACTGGGAGCTGCTGAGAGGCAGGCTGGTTTCTGCAGGGGATGCTGAAGGGACCCACTGCTGCTTGAGGGTTGAGACAGGGCTGCAGCCTCCAATAGCACATTTGGCAAGGGATTCACAAACAGTTGAGGTGCACAGCTGCCTGAGAATGTGGTAGATGCTGCAAGGACCCTTCCATGCATGTCTCCATGGATCTGAGTCCAAGCTGCAGAGCAGGATAGGGGCTGCTGAATGCCTACCCCATGGGCAAGTGTTTTGGCATTGGGGGAGAGTAACTATTATGCTGAGGAGCAGCTGTGTTCTGTAGGTCCTTTAGTGTACAAAAAAAGCAGCTCACCAAATTTTTAGAAGGCAAGGACTTGGGACAGAGTCCTCCAACAAGCTTCTTGTTTCTATTAGGTGAGAAGTAGAGGACTGTATATTAGGAGGAAAAACTAAGTGCTTGCCCTAAAGTATAGTCGTCAGAATTCAGCCTTGATCTCCCAGAACTTCAGAAGCCTCCTTGCCCTGTCCAGTGGTCCCATATATTCTGTTGCCTTTGCCTATTGCTGTGCCTATGACACATGCCATCCTCCATTCTCAGTACCAAGCATACAGATTTGTAGTTTTGGTGTCAATAGGCCAGGCAGGAAGCACATGATCTAGATTTACTCTTCCCCTGTGAAGGGCTCCCATCCAGGTTTTATTCCTCCTTCAGCCACTGAGCTTCAGAAAATATGTGGGAGCTTCATGTCTTTGAGAGAGAAATTCCTGTCTTGTGTTATACTTGGCCTAGGAGTAAAGTTATCAGTGATGGGCAGGCAGATGGAGGCAGCATAGTTGTCAAATGATGGGGAAAAGGACACCACAGATACAGAAAATCAGAGAAACCTCTTTCTGGAGAGCTGTGCAACAGTATTGATAAGGTGAAAGTATGTCAATGAAATCTATAAGAGCACAATCAGCATAAACAGCACCAGTTAAACACCACGGGGTGAAGCTGTGCCAGTGTGCATACATAAAGAGCAACTGTTTGTGAAGTGGGAGAAGCTGTAACAGTCTCTCATATGAGATGTCTCTCTGTAGCCAAGGACATATTGACATGCTTGGAAAATCCCCCTTTTCTCTGCAAGGAAGCCCAGGCACAAACTGTCTGCTGTGGGAAAGCCAATGAACCTTCAGGCAAGTCTTTCAAAACTAAATAAACACGAAAGAAGAAATTTTCTTGGCTGCTCTTTGTGCCATTGGAAAAACACTACCTGTTTGTTTAAAACACAGTCTGGAGGGAAAGTCCTGGTGTCATCATAGTGCTGATGCCCTGTCACTGATACCCTTCCATAACACCACACGATGGATGTATGCAGGAAATATCCTGGTTTCCTGAAAATACATTATGTTCTCCAGAGAAGGGAAAACAGAATTATTCTTTCTGTGAAATTGGAACAATTTGCTTATGCAAATGACACGAAAAACCCTTTCTACTACTCCCTAATACTACAGGCCATGCAGAACCAGGCAGGGTTAAGCAGGATGAGCTGGATGGGGTTATTTACACATTGTCTGAAGGATCTTCGCCAGTCCCTGCTTGAGCCAAGGGAAGTCTTTGGAGACAGAGGGGCTGTGCATGTTGCACTGAGACAACTGAGCTGAAGAAACCTTTGTTATAGGTCGTGCTGATAGGTGAAAGGGAATGTGGACTCACAGTTATAGAAATTGTTCTACATTTGTAAAACAAATATATATGACACTAACATCAGTGCTGTGCAGCTGACTTTGATCTATGTTGTGTGGCTCTTTCAGGTTCCTTTCAGAGCAGGGCTGTGCTCTCTGTGGAGACAGTTTTTCAGAACTCATATGGCTGCAACCAGTAAGTGTATGTACCATTGTGGTTGAATAAATAAATATCCTCTAAAGGAACCTGGTTTGGAAGAGTAAAATAATTAAGAAACATGAAAAACATTACTGTCCATATCCAATTAACAGCTGAAGTATTGTTAGAAAGATAGATCAGTCTGGAATGATCTGACTAAAAGCAACAGTTTAGATAACTTGTCTGATAATGGCATGCACGAATCCCATAAATGCCTAGCAATCCCATATCATTAAGCCTTCAAGGACAAGCATGATTGATGGCAATGTACCTACAGGAAGCAGCTCAGATGGAAAAACTCCAGTGTGTGCCAGTAAAGTAATTACCTGGGGTGGTGGCTACCGTTTCGGTTAGATGGGACTGGGGCAGACACTACAGCGCTCTGAACACTTCCCTGGGCCCCTCTGAAAGGCAGCTCTGTGACCAGCAGCCGACGTGGTTCTTTGCATGTTACTTTGCACATATTGTACGGAACTGCAAGATCAACGTCTATGCCCCTTTACAGTATCTCTGCATTACTTTCACACAGCAAAGAAATATCATGTCCATCTACAGTGACTTTATGCTTTGTGAATCACTGTGTAAGCTGTTCCAAACACAAGAAAATTCAAGATGCACCAGAAATTTAAATCCAAAGTGTTGCCATCTCCCATATGCAGAGACACACAAGTTGTTTAACAGTTAACATTCACCAGCTATGAATCTATCCTTCTTATTTATTTTTTTCAAATCTCTGTCTCCTGTTACCATTCAGCATAAGGACTAAAAATAAGTATGTCACAATCATGCAACCCAATCCAAGTAATCAAGCACTCCTATTTCAGTAATGCTCTTTATGTATAAATATTTCAAGAATAAAGATTGTTTTTGAGCTCCCGAGTGCTGAAATACAGTATTTACTCTTGCAAAAGTAATACTTGGTGCAAGAATTCAGTGACACATCTTCCTCAGCTTCTCAACAAATGGAAGTTGTATTTTCTTCGCCATCATTAAAATAACTCATTTTAGGGCAGTAAGTGTGTAGAAATGTGAGAGATTGACAAATCTTTTTTGACTTGGCTGTGTCTCATTCCCAAGCACATAAGCTGGGCAACCCTCAGTTGAGCTCAGTTTTGTTTCCAGTGAAGTATAGAAAAGCAGGCAACAAAGCAGAAAGACTTACACTGAAACTTCTGGAGGTTATTCCTTTCCATCTTGCATCTGTTACTTGAATTAGCAGAGAGATTCTCAGGTCAAACAATTTCCCAAGTTAAAGGGTTTGAAAATCCAGTGAGGATCATCTCTCTAGTGAATTCCAGTAACATCGAGGCTGTTTAGGGAACACAGAACATCTCTTTTATGATACTTTAGCAGATGCCTCTTGTTTCCGACTCCTAAAAATTTGGCTCATGTCAGTCTGAGCCTCAAGGCTAAAGTAAGCCTTTTTCCTACTGTGTGCTTCCTTCTACAAAAGCCCTGATTTTTATCTAAATTGGTTTATTTCTTTCTAATTTGATTATTTCTTGGTCTATTCAGACATGTTGCCTTTGTTAGAGTCAGTGACAAGTGTCTCTTGGCAGTGGGACCTGTCCCAAGGAAGACGTATGTTAGTACACTTCTTTTTTTATGGTCTGCCTCTACTTCTTTTAAACAAGCTGTGATAGAGAGAAAAAATTGGCTACATTCAGAATGCTGATTTTGTGTCTTGGAATTATATTTTAAAAACTGCATTTAGCACATAGATTGAACAAACACCTTAAGAATCAATGACTATTATTATTTAAAAACATACAAATTTAAGTCTGCAGTAAGTACAGTGTTTTCCATTGAGTTATATGAGGTTGCCTCGAGTTGCTCAGAGAAACGCCTAGCAATATTAGTAGCAGCAATTACTCAGCAAAAGTAGGACAAATAAAAGGCTGAAATATTGTAAGTATTGCAACTGGATTCTGAGGGGAAAATAGTGCAGAAAATTTTCACATAGCTGTTCAAGGGTGTTTACAACTATCAGTGTTTATAATCCTACTTTCTCTCCACCTTTTCTTTTAGTGTCAAAATGGAATGTGGAAAGGAAAAAGAAGTACCAAAAATATGAGTTCATGAGTTTAAAGTATTTTATTTTTCCACTTTTTTTTCCCCCCCTTTTTTTTTTTTCCCCTATTTATTTTCTTTTTTTTTTTTTTCCCTATTTATTTTTCTCAGATGATTCTTGACTGGCTGAAGTTCTGTGTGAATTTTTATATGAGGCTTTTTACCTGTTAAGGCATCACAAATGCTCAGAAATTCTGGAAATATGGAAGTGGAATATGGAAGTAATTTCCAAGTGGAAATTACAGAGCTACTTTTGATAGGCCTCTAGTAACGTTTTTGGTGCCGTCATTTGGCTCTATATTCCTGTGAGTTGTTTACATTTTTGATATCGAAGATCCGCAACCCTTCAAGCCAAGGATTCAAGGTACTTTAAAATTAAAAGTAACGCAGTTTTTCATAGTGGAACAGAACATGCAAAGAAGCAGCTGTAATGTTAGAAGGAGAAGAGGTGTCTGTTTAAAATTTTAACACTGATAACACAGGGATAAATGAATTTAGTGGAACAGTCTACATGAGAAGTTACTTACATGCTTAAAAGTTTTGGGGAAGGATCTGTAGAGCATGACTGGATTTCATGACAGTCAACAGAAATCATAAAATGTTCCAGCAGTGACGTCAAGACAATGACCATAAACCCGACTTTGTTTGCCATGTTATTCTCATTATTTTTCGTCATGACAGATTTTATTAAGGCTATTTATTGTTAACACATGGGTTCATGGATTACTAATATTGCACATAGATATATACGATTCCTGTATTACTGCCCAATATAACTGAAATTTCAGTGGAAAGAGAGACTTGGAATTTTAAATATTGAATTCCAGATGTCTTCTCAGTAGACCTTTGCTACACAAAGATGCATTATGCATTTACAGTTTACTACCTGGAGAGAAAAGAATTAATATAGGAGTTGCACATGTCCAGCTTCTATGTCAGACTCAGCTGAGGAAATCAGTTCATACCACAGCTGGTCCAAAATCTATCACACTTTTACATTTTTGGCAGGATGTCACCTTAGGCACTGTAAATGGTGTATGTGTGCTATATAATTATATTGTCCATGGATTTATGCACCTGTGTTGCATATTTCATTACATTTTCTTGGCCTGCTTATTAGGACTACATTTTACATGTCTAATAATATGATTCAAATTCTACCAAATATGAAACACTGACTTTCAAGCAGAGCTAAATGAAGCTTAAGTAATTTAACATGAACCAATGGAAGACAAAAGAATTACTTTAATCATAACAAGGTCACGAGGTTCCTCTTACTGCTCTTCCACCCACATTTCCTTTCTCTCTGCTCATAAAAAAAAAATCAAGCCAGAGAGGCAATTTTTATCCATTTATTTACTGACAATGCAGCAGAAAGCTTTTTCCTTCTTTTGGAATTAAAGCGTTAATGGGACATTTAGAGGAAATCATAATAAGCTTGGTATCGTTTGCAGAATAGAATCAGAGTTCATACAACAAATATCACATGCATTTTGTTGTTTCAAAACATCAATTGGCCGTATAAAAAGTGTAATAGAAAAATTAAAATTTTGTAATTACAATGACATAGAGCACGTGCCAGCAACTCTGTGGATGGCTTTTTATCTCATTCCCTTAGTGAAAACAGTTAACTAGGCACTGGTGAGATATTCTGTAACTGCGCAACAAAAAGCTGGCACAACTGCCAAGTGTGGCATGCCAGATGTGTGAATACATTCTGGAGAGCAGTATCAGCAGCTCCAACAGAAAGCCATAGCCATTAATCTAGAGACCTCTGGGAGTTCAGGATAGTGCTGTAAAACCTAGACCCTGCCAAGACTGCATCAGATAAAGCCATCAATGCATTGTAAAAAAGACACAAAACCTATTTCATGGGCTGCACTGATCAAGCAATTACAATCATTGACTACATTAAGCAAAGAAACAGCGGGGTGCCCTATAAAATTGACTGCCAACTTGAATAATCAATAGACTCCATGTAGAGTAAATTAAATAACTGAAAAACTATTTGGAAAAGCTGAAGTTAAAAAGCCAATCTGTAATCCCTCATCCATGGAAAAACAATCCTGCATCCAAAAGATTCTTTAGCTTGCTTTCAGTCTTGTCACTGGGAAATACAGCTAATAGTAAACTGAGACGTTCTTTAACTACCTCATTCACTAGTTAATAATTGTTCATTTAACCCGGGCATTCATAATCAATGCATGCATTAGTATCATACCTCCCAATCTGCTAGGCTTCAAACATGGACCTGAATTGCAGGGCTGATATTCAGAATGAGGGAACCTAGAGATATTGTGTGTACTATGAGAGATTTAAAATGATACAGAATGCTTTCCCTAATACAAGGCATATTCAATTTGGCTTGATTCTCCTGATTATTTCCAACATAAACCATTTATAGCAATAGCCATAATTTTGAAATTGATAATAAAATGGATTGGAAATGCTACAATAGGGTTTCTTTTTCTTCCCCAAAAAAGATGCTGATTCATCAGCTAAACAAACAAACAAACAAAAAAGGTTGTAGAAACAGAATGTCATTGAGTAAATTGTTTTCTTCAGACCAATGAAGAAGGATGTTTAAGGGAAAGAAAATCCTCCTCTCTACCCCTGGAAAAGGGTGTGGGTTAAGGAAGTGTGCCCTCCCCCCCCCCTCTCCTCTCCTCCAGCAGTATATCAACACAGCTGAACCTACGTCTTTTGCAAAGACCACCACTCTGGGTTTTCCCTCTTCTGGGCCTCAAATGCTTTGCCAAGACACAACAGCTTTTAGATTTTGAATGAAAGAAAGCCTAACATTTTATTTCTTTCTTTCCCCTCCAATTTTATTATTATTTTATTTATTTATTTATTTATTTATTTATTTTAACTAGTAGAGAATATCAACTTAAATGGCTGCATAATAGGAGAGGGCTGCAGTGATGCTGTTGAGAAGTCTACATAGGTCAGCTGTCCACATGCAAATTGCTAAGACTGGGAGGGAGGAGTTGTATTTAATTGATTGCATTGCACAGTGTCATTGGGTCTCCTCCAGGTACCAGTTTGGAAAAGGATCATTAACTGAGGACTGTAAGTCTTTCAAGAGTGATACCTTCTTTGCAGTATTAGGACAGTTGGAAGCATATTGCAACAGCATAACCAAATTATTGTGTCTTAACAGGTACTGTTCATTGTATTAGATATTTCAGGGCACAACTCTTTGTGTGCAGTAAAATAAGTGAAGTATTGGCACACCAGATTTCAGGTATTACATCCTGCCCCAGCTGACCTAAGTGTCATTTCATGTAATTTTATACCCCAAAGAAAGTGGGTTCATTATAAGTAGCAAGAAATTGATGCCTATGCAAATTTTCTCAGTTTTCATTGCTTTGTTTTGAAATAAAAGTCCATCCAAACTGCCCCCCCCTGCTCCCCCCCCCCCCACTTTTTTTTCTTTTTTTTGTGGTGAAAATATATTCTTTCTTTGGGGGGGGGGGGGGAACAGCCTTCTGTTTTCATTCTCCCAAACTAGGAGATATCAAAGACAGAGATGCAACATATTTTGCTTTTCAGAGAATCTGAAGAAATGTGATTTAGCAGCTTTTCCAGTGGTGCAAATATTTTTTACTCACCTCACACTAACATGATTTTTTTTATGCGGATAAATTAACAAGTAAGTAAGGGTGTTAGGCTCTATACCTATGGTAATCGCATGATTTGGGTTCTTCACTGACAAATGTTTTCTTATTTTTTTTTAGCTGAAACATAATGTAGAACGTTGGATTCACTCAGTTTGGTCTGTGGATTAAAGAAAAACAGATGACAAACTGAAGTTAACTCCTCACTATACACTGCTTTTCTGTTGGGTTGGAATTGTACATCTAGAACATATTTAGTATATGCAGAATATATCTCCAAACCATCATCACTACAAAAAATATACATTAAGGTGTCTGTGAAATCTTTAGAACTTTAATTCATTTGATCAGTATTTTGAGGATTTTTGTACAAGAAATTTTATTTTATTTTATTTTATTTTATTTTATTTTATTTTATTTTATTTTATTTTATTTTATTTTATTTTATTGTACAGTTTAGGTAAGCTGTCAATGAACAACCTGAGACATCATCATTATCTTTCTCAATTGTTCATAAAAATCAGGACAAAACCTCTGAGAACTTGTACCTTATAAGCAACTCACTGTAGCTGCAAGTGAAAGAAAGAGAAATATGATGAACTAAAAATGATTGTGGGTCACAATAAAATTTTCCAACTTGTCTGCTGATTAGATGGTAATGCTGCCCATAAAAGTGAGGGGTTATCTGGGGGGAGGGCAGCACTGCAGAGAACTTGATAAAGCATCCTACTAAAACCTATTGTATTTACTACTTATTAGATCCTGAACTGAAATAGATCTTGATTGTTGAGAGCTTGGGTATTTAAAAGCCTTAAGATCATCAATTACATTACTCATAATTTCCACATCTGCCTGCTCCCTAGCAATTCAGAAAGAGATGGCTGTTATAAGAGTCTTTCTGCAACTTGATTACTATGAGTCTCTGTTACAATGTGCACTTGAAATGCCTTTAAGGATTTGAACTCAACAGCAATTTGCAGCTTTATGGAACTCCTACATGGATTGCTTTTTGGTGATAGTGAAAATCAAATGCGTGGAGATGGCCCAAATTACCTGGAAGAAAAGCAGGTCCTTATCCACTCAAAGGAATCCCTACAAGTCTGCCAAAAACACAGTAAATGCACTCTTCTTTCCTGTGTCATCTGGAAAGTGAATATGTATTTCAAATTAAGCAGAAACTCTGATTAGCTCTGTTGTTATGAAGCTAAACAGCAAGATGACTGTTTGCAGAAGGCATTTAAAAGCTGGAGGGAATCTTTCCTCCCTGTTGTGTCACACTTCAAAATGAATATTTTTAACAAATCTTTTTTTTTTTTTTTTTTTTTTTTTTTTCCAGGGCACTTGCACACTGATCCTATATTCCATTAAAGTTAATGGAGAGCTACCTGTTATCTGTTATGAGATCTGGGTCACATTAACAGAGTGTACTTTTCTCATTAACAAGCATCCACATAGATGCTGCTTAAAGATAGTCTAAGGTGTTATACTGAGATCAACCTGACTCCAGAAACAGAAATACACTCTTAGTTACTATTCTGGCTGCTCCTTTGGTATTACGAGTACTACCTTTATTCTAATGCATTCTTGTAGAGAGTGGAATTCCAAAGGAAATGGATGCACCCAGCAAGTTGCAATTCTATGGAGGCCTGATGTGTAATCTTACTGAAATCAGTGACAGTATCTGTAAGGTAGTAAAGCAGGTATTGGAATAAATGCAAGTAAATGTACTAGCCTTCAGAATTTATGTATGTATTGTACTGTGATGTAGAAAGAGCCTGGCTTGTGCAAAATGGATGAATTGAGGAAAGCATATCATAGCAATAATGTGGAGGCACTCTTAGAGTTTGCAGAGAAAGGAGGAGATAAATAGCAGCATTAACAGATATTACTCTTGTAAAGGACAAGCATAGAATATGCAGTTTCCCTAGTTGACGACAGTTTGGTGTAACTTTTCCCTATGGACAATCTTTTCCCCCTTGTGCTGAAATATCCCCATATTTTTCATGGAGAGAAAATTAATCTCACTGCTACTTGAATGTTACTTTTTTTTTTTTTTTTAATGTCCATAGAACTTGAGTATATATAATTTTCTAATCATTTCACTTTAATCAATTGTGGAAATTACATCCATTATTAACATGTCATGCAACAAATAAGAGTCTTGGTTTAGTGTTTTTCTCCTTGTATCTGTCTTGCATGTAAGGAATCATGAAAAATTCCACAAAAAAAAAGACAAAATGTCAGAGTTAAGCCTTCAAATATTAGGAGATGGGCAACAGGAAAGGTGAGTTGAATTTCCCAAGGAAGAAATATTAAAAGAAATGTAGGGGAAAGGAAAGGTAAAAGAAAGCATGGGTACGATAAAGGAAGTTATAAAGTCACAAGGAAAGTACATAAAAGTGATGGAATAGGCCATAGGAGGAGAAATACAAAAAGGGAATGAATGCATTATAATGAAGTAATAGAAGGAGATATGTCTAGGAAGAATAACAGTTTCTAAGAAGCATTATCACCACTGATAAATGCAAGCAAGAGTGCTGGGGCAAAGAGAAGGATTGCCATCAGCTTCTTTTTTGAACTATCACTTGAAAATCAACTTTGTAATATCCTGCAAACCAGTATGTTGGTGACATGAAGACAAACTCTGACTTACGACTGTTCATCCAAAGCACCTATAGGAGGTGCAGGGAGATGTCAATTCCACCCATGTGGTAGGACAGCTTATGCTTTCACATCATTGCACTAGACACATTCATGATTTACACTGGTGGATATGAGTGGGAGGCTTTCTTCCTGGAGAAGTGTGACAACTCAAACGGAATGCAGCATATCTCATTCTGCCCTGCAGCAGAGAAACTCATTGTGGATGCTTACTTCTTCTGAAAGACATCTTCAGAAATCCAAATAACTATTTATCCGAATATGTTTTGCTTTTAATAATTTGGGCTTTTATTTCCTTCTGCTTTTACAGCATGATGGAGCCCTCAAATTCTTGTAGAGCAGGAAATGTCTGCCTTTCTGTTTCTCTTCAAGCTTCATGGTTGCTATTGGTTTTGGTCATCTACTTGGGTGTGGTGTGTAAAAGGTGATTTCCAACCTCTTGATGATTCTGCATTCATTTGTTTATATATAAAGATAAAAATGGCACCATTAAAACACACACCTAGATTTTCTCAGGTAAGTATATCTGATGATAAATGCATTCTACTGAATACACCACTTCTGTGACAATTTTATGGACTTTTCTGTGTGTTATTTATAAGTTACTGCACTTATATTTTGCCTTTTCACTTGAGCAGTTCTTCCTACAAATTTAAATAGAGATTTTCTAGAAAGTTCAAAAGCACAGAAAGATATGTTTCTTCTCTAACAACAGAAATTCAGGGAAAATGGAAAATATCAGCAGTACTGAATTGTTCACTGAAGCTAAATACTATTTTATCATGTAACTTATCACATAGAAACACTATTAAGTGCACTCACAAAGTAAGCATGAAATGAGTAAGAGTACACTGACAAGAATACTTTAGATTAGAGATGAAGCTGTGCTCCACACTAATGGAAGTAATCGTGTGTTTTATCAACATCACAAAATGGGTGAAGTCTAAAAATAATGAAAATTGAAAGAATTAGTATTTTCCTCTTAGAAATAAAGGCTGAAGCACATGTAAGCAGACATTTAAGATGAGAGTTATCTTACTTCATCTTACTCACCTGAATGTTAAGACACCAATTTAGTTTAAATGTCTAGGGTGTCTTTGTGCTTAATAGAGAGAAAGAAAGACCATCAGAAACTGGATCAACTTATGCCCCAGCCCATCTCAGATTAATGGGATGAATCACTCTCCAGAGGTGCATTAAACACATCAAATACCCTGGACTGAGCACCTGATTTTCCAGTGTCTGAAGTTAGTTGTGGGTCTCTCTTTATCCCAGAAAAAAAAAAAAATAAATCTTTGAAATAAGCATGATCATCCCTACATACAGTCATGATAAGATAGCTTAGTTAATAGAGAAGGAAAGCCCACAATAAATAGGGTCCATAATGTACAGAAAAAAAAAAAAAAAAAAAAAAAAGCATAATTAAACATTTTAATAGCTTACCACTGTTCTAAATATACCTAATCTTTAATACTTGAGGGAGAACAAGAAACCAAATGAAACAATAATTATATCGTTTTAAACCTTACTTCAAGGTTTATCTTCACACTCTAAAAGAAAATGTCATATGGAAATTTCCTTTATTATTTTGGGTATTCATAGAAGGTATGTACAATTTCGGCTTTTTTCTAGTGTGATCTTTTTATCCTACTAAAATTTAGAGGTTAGTTTGTTTCTTGACCTTTTCCATGAGTTTTTCATGAAAGAAACTGTGAAACTCTTCATAAGAAAATGTAAGCTATAGACAGAAGCCTATATTGGTAGCCTTAAAGCCAAATGAAATAGAAGAGAGGTATTAATATCAAACATTATGATGGGAATGGTGGTTTCTGGTTGGACAATTAGTGCTGGCAGTGTAGAGGTTAAAATGTGAAGTGCTACATTCTATCATTTGAAGCCAAAACAGCATTAAAGAGCACTGAAAAATAAGAAGTCTAGTTGGTGTGATAGACCTGAAAAGTAGAGAGTGACTTGTTACTGATCTGGATAATAAAGTGTTATTTGAGGAAATTCAAAAGATTTCAAAAAGACCTGACTGTTGTTGCATGGTGAAGGTGCATGTCTTGAAAAGTCGAAGTATAGCAACCGGTACTAACGTCCACAGCAGACACACTTTTGCTATTTTTATGAGTATGGCCAAATTAGTCACTCAAATAAACAATAGCCGCATGACAGTATACAATTATAATCAGGAAAGTCTGTAATATAGACTGCAAGGATCTGTTCAAATGTGTATTATGGAAATTTGTGAAACTGATGCTTGTAGCTAGACTTATGGATAGATGGATGTCAACAGGAGCTGATTTACAGACAACACATTATGCCGTGTTTTCAGACTTCCATGTTGACCAAATAAATTAATCTGTTTGATGAATCTTCTTTAAACTGCTTCAGTGAGTTAAAGAACCAAAGTCTGTTAGAGATCCTGGTGACTGCCATAATGGACTTTGGATGAATTCTCATTTTTGTTTGTGTAAGTGCACTAAGATGGATTAATTAAGAGATAGGTTAAGGTACTGACCACTAACAGTGAGCAGTATTGACAGAGCATTGAAAAAAGAAACAACTAACATGAAAGAAAACCTCTGTTTTTTTCAATCACTCCCTTCAGCCTCATTTTCAATCGTCTGCATAAAGGAGTCATTACAACAGGCCGTGTGTGATCTATCAAAGGGTGTTTTTTAATACTGTGAATGAAACAAAGTTTGAGAAACTTTACAGTCTGTGGCTTCTGTAAAGATATGAGCTCCTCACCTTCCAAATCTCTTGAGTGGCAGTTCTGATCGAAGCTGAACAAAGTTGAAGTGAGTCATGCTAAGCCACTCACAACCTGCACCATGACATTTATACTCTAAAAAATCTGAATCCACTAATCTATGGTTTAAATACCATTGATCCTAAAAGTGTAGTGCATTTTGCAGGTGGAGAAGATGCCTCAATATCTGAAGCTTTGTCAAAAACAGGAAAAATATATATATATATACCCACCTCTATACAGAGCTTGGTATTCAAGCAATATCATATTTCTGAGTAATCAACCTAGGCCTGCTATACGCTAAGATGTTCAAAGCAGTACCATTCCAGAAACTATGAAATTGTCACCTAGAACTGTTACTTCATAACTGTTCCCACTGCCACAGAAATGAATAAAACCAGTGAAAAGCAAGACAGTTTGGAGGAAGTCTTATGTATTATTTTCCTGACTTAAAGAAACAGCAGTTCTGATTCTTGTTTAGGAAAGGCAGTGACATTATCCAAGCACGTGCTCCTCTGTAACTAGTTTGGTGGGTCATGGTTCTAATAGATTTGAGCTACAGATCTCATAAAATCAAATGGAAACAACTTCTTTCAGTAACATCTAAATCTTATGTTGAGATTGAGCAGTCAGATTAAGTACTAACTAAGGTCTTGCGTTCAAAATATTAATTGAAATTTCAAGGTTATCATTTTAAAAAAGTAAAAGATTAAACTGAATATGAGATAGTTATATATCAACATGCAAAAGCATATCAATGTAAAGAAACATTAAAGAAGAATTTTTAATTGATAGGCACATAATCACAATTCTCTAAAAGAAATCAGTGCACCCAGCATGAAACATATGAGTTTTACAAACATCATTTCAATTTTTTTTTATTACCTAGGAGCATTAGGATATACTTCCTTGACTCCATAATAATTGCTTGCAGTTAATTACAAATGAAACAGAAGTGCTGGTAATATTAGACTTGCACCCTGCATAAAGCTAGAAATTACTGCTATTACTCTTATTTGCTGAGAATATTGGGTCATAGATGCTAATTAGCAGTTCACAGCCCCCTACAGGAAAAAACTCATTATTATGAAAATCTGTCTTGGTAGCCAAAGCCACCACTCATGTCACTGTGAATGTTTTTGTCAGAGCAATTATAAGGTATGACAAAACTTAAGATTTACTTTTGTGTAAAGAAAATTCCGAAGGTTAAAAATACAGTGTGCTAATCTAGATATTGTCGTATGAAAAAAAAGAAATTCTGACTTATTTCCTCTTAGTAAAACCTTCCTGTATACAGGGTAGAAAGACAGCAAATTTTTATTAAATGTGCACACAAACAATACTTCTTTCAAAATACATAAAATATAAAAGAAGTCTCTCTACAGGCAAATAACAAAGTAAAATGAGACATAAACAGCTAACGGAAATTAATGTTGCAGGGTCATATACCTACAGCAAGGAAGACAATTTATTGTTTATTAGTAATTTGGGGGGAACATTTCATTTCCTCATAAACAAGAACCTGATTCAGGAAAACAAAAATAAAAATAAAGAAAAATAAACATAAAGCCTTGTTTACCCAGAGGTTACTTGAAAAATATGAAGCAGAAAACAGTGTTTTTGTTTGATTTATTAAACCTCTCTCTCCATAGCACATGCAAACAGCTTTGCATGCTTGGGGGAAAGGAGACAGTGAATAAAAGAGCAGCTAATTGTAATGCCAAGCTGAATTCTGCTTGTTTGAGGAGAAAAAAAATTCTATGTTGGATCAAAGCAGTGGCATTGGAGCAATTCTAAGTCACTCAAAGATGTGGAGCAGTTATCACGCTTGATTTCAGCCATGTAAATTTAGGCAATTTAAAATGCTTGCCTGTTTGCTCCATGTTGGCCAAAATGGGGAAGGGTACACCAGCCAAAAGGAATGTCTTACCAGCCTTCATAAAGTGGTCCTAAAAACAAACAAGTGTAGGCTGGAAGTCAAAATTTCCACAGCTTTGGGTGGCAGAAAAAGTTTCTCTCCCACAGTTGCCTTAAGGAGATGAATCCACACAAAGTTATATATATTCAGCTACTTAATGTTACATAAAACATGGCAAAATGATGAAGAAAAAGTAGGAAATTGAATTATGTATTGACTCTATTAATGCTATAAGTTATGGTAAAGGATTGTATGAATTGTGCCACACTTCAAAGAAAAATGATTCCTCAAAATCATTATCTGCTCCATTTGCATTAGGCTGATCTTCATTTTCAGCATAGCTAACTGGATTTCCTTCAGCATACTACTAATGCAACCATGCTGCTCACCTACTAATGTCAATTAGCTTTCTTTTGATTAGAGAGGCTTTCATTACTTAAAATTAAACAGAACAGTGCACTATTTGGAGACATATAATAGCACTTTTAGAATAAAAGAAAAAGAAAAAAAAAATGTCTTAAATCTGGGAAATGAAACAAGTCATGCAATATACTTCTATAGAATTTGTTATCCATATAACATTTGGCACTTTCCTAATCCTCCAAAACTCTGGTATGAAACCTGGAACTGTGAATGAAAAAAACTGAGTTTCAGCTTGCTCATACTTTACAGGCCTTGTTTCAAAAATAGGAGACCTATGTGAGCAAACAGAAAAGGGTCCTGGTGCATTTAGGAATGCATAAAGCAGTATACAAGGACTGTATTATAAAGAGGTATGTATGCACAGAGATTTAAGAAATTATAACTTTCCTGGCCACCCAAAGTTACTCTGCTACACAGAATACTCTTGTTCTACCACAATGTTTTAGTTAGAACTTTCAAGACACACACTTGAGGTATTGCTTAGATAATGCAGCATGTCAATGAATTAACATAAGACACACCGCAAGGTGAAGTTTAGGAGGCCTCTAATAAACAAAAAAAGTCAAATTCTGGAGACGAGTGGATTTTCTGTGTTGCTGTATCATAGACAACAAACCTGTAAATCTTTACTCATCCAATTAGCCCTCATTCAGTTGAGTGGGAAATTTGCAAAATTAGGTTCTAAATAATTGCTAGCAGTCTTTCTTTTTCTGACAACCAAGGTCAAATGTCACTCCAATCCAAGCATTGTGGGACCAAGGTATAGAGACAATACTCGTACATGACGGTGTGCTTGGTTGGTTGCCACCCTAGAATGAGAAAGCAGCAGAGATGGGTAAATCTGGGCTAACACTGAAGAGCTGAGCCTGAGATCACCCACAGCTGACCCCAGTTATGCCTCTATATCATATTCTGTGTATGTCACCCTCTGCAAAGTCAAGACCTTACTGGAATCAGATAGGCTCAAGGCTAGGGTTAATGCTAGTGATCTCTGGAAAGATTTGGTGGAGATGGCCCACCTCAGCTGTCTGGCTGATGACCCATGACCCATCCCAGCAGTCTGTGTATGCTCTGAAGAACAGTTCCCCATGGGCTCTCCTCTTGCATCAGCTAAGGAGTACGTTTGTAACTACTGTACACATTCCCTTACTCTTTGCATTTAGATGAGGCTCTAAGTTGATCAGCAATGAGAAAGTGCTTTTTTCATCTCACAAGATATCACTGTCAGAGCTTGATTCCAGAATCTTGAGTATTCATGTTTCTACATTAGAATAGGAGAAGCAACACTATATTATAATATTTTATTATAACCAGGTGTAATGTAACAACATGTGATGTACTGCTGTAAATCAGAATCCAAATATTTCAGTGTTATTAATGTATCCCCAAAATGCTATAATAAAATCTGTCCTGATATGTATTGTTATTACCACATTAATGGTCAAATAAGAACTATTTCCAGATCCGTGGGTTAGGCCCCCTGTACATTTTTTAAAACATCTCTGTGATAAGCCCTCAAGATAATCAAGCTAAGATTCAATTGTAGCTGTAAACTAGAGCTGTTAACGTACATCTTGTTTTTATATGTAGATCTCTTTATAAATATATGTACATGTCACTATCACCATTTTATAATCCCACAGCTAAAAACAAGTCATATTAGCATATGAGAGAACATTTCTCATCTAGTGAATGCAGCATGATTCTAATACAGTGGAGACTGTAGCTCTACTGATTTATCTCCCCCAAATTTCTTTAAGATTCATCAATATTAGATTACTTAACTCAATTAACTCAATCAATTAATTGATTTTCATGCAACTCATGTTAGGGTAACAAATCTATGAAGGCTACTGTAGGTATTTCACTTCCTCTATGAATTTGTTTTGAATTTCTGTTTCACCATCCTAGAGATTACTTTCATCCCCAGACAAATAGAATGGGTTAGATTTAAGGCTGTATGGATTTCTGGAGCTAAATAACTTCAGAAATCAACTGGAAAGAAGGAAATAAAGGCTTTAATTTACTGTTTCTGAGTATTTGTGTGCACAATTATGAAAGACTTGAAGAGTTTCCTAAGCCTAAAAAATATTCATAACAAATTAAAGGAGAATTTTTTGCCTGTTATAATGGAGCATAATGCTAAAAATCCAGGTCTTGTCTACCCTAGAGGACAGCATTTTAACTGCAGAACTAGTCAAATAGTTACATCCTGAGAGAATAAAGAAATCTGACAACTCAGAAAGCAGATGTTTTAGCTAGATTTTTTTTACTTTTCTTAACAACAATTTAACTCCAGTAACAAATGAACACTGATGAGAAATGATGTATTTGTTAAAGATTCAATACCTCTTCAGAGCTCCAAATAAGCATCTGAAATTCCTCAAGAAAGTTCTTCCACAAACAAAAGGTTAATTACATTTTAGTGTGTATCTTCGGGTGAAGGCTATTTTTCTCCCATGCAATTACAATAAGAGTAAATTGAAGGGTTTCAGGATTTCAGGGGTTTGATTGATGTGTTCATTAATTCACCTTTTCAAACTGAGGAAGAATCAAATTTTAAATATTTTATTAATCACTTGAATTTTTCTTGAGGTCATTTTTCTATTGTTCCTTTGTCTGATTGATTGGCACCTGATGGCTGGATCAAGATACTAAAGTCCATTTTTGTCCTGATTTTCTGAAGAAATGAAATTTGTATATTCACACATTTGGGAAGAATTTCTTCTTGCTTGTAATCTTTGATCTGTTTGGCCATTTTCAACAAAATTGGACAGAGTTCTAAGGGCTCCCACTGAAAACACAGTGTTACCAAATGCAACTCCTGATTAGATATCAAAGGCTGCTGAGGGATACATGCCCGTAGGAAACCAAGCGCCATCAACTTCTGTTTATTGTTTCCTTCTTTCTTTCCTCTTTCTTCTTTTATGGTGGTAGGACAAAAAGAAAACAAAAAATGTTACATGGACAATGACTTTGCAGTTCATACACTGATCGGCTGACAGATTTCAGACTCAAAAATAAAATTTATTTACCCTCAGGTAAAAGCAGTACAATGCACATCTTATGCTTATCACCTAGCAATACTACCCTGAAGGAAAGTGCAGCTGTTTGTAAGCTATGTGGAATTTTCATGTGAAGACAATTGTACATGGATGTATTTCCTACTTAGACCTGTAATAATGGCATCTACCAACACACATCACAGCTGTGGGTTTAAATTTTGCTTCTGATCTCACTTACCATAACCTAATGACATTCTTTAGCCTTGTTATGGGGATCTGACTGTTCCTCCAATCTCATCTACTGATTGTTCTGACATCAGCTGCAAAGCAAACAGAAAGAATTTGTTCATTCTCCAGGTAAGGTCCAGTGTTGATACATATGTGCAAGAGTTTTCTCCTGCTGCCTGAATCGACAGAGTAATGTGTGTCTGCTTCATTCAGTCACTGAAAAGCCAGCTGAATCAAAGGCCTTCAGTTCCAGCTACCTTCTTTTCCCCTTAGCAGTTACATACTTAGAAGGATGAAGGATATTTATGGGCAGGTAGCTGCAGAAGGAGATCCAACTGCCCAGGGATATTGCAAGTGAGGAAAGGAAAAGAAGAGAGGGGTATTCAAGAATAGTACAGTAGCGTTAACATCCTCAGGAGTCACAACCTTAGTCTTCTGGAACCTGTACTAATTCATTTAAATGTCAGAAGCAATATTTAGGTAGAAGTCATGAGTTCCTCCTGTTCTGTACCAATTTCTTGTCTTCCTTTGTTGTGTAGCCCAAGATTGCCTGGAATTAGTCTGGAGCATCTTCAAGCCTAGACCCAGATATACACATCTGAGGGTATTCCAGAGGGAACTGTTTTAAAATCTCTTTACTCAGGATACATTTGCTCCAATTTTCTAAGCAAGTGGCTTGGAGGAGGTCCCGAATGTGTGCCAATTCCTGAATAGATTACTAAGTCTCAGAAGAAGGAGATGCCAGTAAAAATTATGCCTGTTTTCCAGACCATAGGCTTTGATTGAGGGAAATGTTTAAATGTGTGCTTGCAGCAATAGAGAAAATTAACATACAGCAACACGCTGTCCTGCATGGCAGGAATGTAGTCCAGCTGTGCTGGATTTCTATGAGGGATGAGACATGTTTCCTATGGAGAGCTTCTTTTTGTTCACTAAAAGCTGAGAATTGAGGGGAAGAGGAGAGGGAAAAGAGGGAGAGGAGCTACTGACTCTCCCTTTGAAGATGTTAATAAGATCATATTTTGATGCTGTATTTTGAAATAAGAGGATTCCCTTTTTCACTGTAAAATGTGCCATAAAAATGACACCACTATTTATTGCACAGCATTAACAAAGACTTTATGTCTATTATTTAACAAGTGAAAATGTTAGCTATATATACCACTCTCTCAGTGGAGTTATGTGGAAGTCAAAATCTGTGACTGCCGTCTACCAGCTTAAGCCCAGATGTTTCACTTTCCAAAGGATCATGGAAAAAAAAAAAAAAAAGAAAAGAAAAAAAAAGAAAGAAACGGACCAGTGTAAAATACTTTATCAGATGTTGACCTTCTGGCGGGAAGTCAGAACCGTCTTGTGGGAAAATGAATAACTCCCAGCTCTCATTCTCATTTTTCCTGATGCTGTTCATAGACTTGTTCTTCTTCCCTGTTCTTGTTAAGCTTTTATTTCATGCAGGACTTACAGTGATGTCAGGCGTCCATTATATTTATTCCCTTACGTTTTTACAGATACATGTATAAATATACGTATATAAACCCCTAAATCTAATAATTAGTTCTCCTTATGATAGCACTTGTTCCAACTAGTCTGCTGAAATCATTAAAAAATTCTCTCTGCCAAGTGAACCCATGTTTAGTCAATTTTTTTCCAAATATATGTGAAATAGTATGTTTTACCAGAGATAGACAGAACATCTTTTCCACAGTTGTATTGAGTGCAGCCTCAGCAATTCTGTAGACTGCACTAAGCTAAGCAGTGCATTGATATGGCAGAAGGAAGGAATGCCATCCAAAGGAATGGCTTTAAACTAATAGATGAGAGATTTAGGTTAGATTTTAGGAGGAAATTCTTTACTCAGAGGGCTGTGAGGCCCTGGCACTGGCTACCCAGATAGCTGTAGGTGCCCCATCCCTGGAGGCATTCAAGGCCAGATTGGATGGGCCTCCGGGCAACCTGAGCTGTTGGGGGCAGCCCTGCCTATGACAGGGGGCTGGAGCCAAACAGTCTTTAATGTCCCTTCTAGCCCAAGCCATTCTGTAAATCTAAGATTCTTTAATTCTATGATTCTGTGATAAAAGAAAGCATACTCAGTAAGTACATAAGCCTGAAAAAAGTCTCTAACCACTAAAAGACAATGACCATCCAGAATAAAACAAGTATTGGATTCCGCTTTATCATGATGTATCATTTTTCTCCTTGGTGTATTAAAGTCTCATCAGAGAGTCCTATCAGATTTATAGGTTTCCCACAAGTGTATAAGCAAATAAGTAACACTAAAGCAGACTCTGTCTAGCTCAGGACAGGAATAACATTGTGACTGTAGAGTAATAGGAGCTTAGTACAAAGTCATTATCAGACACATATTGCAAATTCAATATGTGTTGCACATAAAATATGCATGATTTCTCCTTACTCTATATCATGTACCAAAAATATAATGTGTTTCTGAGGTAAGAATTAAATTAAAATGAAAAATTTCACTGTAAATAAAAAACAAACAACAGAAAACAAACCACAGTTCTCCTGATATAGGTAAGTAGAACTTAAAATTGAAAATGTTTCACAATCATCCATTAAAACATACTTTGAAATATTCTTAGAATCCAGATTTCCTGCCAGGGAAATGAAGTAGAGCTAAATATTCTAAGCAGGAAGCTTGCCTGATAGACATTATTTACCACTAGAAATTTTTATGACATAAAAAGATGATAATTTGCAAGGTAAACACTCTCAGCCTCAAGTCTGGAATAGTACAGATAGCATGCAAAAAGCTGCCAGTATACTATTTTTTTCTCCACAGAAATGCATGCCTGTTAGAAAGATGATGGGAAATGAAAGGGACAAAGTCTTGGAAAAGATTGCTTGGTGTGTTGTGATTGTGTGTCCTTTTGTTTTTACTAAATTGAAACTTTTTGGAGGGTTAACCTGTTTTTGTTCTGGTTTCTACTGAAGCAAAAATTGCAAGGAAGGGGGCAGAGCAGCTATTCCAGGCACGTGTGCCATCAGTGTATGGCCACCTCACGCTACACAGTCAGGCAGTACCAGAGGGCAAAAACCTCAGCAACTCTAACCCAAGGGCTGTGGCAGAACCCAGTATAGACAGATTTATGTTCTGCAAAGAGAAAACTATGCTACTTGTAAGGCTGGAACACGAAATCTAAGCCAGTCTCTGTTAGAAATTCTCGTAGGGAATATGTGACTCCAAAGGCAAGAGCAAATATAGGCTGAAAGATACTTCCTTTGAGAGGACTAAGCAATACTTCTCTGAAGTGCAGGAAGACCATGAAGAAGCAGAGCTGAAGAAGCAGAGCTCTAGAGAGAGTCCAGCAGGCTGTGAAGATGATGAAGGGACTGGAGCACCTCTCCCATGAGGAAGAGCTGAGAGGTGGGACTGCTCAGCACAGAGAAGAGAAGGGATCTTAACAATATGTGTAAGTTCTCAAAGGGATAGTGCAGAGGTGACAGAACCAGGCTCTGTTCAGCAGTGCCCAGTGCCAGGACAAGAGGCCAGGGGCACAAACTGGAGCTGCCTCTGAGCACCAGGCAGAACTGCTGTGCTGTGTGGTGCTGGAGCACTAGCACAGGTTGCCCAGAAGCTGTGGGGTCTCCTCCTTGTAGACCTTCAGAAGCTGCCATGCCATGGGCCTGGACCTCCTGCTTTGGGTGTCTCTGCTGGAGCAGGGGGTGGGCATGTGGCTCTAGAGGTTTCCATCAACCTCAGTGATTCTGTGAAAAAGGCATATTCTTATATATACCCCTAGCAGTTTTACACTTCTGCCCTCCCAGCTCACTGTGCAGGTGTTTGTGAGGCTGCCTGTGATTCAAGGTTACCCCAGTGCTGTTTCAGACATAGACATGGAGCACTTGCCCTACTACTTCCTGAAGTGAACTGACAGAGCCACAGCACAGGAGCGCATCAGCCCTCTATAAGGCTGGGAAAGGCTTTGAGTACACTTTTTGAAATACATCACCTTACTTGTCAAGGCTTCAGTCTGTCTACACAGGGAAGTGTGCTGCCTAAGTGCAGAGGAAGTTAATTATGCACAGAATAATTAATAGCAATTTACTTAGCACATCTATATACTTACTTGCAGAAATAGGAAACGTGCTTGAAGTGCTCCCATTGATTTGAGAGAAAGCTTGCTTTAACCAGAGCTCCTCCACCCGTGGACTGGTAATGCAGGAAAGCTGTGATCAGTGGTGTTCTGTCAAATGAATAAAGGCGATCACCAAGCAGTATGTACCTTCATCGATTTGTAGGTCAAGATTTACGAGTCCATTATGTTTTAATAGTAAGCAGATAGATAGCCTTATGCTATGTGATGCTCAGGAGAGTTGCAGAAGGAAGAAAACCTACACCATTTCTCTTACCTTCTCCAGCCTAAAAGTTAACAGTTCATGCCTCTGAATACTTGTTAACAACCTGCTCTCCAAAAATGTATTCAGAAAACCTTGGCAGATTGCAGTTGTTCACAGCCTTTGCAGGAATTATAGAAACTGTCAGTATGACTGCTATTAACATAACAATATCAGAAAGGATCTAAGTTACAGCAGTGATGTGAGGCCTGGCCAGAGCATGCTCCCAGTTGCATAGCTCTCACAAGGGGCAGCAATCCTATTATTTTGTCACAAAGGTTGGAACATGTAGCTGAAAAAAAAGCCAAGATACCAATCTGAGTAAATATTTTCCATAAGAACAGACATCCCCCCTTCTCTGGAAAAACACACAAGGTGAGAAGTGAATATATGCTCATTTGTAGTTTTGGCTGAGTGATTTTCTCTGCAGATCCACCTTAAATCCTTTTCTTTTCTTTTTTTTTATTCCTTGAAAGCTGCACATCCCAGCTGGCATGTCCCAATCCTATAAACATCTCAATATAATACACCATCATTGTCTGATGTATGGGCTTCCATTTGGTACACCATGTCCAAAGAATATTTCTTTATGCTCGAATGACTCATCTATGAGGAGATTAATCTCTCTGGGGGAGAAATTGGTGTCTCTCCTGTGGAAGCAAGTTGCTATGCACACATTAGCTGCACATCTCACTTGTGCTCTTAATATTCAGGGTACAGCTTCTATCTGCCATAAAAATCCTTTTGTCCTTCCCTAACTTAGAGTCATTCTCCTGCCCTGCTTGCAAAGCAAAAGAGAAAATTTAAAGCTAATCCTTAAGATAATACCGTGAGGTAGCACTCTGTGTGATACTGTTCATACTTAACTCACAAGCTGGTTTCCAGTCTTTCTGGGTGTCAGTTCGTCTTTTTTACCCTTTTTCTTCAGCCTGCAGCAATCAGCAAGATGACACAAATGGCTGACTTCACTGAGTGAGGAGGGCACCAGCTCTGACATAGATCATCCCTGATTCTCAAAGAGGTGAAGGTTAAGCCTATACCATTTTGTTTTGTTGGCAAAGCAAGATTTAACAGGCCGCTTCTGCTTTCAAGAGAAGAGAAAGCAAAACAAGTATGTATCACTCGATGTACATTATCACTTCCTCGTTAGCAAGGAAATAAAATCTGTGTTCCAAATGTTTTCATAAACATGAAAACTTCGTATGAGCTCTCTTAGTCGTCCTGTTTGCTTGAAACCCTGCTCCCCTATCCAATGAGCAACGGCAAAAGCAATAAAGACAACTAGTATTACATATATAAACTTGCAGATACGTTGTCACACTACAAAGTGCAATTTAAAAGATCATCCAGAGCATTTCCCCCAAAAGGAGACTTTTCCTACACAGTTAGATTTAAAGACACAGATTCAGTTCTATGCAGCTTTGTCTTTTATTTAAACCTATCAAAAACTTGAGGCTGTCACAGACACTGCCAGTAATCTAGAGCTATTAATTAGTACACCCATGTTTCCTTCACAACAAACACTTTAATTTGTCCTTTAAACAGTGTTCATGATATTAGCCCTTTGCTCCTGCTTTATTTTTGTCTGTGTGATATACATTACACATGAGAGAATCCTACGTCCATATGTCCACAAATTGCAGTGGACATATGGCAGCATACAGAAAAGAAAGAGGTCTTTTACATTTTGCATACAGAAGCCCTTGCAACCATTATCATGGAGACATTACAGCATCCCTTTATATTATGTTGCTATTTTGTCAAGTTTATGTCATGCATTTGAACCTTCTCATCTGGCTTTATTTATTTAAATTGTAGGCACTGGGTTAGTCTGAAACAATATGCAGAAATTGCCCCAGTAATAATTCCTGCAACAAAAGTCATTCAGTTAATCACAAAGAAATGTTGGTTTTACTTGCAGTAGAGAACAATAAAAATTTTTAGACACGTATTGAACACTATTTGTCATTAGTTACCATTTTAAGCCAATAGCAGATAAAATAGCGGGTTGGTTTGAATTGGCCAGCTGTTTCAATACAAAACATTGACATTTCCTGTAAATGAAGGGATGTTTTAAGAGGGGATGTATGAGGATGCTGACTGTTGGACATTCAAATAAAAAAGCAGTCTCAAGGAGCAGTGACCTGTTCCTTCCTATACAGCTCAGAGCAGCCAGCACTGCTTTGCATATCACCAGTAGACGCGGATGGACCAAGCACAGAAACAATACTTTTATGAATGTGGGAGCCACTGGGTGTGCAGCCACATGGGCAGTGCCACTAGGGAACTTCCCACTGCCCCTCATTGTTTCAAGGCTTCCTTCTCTCCTCTCGCCTTCCCTTCTCTTTGAGTGATTTTTTTTCTTTTTTTTTTTTTTCTTTTTTTTTTTTTTTAAGTATCCAGAGGAAAAGCCAGTGATAAAGGAGAATGTCAGGAGACTGTAACTGCACAGGACACGGTTTGTACTGAGACATGCTCTAAGAGCAAGATTCAGATCAACTCACTCTAGATGTCTGAAGATAGTGGACATCAATTCCAGTACACTGAGCATGCTCTTGCAGGCAACATCAGAGATCTCACTGTTTTAAGGAGTGAAATACTGCAAGAGATGACTGTATCTGTCTAATGCCTTTAGAAAGAATGCAAATAATTAGCTAGATTAGCTACCTACACAGCTATCACTGTCATCTTACATAGCAGATATTAGGCAAGAGGAACTGTACTTTCAAGAAAAAGTTTATCCCAGTAAACAGATGAACTGCAAAAGATAATGAAGCCTCTTATTTGCAGAAAAGATTTACACAAGTCCTTTTATTTGATATATGGAAGGCTATCAGCTATACTGCCTTTTCCATCCTGCTCTGCTGAGTGCTGGTCCCATGGTCCCTCAAGCACATCTAGGTACGGGCCCAGTGCTGTTCTACCACGTATGGTATGTCAGTGACTCCCAGAGCATCATATTCTGTACTGGTTCTCCTATTCTACACCTGACATAATTTATGAAATACAAAAGAACATGGAGCTTCTCTTGACACTATGTCAGAGGTTGGCGAGAGTGGACCCTTATTTTGTTGTTACAATGGTTACTGTCAGCTGCAAAAAAAGGCATTTGCAGCCTTAGAAATAATAGCAAAGCAAGATCTGGGCTCACCCAGTGCAGGAAATTTCTCTGGAGATCCTTATTTAGACATACCATTTTGAGGAAGAAAAAGACAAAAGATAAAGCTTAGAAGTCCTGAGCAAAGCCTAGTTGTTCTGCTAATTCTGGTGGTAAAGAAGGGCAAAGGAGCAGAAACATCATTGCACACCTCCTATTACTCCCGCGCCACATTGGCGTGGGGGGAAAGATCTGAGAGCCTTAATAGTTCCCAAGCCCTGTGCAGACAGACAGACTGACGACAGCTGCGTGCCTCACACATTGCGGCCACCTACTTCTGGAAGGTATAACCAATCCGGTTTCCCAAGGTTAAGCAATAAAGGTTCAGAATATCAAGGTTAAGTAATAAACACAAAGCAAAGGGAAAGTATTCCCTCAATTCTTGAATAAAACATTCCAAGAAAGTGCACTGCTAATGGATCTGAAAAAATAAGCACTATGTAGCAACAGTGGGTCCTCAAGTGCAAGTAACATCATGCACACTGACTGGTTTAAGTTTTATGCAGCTTCACCCCATGCATTTCAGATGGGAGTGGTAACGTACCCCTCAGTTCTGTCTCCTTGCTTGCTGTAGGTACAAGGGTACTCTTTCCCTTCTTCTCATTAAATACTTTCCAAGCAGATGACAAGGATAGTTGCCAGCTAAACTAAGCATGGATTAAAACTACTTTTCATGTGCCCAGTTACAATAGTAACCTGGCAACAAGTATTCCTTTTCTTCCTTTCTCCAAGCTAGCAGTGTATGCAAAAAGACTGAATTAATTCCCGAACTGAATGTAAAACTCCAGCCAGGGTGAATTTCCTGGCTAGGATGGAGTGTGGCTTCACCATTTCCAGCCAGTTTCATAAGTACTACACTGTCCCCAAATGCTCTCCATTGCCTTTCCCCAGCTACAGGTCTATGGTGCGCGAATAAAAACCACAACAGTTGGAAAGCGGGGTAAGTGATCAGAAATAAAATCAAGGTCCTGCAATATTCAAAAACCAGGTCAATGCTCACAGTCCTCACCAGACTGATCTCAGCATGTAGCTGACTGTCCTCTGCCTTCCACTTTAACTTAGTAGACTGTGAATTTAAGGACCTTTTATATCAGAAAAGTTCACAGCCCCACTTGTGCTATCTAAATGATGGGAAGTCTCCACAGGGCATGGGTGGCTCCATGGGTCTAACTTGACAGCACACCTAGTTGAGAGCCCATCCCACAGTAGGTCTTGTGGTTTCAGTTGTCAATCTTCATAATCAAGAGAAAGTGAGTGTTCTTATACGTACATATATATATATATATATATATATATATATATATATATATATATAAAATAATTTTAGATATATATTATAATTTTAGCTTCATTCTCTTAAAATCTGAGAAAAACCAAGGCCTCTCCATACATTCTTATAATCACAAAGAAGACTTTATGACTGAAGACAGAATGGGAAATTCTGCCTAAATCTGATGTACCTACACTTAAAAAGTAGGAAAAAAATGAGAAAATCCATCTTATAACAGATTGAGTACAGCATATATGCCAGAAGGATTCTTAATGCTTCAGGAGTATGGGATGAAACAGGTTGTCTTAACTGCTGTCACATCATAACAGAGAGTTTGTTCACAGTTGTAGAAGCAGACGTATAAATACAAACAGTCACAAGCATCACCCCTTAGGTCCAGCCTTACTCCTCCCACAAATCCAAAGTTCCTGTTTCTGGTCCAAAATGGCTTGGCTTTAATGCAGTTTTACCTGGACAGGTAAGGAGGGAATTAGCCCAGGAAACCTCAGAGAGGAGGAAGGTTAAAGTCTCACCCGTCATACAATGCATGCTCAGTAGAAGGTAATCCCATGTTTTCCAGTGACATGCATTTAGATTACTCTTTATGAAACCCAGCTTAGTTCAGTGGATATTTTTCTTTGGTTCTAACAGTAGCCTACCACTTTTTAAATCTATTCATTATCTAAATTCCAGTTTTCATTCTTTTTTCTCTCCACTGCACATCAGCAAATATCACAGCAAAATTCCAATTTCTATAGCTCCTATATTTCCATTTTTCCTTGTTGCATTCCCTCCATCCTCCTACATTCTTTGCTGTGTTGTCATTCTGTTGCATCCCTTAACAGCCGACGTGCCCCACTCTTTCCCTTTCATTGCCCATAGATGCTGTAAGCTTATTTTTCTGCTGTCTTTCACACATCCTCTGCATCCCTCCTCCACCACAGCTGAACTCATCTTCTGCTGCTCTCCCCCCATTTTCCTTCCCAGTAACACTCCTCATTCAGTTGCTACACACAGCTGATGTACATGATGGGATGCAGGAATGACATGCATGTACAGGCACTGATGGGATGCATAGACAACATAGATTGAGCGATAGCAGGTTGGCATCCTCTATTTGACCTCAAGACTTCCTTGTGCTGAGCCACGGAGCTGAAATGCTGGCAGCATGGTGGGCAGGCGATACATTCCCTGTTTGGGTGAGGACAGGCATTCTGCCTCACTGCTGCACCATAATCGGAGGGCAGCGACCTCACAGCTGCGAACTATAACCTTTTAGAAAGTGTTTAGTGCAGTATTTATGGCAGCCATTATTTTTACTGTGTTTTCACTTTGAGAAGGAAAACAGAGCAAATGTTTACAGCAGCTTAACGAAATGAGACCCACAGGTGAGGCAAGACAAGGCTAGGCAAGGCATTAACCTCAGCCAGCCTGGCCCACCTGGCAGCCCATGGCTGGCCTTGGGTAGGAACCAAAGGAGGTAGAAACAGAAAGTAAAAGTTTCTTTCCCTGCTTCAGTTTTTGTTTGTTTCTTTAAGGAACAGACTGTTTCAGAAAAATAAACACACAGAAGGGCTCAGGGCAAAGATACATTTTGTATACAGCTTTAATGAAAACATGTTTTTCTTGTTAACACCTTGTTATATCCTAAAATCACAATACAGAAAAAACTGTGAATAAGGCTGTGTGCATAGACATCTCAGATTTTTAATGAAATTCACCACAAGCATCACTTCCCCCACATGCTGTCGCTACCGCGACATCTCCCAGTGGCATGAACCTGGTGGCTGCTACCTGCATGTGCTCTGCTTCAGCTCATGGCACCGAGCTCCTACCTGCACTGCCCTGCTCCATCATAGGCTGGTAGCACTGAGTTCCTACCTGCACTGCTCCAGCTCATGGCATGGATCCTCTCACAGTAGGTCGGGGAGAGGACAGAAGTGAAATGTAGCTGTCAAAACCACAGGCTGAGAGTATTATTTTTTGTTAGAAATCACTCCTGCAGTTTAACAGTCGGCTTTCTTAGAAGGCAGAAGCATCAGTCCACAAAGCAGCTAAAATACCAGCATCACTCTGCAGAGCATCTCAGAGTTGGAGTGGATTATGCTTCACCACATAATGATTAATACATTGGCAAGCTAACACTATCAGAAGCTTTTATCGGAGCAACTTCACAAAGCCCTTTAAGACTTGACATGGCATGATCTATTCATGACATGATATTTCTGTTTCAAAACTCTTTGACAGCCTCTCTCTCCCAATAACTTGTAACTTAATTCCCTGCTGAAGCACATTGGCCAGTGCCATAGGGTTGCAGGACTCAGCATTCACCAGATAGTGACAGCTATGCAAAGCTTGCAAGGAAACACTGTAGAGAAAAAGATGTGACTCTGTGCTAATGACCCCACAGCAGCCCCATTTGCTGATAACATGTAGAGATGTGCATTCTCATGTGCCATGGAGGAGAGGCACACTGCTGGGTCAAGCGGCAGAAGCACAGGAAGGCTCTGGGGACAGAAATGATGGCGGTAAGTGAGTGCTGGTCGTTCCACAGGTAATGAAATCCCACTTGTAATGAGGAGACAAGGAAAGATGGTACTGGAAATTGCCAGCGTTTGAACTCTGAAACTCAGTAGGAGGGGTAAGAGAAGCAGTTTTTGTGAAAGACCTTGTTCACGGGAGTTTCAGAGGAAAATCTGTGCTTTGGGGTGCCTGAATGCTCCCTCAGATCAACTCTGAAAGAAGGAGCTTGAATTCCCTCATATATTAAATGGCAAAAGGTGGCCTTAAAACAGGATTTAGACCTACTTTATACCACATTATTAATATCAAGAAGTCATAAAAGACCTTCAGTGTTATTGCAAATCAGACCTGGAATCCCAGCAGAGTACAAAAACTAAGGTTGAACTAGAATATCAAACCCAGACTTTACAAAGTTCAGAAATGAATCTCCCTTTAAAACCGTTACTCAGTTTAGAAAATAGATCAGTCATCCGATATGTGAGCTGCAATCCCATTCAGCTTTGGGAAATTCTCCCGTTGATCTGGACTCCCAGCATAACTGCACTTCTGCATAACAATTAGTGCCCTTGGAACACCACTACTTTGCTATAGGTAGGGACAAAATAAAACTACTGTGGATTTGATAGAAATAAAGCATTTTGCTTCTCTGAAGAATTTGGGCCTATCAAACCTGAGAGAGGGCAGCCTCTGGAACAGATGGGTACATACAGAGTACCCACTTGCTCTTCCTGCTTACCCATTGCAGTTAAGGTAGTATTATTTTTAGCACAGTAGGTGTAGAAAAGGGTGGTTTCAAAAGAAAGAAAACAAAAACAATGAATTATTTATGCAAGTTAAATCAAAATATGCTCCATATAAATGTTTAATCAGGTTTTCACCAACTTCTCTCCATATGCTCTGCCTTGCTCAACAGCAGATTTCTAATGGAATCACTAAATATATTTCAATAGCTCTGTACACAGTATTATGCAATTCAACTTCTGCCTAGATTTCATTGAAAACAGCTACAGTAAGGTGAACAGTGAACTTGCTCAGAATTAATACTTAAAATATATTGTGAAAACTACTGGGGGGCTTTCTTTCTACACCCCATTTGTCACAGGCAAGCGCTACAGTGGATGATACAGATGTAGCATACACAGGTGCATTCTTTGCAACGGTGCACACTGGGGCAGATGAAGTTATTCATTATGTTTGAGAAACAAAAGTTGCTTTGCTTGAGAACTTGCTAAATAAGAGAGGAGTCACCCTGGCTTTTGCATCAGGAATCCAGAAGGTGCTGAGGCTTCCATTATTTTTTTTCCATCTTTCAAAAGCATTCAAATGAAATCAAGGCCTGTTTGCAGCCTATTACACCTGTCTTGCTCAGTTACTCTGGGCTTCTACCCTCCAAGCCATAATCTCGAGAGCACCTGAGCACTAAAAGCCAGTACCCCAAATGGACTGTCAGTTACCACCAGCAACAGCAGCTTCCCCAACCAAACTCAAATACCTACAGAGCTCTTCTTGCTCTTCTAGCTCACAGAGCATCTGAAATGCAAACACACACTCACTCCCTTTCCCAGAACATAAGCAATTCAATACCCCCAGCTTTCCCCCAGCCTTAGCCACTCTGTTTCTTGTCTTCTTTTTTATACAAAGCAGCTGGTCCCTGCAGATTAACAGGGCCCAGCTGCATCTGGTCTCCAGCCACTTAACCCCTTCCAAGCTGGTTCCTTGCTCCTGATGAAGAAAAAAAGCATTGCTTGCTTTCCAGGGGCCTCCTGCAGTTGCAGTTAGAGCATCCCTACCAGCAAAGGCAGTGTGGATTTCAAACCAGCAAGAAAATCTTGCCATGGTCTAAGAAGACTTTAATTTCACACTATATGGAGCTTAGAGACAAGGATGTGTGAGAATTAAACAGACTTCAAAACAGTAATGTCATACCCAAATATACTAAGGATATGTGGATATTATTTTATAACTTGTTGGGTTTGATGTGGAATGATCTCTGCTCTGTAACTACAGCAATTATTTTGTAGAATGTGCTATTGTTCTCCCATCACCCGTTAAACATGATGCGTAGTGGTTAAAGAATATTTAGACAGACTGCACACCTGTATGAAACTCTTCCAGATTTTCCAGCGAGTATGAAGCCTTTATTCACAAGAGTTTCTTCTTACAGCCTGTGGAGTCCTGAGAATCATGAGGTCAGTGCTATGGAGGTATTTGTGACGGCTGAAGGGTTTTAGTAGCTACAGCCGAAAGTCACAGAATTTAAACATCAGTAATTCTGATGAAGGCGTCTGTTCATGATTTCAGCTATGCTTGCAGAAAGGATAGCCTTATAACTTTTACCATTGGGTATTTCTTAAAACTTTACAAACAGTATAGAGGGAAAGTAAGGATGTTTGGGTAAGACAGATTAATTTAGAGGGCTTTCCTTTTTATGAATTTTTCTTGTATTTTTTGTATTTCTATCATACCAAAAGAAATCCAGAACAGCCATGTGTAGATTAAGAAGATGACAAAAGAATAACGGCATGGAAAGAATAAAGGTTTGTGAACTTAGGCATTTTCTAGTATTGTAGAGACAGCAATTGGTTGTCTCCTAATCCTTTGGGTTGGTTACAGTTGTTTCTCCATCACTGTAGTTTGCAGCTCCTTTTCTCACCAAAGGATTTGTCTTTGGAAGGCTGTTGTGCCCATTCCTGGCAATCCGGGTGTAAGGCAGCAATCTGCTAAATATCAGTTTTATTGTCTTCCAAGTGAGCCATCTAAAGGACATTCTGGACTCATGTAAGTGCCGCCAAAGCTGTTCTCCAGCTCCCCAAATAGGCACCCAGACGAGCCTGGACGCCGCCAGCCATCATTCCAGACATTATGTAGTTCAGTTTTTTCTGTGATGGAAACACTTCTCGTGTCTGCATCTCCTCCTACCAATGCTCTGAGGAACTGAGGCCAGCCAAAAACAAGAAGCAACCACTTGTAGTTCAGCTGAGCCATTTGGACATTCTGAAAACCCAGTAGGTGTGGAGCAGTAATTTACTGCTCTGCCCCACCTCAAAGTATGTCCCATCTCCTTTAGAATTTTTTTTTTGTCTTTAGCCAAATTTTAGCAGCTCAGCTGTGGGACCCCAGCAGGTTGGCTTGCATCCTCTGGACCAGAAGGTTTCTTCTAACTTCATTTAAGCCAGTAATTTTTTCACATGGGAGTCATGAAATTCATTGCTGTGTGATGTGCTTCTGACCCCAGGAAGCCCCAGAGCTATGGGAGTAAGAAGACAGCTGTTAGTCTAGCAGAAACTGCCAGGTTTGCGAAGACCTTGTGATGGACCCAGAACATCAGCAGAAGCAGAGAGCCCTGGGGGAAGAACAGACCTTAGTGCAAGTCAGACTGAAAGGAGAGCAAATGGAAGCAGAGGAAGAAGAAATAAAGAGTGGAGAAAAACAGCTAAAAAGTCTCATTCTGAGCCGAAGAGATCAGCTGGAGAGCTGCTTGTTTGTGCAGAGTGATAGCTGAGCTGGATTAGGGCTTCGCTGAAGCAAGCAGGAGGCAGGAGATTACAGAAAGATCTGGTCAAGCTGGGAAGGAAAGGGGTTGAATACAGAGCTGTGTCAAGTAAGAGTGTAGTACAGAGTATAAACTTCAGAAACTAAGACAGGCATTCTTAGAAGTGGAGTATTAATTGTCATTTTGATCCTCTTCATTCCTATGGTGCTTACAGCCGCACTGACAGAATAATGCATAATATTGCTTGAGTGCAGAGTTTGTATTCTTGATATAAACCACTCCGGTATCAGGTTCATGCTGGGAGGTGTGAACGGCATGAGAAATTCCAGTCTGAGCAATCTACTTGTATTCTTGAGCGGTACAAATAAATTCAGAGCAAGTGCTATTTCCATCTCCTGCTGCCCTACAATACAATGGATGTCACTCATCGAGCAACCCAGGGTGAAACTGCCCACCACTTCCTCCCCTGGCTCATCACTTCCCAGTCCCGATTCATTTTTCCATCCTGTAGTATTCAGATCAAAGCATTCTTGCAATACCGGCTGTTTTCAGGGTAAAGGAGGAGAAAAGAAAGAAAAAAAAAAAAAAAAAGAAAGAAAAGGAAAGGAAAGGAAAGGTTAATAGTTGAAGGTCGGCAGCCCTGGTCTCTCAGCACCTTGCCGTGCCGGGGACGAGCGCTCTCGCTGCAGCTGGCGCGGGGCCGGCAGCAGATGCGCAGGGCTGGGTGCTGCCATCGGGGTGCACCTGTTGGCTGCCACCATCTGCCAGCCCGAACGGGACAAAGCCCCACCCCGCGCCGGGCAGCTGAACGGCCTTAATCCCCTCCCGGGGGCTCCGGGCTGGCGGCCGCGGCACACGCCGCACAAAGCCGCACCGCACCTAATCTCCCGTCCTCGAGGGGGGTTGCTGCCCTGCTGCCAAGAAAGGGCTCTTTAAATAAACCCGGAGAGCTATTACCTGACAAGAAAGCCTCTTATAAACTGCCTTTTTTTTTTTTTTTTTTTTTTTTAAAGGGAGAAAGATATTAGGTTAACATGGATACTGATATTAAGTAAATTAAGGCTCTGTTCAGCACGTGCCACAACTGTCTCCTACAAGCAGCTACCTCACCTGCCCCCATGAGCCAGAGCATCAATGCCCTGCTAAAATGCACCTCATGGGTCATCACAGTGCATGAAAGTGACTTTATTACGAAATTTGCCATGCAATAAAGCCAAATATACATAAACTACTTAAAAGGTATTTATAACAAAAGTAAAGGCTCTTTCTGAATTTTACTGCTCCAGACCCTAAGACAGAATTAAATACTGCACGAACTAGGATGTGTAAATGTATTACCTATTCAGATTCTGTTTTAGTTCACCTGTGAAGTATTTTCTTACATTCAGCTTAAAAGGGTAGGGATAAAATCACAGAATCATAGAATGGTTTGGATTGGAAGAGACCTTTAAGATCACCTAGTTCCAACCCCCTGTTATAGGCAGGGATGCCTCCCTCTAGACCAGGTTGCTCACAGCCCCATCCATCCTGGTCTTGAATACTTCCAGGGCAGGGGCATCCACAACCTCACTGGGCAACCTGTTCCAGAAACAACTTTAACCCACTAACCCTGAGCCTTGAGTCCTTGTAGTGAAATACCCCTGGTTTTGTCAGACACCTCAGCTTCCCGTCTCCAAGACCTTGAGCACAGCCGCCTCATTACAACAGCAACCTGTGCTGTCTGCATTTTTTGTCCACTCGTGCTTCAGCCTGATGTCTGCAGCAGGAGCTCTCAGGGAGAGCCTTGTCTTTGCTATAACTCACTGCTCTGTGATGGGACTCAATCTTATATTATTTTTTGTCCTCCTCATCAAATACATTAATGGAAACAAGAGCAAATAAAATAACAGTCTTGTAAGAGCTGTTCCTCTCTCCCAGGCGCTGCAAAGTGAATTATTTTAGTGTATGTAGTATGTAGGGAGAGTACTGGAAATTTTGTCATTTGAAATACTGTAATTTAAGCTAGATAAAGTAATGGAGAATGTACAGCCGTGTAATGATCTTACATCTGGAGGGATTAGGACTTTTCTGTCTCTAAATTTGCAGAAGCTATCTGAAGGCAAACATTGACTAGAAATGTATTAAATTACCGTGAGCAATCCAAATTTTTTAAGAAAGTTAAATATTAAAATATATAAATAAATTACAAGTTTTCCCTTTAAAATATGCACGAGGTAATTCAGAGCAAATGTTAGAACAAGTCTGTCTGCTAAATTAGTCGCAAGGTAGTAGTGGCTACTTTTCCATTTACGCTAATGATGAGAAATGTAAAAGGCCAGCTTCATAATTCAGAGTGTTCATTTCGAGAGGTTCCAAGAACACTTATGCTAGATGGATCCGTCTAGCTAATCAGCCAGTTTCTTCTCTCCTTTTAAGACTGAAACACAATTACTGAACCTGTAGTTGCAATGCAATGCAATGCAATCCTTGCATTTTTTCCCCTCTTACTAAAATGTATTTCAGTGTAAGGAACACCGGAGGATGATAGAGTTGAATTAACACCCTTAAACTAAGCATATTGCGTTCTCTTAAATCAGTGGTTTCACTTCTGCCCTAAAGCAATATGTGATTTGTAAATCTGAGACATGCTACCTTTAGGCAGTAGGCAATCTCTTTAAAAACAGGAAAGTAGGCAACATATGGTGGTACTATGCAATATGAAATTGTTCTAAAGATACAAGTTTCCAGCCTCAGTAGTACAAGCCCAATTTTAAATAAAACATGCTATCATATGGTTCCTTCTTAAACACTGCAGTAAAAAGAAAAACAACAACAACAAAAAACTGGCTATATGGTCATCTTCTAAACAACAGAGGGAACAGTTTACACATGCACACTTGGAAACCCACTGCCTATAAGCATGCAATCACCTACCTCCTTCCAATAGATGTAAATACTGAAATATGTCAGCTTGCGTATTCACAGTCCCTTGTAAGCTCACAAATTTCTTTTTATTTTTGTTTTTGGTTAATCACACAAACATAACTGGGGTATTTTTTGTTGTCAACTTATGTGTGTATCTCATAAACCACACATTCCATGTTCACATTTTTCTACCGCTGAGACCAGCTGGGTCACATTAGTCATGTCAAAGCATGTCAAGGACTATAACATGTAATTCTGTCCAATGTTACGGTGAAGGTGAATCTGTTCCATTACCCATGCAGAGAGGGGATAGCAGTATTTTAGCTCTGGGACATGAATTTTTCCTTAATTCCACTCTTATCCTTGAACGTACAAATGGATTCCCAAAGCATAACCTAACTTTTTATTCTTTGGTGACAAGGATTGTAAGGAGCTCCGAGGAGGAAAATGTTTTATTACTAGTCATCAATGATTTGCTCCAGTAGTATAATAACTGATTCGAGAAGATGTAGGACTGGACTTAGTAAAGCTATTACTAGACTGGTAAGCGAATACACGGATTCTCACTTTTATTCTTCTTCTCGGTGTTATAAGGCTAAATTACAGACAGAATCAAAATTGTACAGACTTTGTATGTCCTACACTTCACCATTCCTGTCTGGAAAATGGCTTTCTCTTCATGAATAATTTTCTTGTAAAAGAGGGATAAAGGATGCTACATAGAGGGTTCATATCCTTCTGTCTTTTCTCTGTTGACATTATGTATTCTCCTTCCTTGAGACGGTCTTCAAAAAGAAGAGTCTGAATGTTCTGCCCACCGAAATCTCTAATCAGCCGTTAATTATAAAGGCCTCATGCCTTTATCAGACTGTCTCTTAGGCTCACTCTTCTACAGCAACTTAATACAGCGGCCTCTGGAAGCTGACGCAGCTAGAATGTATATTGGTAAGTACTCAATGAAAGAGTCTGGACTTCTTCTATCCATGAATTTTAGAAATTCATCTGTTGCCCTCAGCCACAGCCATAGACAATGGAAAGGAGACTAGTGCTATGTTCCTTTGGAAAGAATATAATCAAGACTGCTTGGTCTTGATCATTCCTGTTGCAAACATATTCTTTACAGACAAATGACCTCTAGGCTAGTCCTTTGAAACTCCTTTCAATGCAGGCCATTCTGTGATTGTACAATTCTTTGAATTTAGACACATCCCTTTAAAATTCCAACTCTCGTCCATGCTGCAATAAGAGAGTTTGGATAAGGTTTGCAGTTATTCAGTTTCCATCCTCATCTGGCTGTCTTTCTCAAGGACTGAACAATGAAAAAATGTAGAGAAGAAAAATGAAGATGAAATATATATTTATTTATTTTTGGTGAGGTTTCTGTTTTTTTGCACTGAAAAAATTTCTGACTTTTGCCCTATTCTATACTTTTCAGTGTCCAAAAGGCAACAGAGCCTCTCCTGCTGCAATGAGGGCCTCCTCAGGGCAGACCAGCATAATGGTACCTCAGCTAGCCTAGATCATGGTGCCACTTAGGATAATTAGCCAGGGCAATTACACCAACTTGGCTTGGAAGTAAAAAGAATATAATTGTTTTATATGGCCTTCTTATCTTTACCTATAGTCAAATCCTCTTCAGACATGCAAAGAAAGGAGCACTGCAACCTCTTTCTTAGTAGATTCTGACTCAAGCATCAAACACAAAACTAATTTTTCTGTGACAGGCTTACATGTAGGTCACTCTCCTGTGAGTTTTCCCTATTTTGAAAATTTCCACAGGATTTATCTGAGTTAACTCTGGAGTGGTCAATCTTATTACAGGCATTCATAACCAAGCTATTTTATTTGTTTCTTCCACCTAGGTTTGCATCTCACTTGTGTAAGCATATTTTGCAGTCACTGTCTGTGACCTCTGGCTGGATTCTTGGAAAGTCAGATGGGTTCTTTTTGTGATAGAACCATGCAGGATTGTGATGAAGTGTAATGAACTGGGAGATCTTGCAAGGGATACGGATCTTATTCCAGCTTTTATTATACTTGTTACGGTACTAATTGTCTTAGGGTTTGGCTTGATAAACAGAAGAATAAGATGATGCATGTGGTCTACAGACAAAATAATGATGCCAGGTAAATAGTTTGTCATTACTATCAATAGTGGCAATTATGGAATCCCCTTCACTTCAGCAGAAATAAGTACACATGAGTCCTTACAAAAGCAACACGACAACCTGAAAAATTCAAAACAGAGAGCAAATTAGACTTCATATTACAGTAGAGCCAGAATACAAAAACATGCTTTTTCTTCTCTCCAAGGTTTTGTTTCAACATTTAAGTGCTTCTATTTATGGTTTATAATAAAAAGTTGTATTGTTCAGCAAACAAATGCAAGATAATTAACAGAGAAGCCCTACAATCTTTCCTAATTTCCTACAATCTTCCTATGACTCTCGCATATTCTGCCTTAATGTCCTTTCATAGATCCTGGTAACATAATGCTCAATGATAAAAGAGTTTCAGTATTAACTTACTGCAAGAGTTAAGATTCAAAGCAAGTTTTTGCTAACTTGTAAAGCTTGGACTGTAACTAGATTCATTTTTCAATTTATTAGTGATTCACCGCATACAACCAATCTTGTATTTCGGTACATATCTTTGGGAAGGTGCCTGAAAGTGTCACACAGTTACTATGGTTACACCTACAAGTATATCAAGTCGACCTGGAAATTACCAGCTCTGTGGTTAACTGATCACCTGCATGTACGAATGCTGTGACCCATGGACACAAAACATTATAATGATATGCAAAAACTGTATTTGCTGTGAATATAAATAGATGAACATAGGATTACAGAAATCATGGTTCATGTTAATACTGTCAGACAGAGGACACGGCAACAGTCTTCCAGCTCCTACTGCCTTCAGCCAAAGAAGAACATCACCTAGCTATTGGACTGTGCTATCAAGATGAGAAAGATGTTTGATGAGATTCTCAAAACTACAGAGCAGGTTGGTCTGTACTTACACAACAGGATAAGGTAATATTTGTGGTATCTCTTGGCAGCAGCTAAGAATCGGGTGAAATATGACAATTTTGATTAGATTTTAGAAGAGCTTTGGGACTCTTCAAGTGGGAAAATCTAACAAGAGTAAAATGATTTTAATATAGGAGTAGATACTTATAAAATTTGTACATACTTTTCTGCAGAACTGGCTTTGTCAGAAATACTTTCCAGCACAGAAAATTTTTCCTTGCTTGTAAAGAACTGCACCAGACTTCAAAGGTGAACATTCTCTGTGTGGAGAATGCACATCAAATAATAGGTGACAGGTTTGCCAAGTCTTTCTTTCCTTTCTCTGCCTCAAATACACAGGATTGCACAGGTAAGCTTTATTTCAGACCTCTCATAAATACAGAGCAGAGGAAATGTTCTCATGAACCCCTGCAAAGAGAAGCCATCAAACTTCACCTCAGGCTTTTAAAATAGTATCATATGCTTCAGGTTCTATGATGTATTCCTACTTGCAAATGTCCTTGTTCTGCCTGGACTTCATAAATCAGATCACAGGATAATAGAAAATTGAGATAGAAGGAGCCTGATAAACTCTCCAGTTCACCTGATTTTTATTGCTGCACATTTTCCACTGTTTTGTCAGCCATGGTTTCAAATGGGCCAAGTGATGAGGCTTCTACAGTATCCCTTGCAATTTTGATTCTTTAACACACCTCATTGTCTGGGAATTTCCCCTTCTTAGTCAGCTTAAAGTTTCTCTGCCTTGATTTCATCCAATCATTTCTTGCAATATTTTCTCTGTATCAGGCATAAATACTTAATCTTTCACCTGAAGTTTGAATAATTTTAGCAAGAGTCAAAAGGAATGGAGTATTTGCATGGATAACAGCAGTGTCTATAATCATTTAGATATCTAAAGACAACATGGATTTTAGAAAGGAAATAAAAGGTTTATGAGAATTTTGACCACTCTTTTATTATCAGAAGTTAGAAAGGGAGCTTATTGAGCATAGATTGTGTCTTGTCTGATCTCTCTGATGTTCTTCATCCCTCCCTGTCCCCTGTACCTGGTACAGTCCATGTTCCAAGATGGAGTACTTGGAGTATTCTGAAAATTTGGGGACCACAGGGATTTCAAAGCCTGCCCCTGTCTGATAACTCCCACATTTCTATGACAGATAAATTGGAATTTCACAGCAATGGAAAACAGATCCCGGATGTTTGTCAGTGATTAATGGTAACCTCCAATTATTGTGGCTGGATTCATGGGAAAGAAAGGAGGGAAAAGCTTTTAAAAACCATTCTACCTTTATTTAGTCATTTTCCCCACATAGACACATGAACGTTTGTTGTTTTTCATAACTCCTCTTAAAAGTCTTCACAAACATTAAAACTTCGGCATAGTGTCAGGTGAAGTCAGACGTTTTACATCCTCTTTCTTGGTACTCCAAGCAGTAGAAACCTGAGGTGTCTCACCACACTTGACATTCGTTTCCTCTCTCCACAGTCCCTCATAATATCCTGGACATGTACCTTCATCTATATTCATGAGAGCGCAGATGCAGCCAAATTAGTGGCAGCAAAGCACATTTTACACTGCAGAAAATACAATCTGTCTTCTTTTTGATTTTTTTTAATATAAAAAAGTTTTATTAAAAAAATAAATAAATAAGAGAGTAAGATTTAAATTCAGCACCACCCGTTGCAAGAGTCTGTTTAAAAATGCACAGCTGGCTTGATGATGAGTGACAAATCAAAAGTCAGAGTGAAACTTCCCAATCATCTGAGCCCTTGCCACCCGATTAGCAGAAGAAAAACAGGGCAGATGGAGGGAGACGCAGCAGTTCGGAGGGAACAGATGGCCACTACGAACTTGATATATGAAATTAATAACACTTTCTCAAATACAATTAGTAGCAGGAATACATTACCTGAATTTTCATAACTGTGAGCAAGATGACATTAAATGAGGTTTTTCAGATTAACAGTCAATATAGCATTGATATTTGGAGAGAAATAAAAAATTATATGGAAAGTAATAAGGACCTTTCTGCTTTTTGTGCTATAACTGATTATGAGAGCCCAGCTGTACAAAGTCTGCATGATTCTATAGTTTGAAACTCCCTAGATATGTGCTTTTATGATTAACTCATTTATTTCTTAAACCAAAGACAGGCGCCGTGAGGTTTCACACAGATTCTGACTGCGTCAGAAGAATCTGCATTACAGCAAGGGCTCATTCTGTCCTTACAGCAAAAGGCTTATATAAATCTGGAATATAATTTGCAGAAATGATGACTGGCTTTGGAAATCTAAACTGAGATATCTTAATAGGTCCTGACTTCCTGTGTTTCAGCATCTTCTGAAAATCAGATCTATTTAGTTTGTCTTTAATTGGGTATCCAAAATAATTAACCTGCTTTGAAATTCCTGCTTTTACAGTTACTTTGTACAAAAGGGACAGGATTCAGAACAAGAACAAGAAAAAAATATGTAACATGTTTCAAAGGCCAGCTCATGGCCTGGGAAGAAACATTACAACACTGCACATAAGCCAGCTCAGTGGACTGCACTGACATACTCCGCCATGGTGGGTGGATGACAAGGATCTTCCCTGGTTGCCTATGTGCCTTGCCATACCTGGAAGGATGATTTAGTTGGTGTTTATTTAATCATATCTACTGTTGCTTTTTCATAAACCAGTGGTGGCAGAATCAGCACTCATTTTCTTGACTAAGAAAAAAATGTTACAAAGGGAATTAATGAAAACAAATACTGACACTCTTCTAAGGCAACAGAAGTAAAAATGATAGCCTATAAGCTAAAGTTGGCCTTTCTGGAATGCATCTATGCATGTGCATACACTCACCGATGAAAGTATTTTCTTTTTCTTCAAGATCAATTTTTTACTGTAGTGCAAGAACTGCTTCTGAAGAACCCTAAATCTGGTGTTTAATTCTGTGGTCATTCACACTGATTTACCAAGTTCATATGTATAAAGAGGACATTCCAGAAAAGTCAAGATGGGATAGGGAGCAAAAGAAATACTTTAGAAACATTTCCCTGAGACAGGCTGAAATAAATAATGCCATTTTTTGTCTACAGAATTAAAGAGTATATTCAGTGTTCAACACTCTTGAAAGGCTTTAGGGGATGATTTAATCCTCAGTGACCTGATGCTTAGCATGATAAAGAAATGTAGCTGAGTTTCTTCCTATCAGCGTCGCTCAGTAGTCACTTTTTTCTCCCTTTCCTTTCTGTTTTGTTATTTTCTTTATTGTCATTTTCCCAGCCATAGCCGACAGATGCAAATGTAATTTGTTTATGAATCACAGCACATATTTATGTGAATATACCATATGAATATGCTTGCAGTATGATTTCAGCTGGGTGAATACTGCAAAAGATGATTTGCAAACACTGCTATGAATTCAGGGCAGGATACAAAGCTTGTTGCGATCCATGGGATGACTCCTGTTGGCTTCCAGGAGTTTTGGCTCATGCTCTAAGCCAAGACTTTCTATTCAGAGGAATTTTTGCTTGCCGGTTGTCTGTTGTTCATAAGCATGTATCCAGTCAGGGTTTTGTTCATGCAAATTCTGTGGAGAAGCATCTACTTGGAGTAATGCACAGTCCTGCACAAATACATGTATTTTTTCTATGACCACATATGGTCATACACAAGTGTTATCAACACGAGAATCTATGAGTAATCATTATTAATAATGGATACAGCAATGTTCTACATAGAGTTCAGGAGTCACACACACATATGTTTTAGCTAGTTTCTCAGAGAAAAAAATAATAATTCTGTCCCAAAGAGTGCTCTCAGTCCAAGATTAGGAGGCAGTAGAATTGGGTCAGTGGCAAACTAGTAGAGCTTGGCCTTGTGCTCCCTGAAGTTAACAAAATGTTTCCCACTGAATTCAGCAAAGACAGAATCAAGTGTGTTCTCAGCATCGTAACTTACAAAAATGTTGAACACAGAATGAACTTGGGCTTTAGGTTTCAGAGTTTAAGTATTTCCTGATCTGTTTAGAATTCAGTTCTGCAAAGTGTCCACTCATAGGACCTTGCAGAATTGGGCCAAAGAGCACAGCTGTTAATCAATCTTACACTCGCGGACAATGGTTATTGTCTTTACTCAGATAAGCAGGTTTTGGCCAGAAGTACCATTTCTCACATCAGACCCACAATAGTATGATTAACATCAAACCCTAATGAACAGTAATGAGAAAACCTGTTCCAACAACAGAATAAAAATGTTTTTCAGTGTAAATGTTAAAGCATCCTTTTTGAATTCTCACTGCCAACATTTAAGCTGCAGAATTTGGTAGTGTTTATTCTTCAACTCTAGAAACTCTGTACAACTGCCCACAGTCTTGTCTTTTTCACTTCCTTGCATGGCAGAAAATATCTGCAGATGATGATATGAACTGGCACCAAACAAGATCTTTCTATGTATTTAAACTTTTGCTGTTCGGTTGACTCAATGACCCAGCAGTACTGTCCAGAATTGCATTAACCAGTTCCAGGCAGTGGAGACAAAAATTCCTTTCATTCATCAACAGATAAGGAGTTTTGACAACTCTCTCTTGGGAGCAAAGAGGAGGGGGGAGGTAGAGTGGGGGGAGGAGAAGGAAAAAAGAAAAAAAAAAAAGAAAGAAGAAAAAAAAAAAAGCAAGAAGAGATTACAATGTAATAATGCAAAAAACACAGTCAAGGAGCCAAAGGCAGACTGAAGAAAGCTGTAGGGCTGCCCCGGCAGACAGGGAGACCACTATCAGAATTGAATGAGAGAAAATCCAGATCCCTCCTCCACTCCTCTACCTGTTTCTTCTCAATGTCACTATCAGTGCACACACTGATATAAAACAGGTCCAACAAGTATTCCAGTAACTCCTCAAGACCACCAGGGCAAAAACAAAAACATTCAGGGCTTGACACTTAACCAAGGCAACATGCCAAGCTTATCACATGTGAAAAAGCATTGTAGAGGAAAATAATCATCTTCATGTTCACAAGGCCTGGGTGTTAACTCTCTAAAGAGTCTCCTGTATTTTCCACTCTTTTGACTGTTGCCGTTGAGAGTTCTTGCACAGAAATTCAGATATCTGAAAAGATTTCTATTAACTACAGAGCATGGGAAGAAGCCAAAGGTTTCCCTTTTGCATCACAGAACTGATTAGAGGCAGGGTGCTTTTTTGTTTCTACAGAGGCCTGCACAGTGAGATGGCCTGAAGCATGGCTGACTTACTATGTAATCTGGAAACCACTCACAGAGCTGAGAAGTTCCACTTTCTCGCAACCTTCAGAGTTCCAAGTTTTTTTTTTTCTTTTCTTTTTTTTCCTTGAAGTGGAATATAGTGAGGAAAAAATATAAACTTTTCAAACATGTTCTAAAAATAGTTTGTGTCAACAAGTGATATTGACCCCAGAAACAGGAACCCCCGCCCAAGTGACTGCCAGTTTGCTTCATATCTTTCTTCACCTCTGCAGCCTTATGCCTGGAGCCTCCAGACCCAACACCTTACTCAGAATGTTCTTTTTTGGCTCTTACTTTGGCCTTCTAGTAGGAGGCAGAGGACTGGTTTTTGCTAGCCAGGAACAAAGAAGATCCAGATTTAAGTTCTTGTTAACCTGATTTGGGGTACACTGCTCTTGCGTGTAGGAGATCCCCTACATTATTCTACTCAAATTATCTAGGGCAGTGACAAATACACCAAGGTCTGTTGTAACCCACTGTTTCTCTGACATAGTTACTGCTAATCATAAGGGAACAAAACTTGTTGCCAAGACTATTGTAGGACTAATCAGAGCAGACTTTAACACCTGATAATATTTTATCAGGTACCATGCCATCTATTCATGTGCACCTGAAGATGCACGATCCTGTGGAATGCTGAAGGCTTCACCTCCTCAGCCCTTAATCACAAGTAAGTGTTAGGCATTAATCAATGTTAATTACAGATATCGTATACACACACATGCAGCCATTTAAGAAAATATCTCTAATTTTAATTGAATGCTTCCAAACATATTAAAACTGTGGTTTCTTTTCTTCCATTAAACACCACATTACTTCTCTTCATTAGAATCCTATGATCTTAAGTTCCCTAACTTAAAACTTAAGTTCCTATCCAACTTAAAATTCTCTTTGCATGTACTTTTGTTTGACTGAGGTCTTGATTCTCTGATATACTTCACAGCTCAGTGAAGTCAACATTATAAGCTCAGCTCCATGGAGCATCAGAACTTCAGGAATTTGGGAAATAATGATAATTAGGAATAAAATCTACAAATCCTGTTTCAAGACACAAGTTTCTTGCATTTCTATTCATGCATTTTGCCTTGGTAGATGAAAGAGGTGAAGGCAAAGATGAGCACAGCGTTTGTATGTTCTCCGAGTGAAACTTAATGAGACACAGCTCTGAGGGGAAGTGGGAGTTTCATGCATTATTTCTTCCTGATGTTGGAGGGACATTGAAATATTCATTCGATCAGAATCTATCAGTAGATTTCAGAGCATAAACTTTAAATTCTCACTGGAATCAAACTGAGTGCTTGAATGCCATACACAAAATCTCTCTTATATTGGTAACACACATTTATAAAAAGTTAGCTTTTCCTGCTGGTAAATACAGCATTAGTTATCAGCCAATTGCTTTGACTGTTGTTTTCCTTACCAACCTATTAGACAGGTTCCAAGTGCTGAGGGCAATGTGATGGCTTTGTAGAGGTCACCTTGTTGTCTGCTCCACATAATGTAGACTAAGCAAAGGAACCACAAATGGAGACTGGAAGAGATACAGAGAAAAACCTGTCTGCTTTACTTACGCCTTCTGTTATGGTTGTGCAATTATATGTAAATAAATATCATGGTCCTTAACAGGTAAGTCAACAAACTGAATGAAGCTGAGGGTCCTTCAAGTGAGAAACAACAGGCACTAATTTCCTGTCTTCTTGTTTTGTAAAAAATGATGGCTTAGTAAGGGAAAGACCTTTTTCTTTCAGGGAGAATAACTAATCAGGCTGGCAATGCCAAACAGAACTTCCTAACTCTTTCAGCCACTTGAAACGTTGCCTTCTGATTGCCATCCTTTTTGCCTAGTTACTCTTCCTGGAGTTTCAGTAGGTAGTGAGCCACCCACTCATGGTGTGCACCTTTGCCTGCAGCTTGTCTGAGGATCAGTCTTCTGACCTTACGCTCTCTTTCCTTCCCTCTCCAAATAACTTGCTTTCCTGTGTTCCAGTTTCCTGGCCCATCTGCTGCCCTCCCACACGTGGCAGAGGGCAACAGATGGGTTATAATCATGCGGAAAAAGGCAAATGGAGGCCATGCGGAGGGGAAATGCAGCTCTGTGGCATCGTGCCCTGGCAACACAAAGCCACCACTAGTCATCCACCGCACACACAGGGCCAGTCAGTCACTGACAAGGGAGATGTTTGGCTGGTTGTAGTAGAAACAGGGTGGGATGTGTTGCCAGTGATGGGTGGCTGGTTTCTACTGGTAAACATTGTCATTTATGGTTCTGCACCCCTCAGAGCACCTTATCTAGCTCTTCAAGAAAGGCTCATCCTCCTTTCTCATGAGGAGGAAAAGATGATGTTTCATGGTGCCTCATTCAGTGTTCCTTTAGGACACAGAACTAAAGGGTGGAGTGAGCTATGACATTGGGTGTAGGAAACCATTCACAAAGCAACAACCAACATGTCTGATCCCCTGTGATTCTTATAGGCTTGACCTGGAATGCACAACAGCTCTTCTACTTCTGATGACAGCTTGCCAAGGCATGTAAACTAACTGGCAGGTTAGTTTACCAGAAGAGGCGAACTTTTGGCAGTAGCTGTCAGTCTGTCAGTCACATGATGACTGTGAGCTACCAAGACAACAATGATGAAAAACAGCAACAAAAATAGAGGCAAAAAGGGTACATTATCTATTTTCAGTAAGGGAAGTGGCAATACAACAACACACATACTAGAAAGATCTCTCTGGCACAAAGCTGCCTCAAGAAAGTAAGAGCAGTATACAGAAGAGCATCTGGTATGATCCATATGTGGTTTGCAACACCAGGGCCTTGGACTTCATAGCCTAAAAATCAATTTCCAGTGGAATATAACTCACATCTCTAGAAAACAATGTTAAATCAGCCACGCTTGTTGCTGAAGAGTAACTTTGCCAATAAGTTATGGCTAGCTAGGCCATTAACTCCGTCAATCAAACAGTATTAAACTTTTTAACATGTCTGATTTTCATACTCAGCTACACAACCTTACATGAGACTCAGGACTACTAACAGATGATTCTCTCTCCCTAGTTTTCCTAGTTTTTCACTTCTCGTGGTGTGTAGTGCACACAATTTATTAGCCAGCAAGTTGGAATCTAATGTACAGACAGGGTAAATTTGTTTTGCAGTTGTATATACTGCATTACACTCTATTTGGTAAACTAAATGAATGTAGAAGCTTAAATCTGTCTCTTTTCAGCCCTGAAATAGGTAGTTGCTGGTATCTGGTAGTTCAGATAGGTAATATCACCTTTAAAACTGCAAATAACACCTCTGACTGTATCAACAGTACAGACAACCTCAAAAAATCTTCTTGTTCTCAGACAGTATTTGTATAATTGTTCACTGGAGCCTTTCTCTATTTCTACCATATAGTCATATACACTGTATGCAAAAGGTTCTTTTTATCTTCCCTTCTTCCTTCATGCTCTCTCATACTTACCTATCAACTCTCATTCTTCTAATACTAGGATTTGAGCAGTAAGGCAGACATTTCAAGAGGATTGCAGGACTGTGGCTTAAAAATTATTCTCTCCAAGTCCTTGAATCTACAGCACATAAGTAATATTACAGTTTCAAGATAGTTACTTGTTGAAGTGTGATGCTCAGAAATTATGCCACAGAAATAATAATAAAATGAGCCAATGGAAGGAACATACACATAGATCCTAATGACAATTGATTACATGATTTGTTATGACACAGTTATCAGCTAGTCTGAAAGATCTGATTTAGAATGTTTTAGGTGGTCTGACAAGGTAAAACCAGTTTTATTTTTGTAACCCATTTTTCTTCCCATTCAGTTCTTGTCCAAAAAGTAAACCCCTTGCATTCAAGATTATTTTCTAAGAATAACAGCTTCAGATATTTAGTTTGGCTAGAACTAAATTAGAAATGCTGGCCACCTGTATGAAGAAAAATAAGATGTTATTGCAGATGGAAGTTCTGAGCTACAATGCGGATTTCTGAAAAAAAAGTTTGTTTTTTTCTGAGGGGCACAGGGAATGAAGCAGGCAAAATACTGACACACACACACAAAATAATCCTTTATGTACATTTTGGAGTTCAGGTTAGATGAAACAGAATTAAAACACATAAAGATTCTCACCTTCTATTTCAGAATAAATGGTGGAAGTTTCATATCTTGAATGCTGTGGAAATGTACAGAACACTGTTATGCTAAAAAGAATGGTCTTTCACTAGCAAAGAGGTAGATGAGATCTCTTCTATGCTCCTGAAAATGAGCATCCTAAAAAACTGGAAATTTGCAGTATGTATATGGCACTTCTTACGTACAACATGGTCTTTCAGCAAATGAGTTACAATGTGTCAAAATGATTCATAGGGACTTTAAAACTGAGCACAGTACTTCAGAAACTTTCAGCTGCAGAGTAAATATTTGTGTTTTGTTGATTAACAGGAACAAGCTGGTTTCTGGCTTTGCAAATCCAATGGCAACCTCAGGGTTAATGAATGAATCCAGTGTGTCCCTTCTCTCTCCTACTCTTACTCTCTCATATATGTACAAACACACTAAGTATGTTCAAAAGATCAAATATATGTTGATGCTAATGAAAAACAGCTAAGCAGATCATAGGTATCAAATAAATGCAGAGAAGATTTAGGAGTCTTGCTTGACCAAAGTAAATATAACATAACCAGACACATTAAGGAACACCTTGAGAGCTGCACTGTCTTATCACCATTAAGAGTTGTGTATGATAATCAAAAAATGCAGAGAAGTGGAGAAGACACAGATGGGGGTAAACTAATTCCAAAGAGAAAGGCAGTCAACAAATCAAACCTTAACATCTCTGCTCACTAAAAGGCTTTGTTGGAAATCTCGCAATGTCAGGCTTCCATGGGAGGTGCCTGAGTCCTCTTTCTCTCATCCAAGCCAGAAATGTCACACACTAGGATGACTATACTCAGAAATTTTATTTGCCTTCTTCTGGTGCACCATACCACAGAGATCAAGCATGGCAGAAGTAAGGGAAGTATGAAAGAACAGTGAGAGAAAACCCCAGACTTGCCCTCATTTATCCAGCAGATTCAGAGCGATCCTCCAAAGTGCATCCATAGGGGAACAAGGATAGCTGCCAGCCCCAGAATGCAAGGACTCTTCCCCTGAGGCCACACACTTACACTCCCAGCCAAACAGGGCTCTGAAGTGGCCCTTTCCCACAATGGCACCTGCCAGATCTATCACTTTGGAGCATACATATTGTGCCTCAGAAGTCAGAAGAGACTCAGTCCCCGTGGAGAATTGTTTCAAGGTCTGGGAACACTTCAGCTGCAAATGGCATTCAGAGAAAGCCTCTGGTGACTCCACAGCTAGGGAGAGCATCCTTCTTTGCAAGAATTCACCTGGGGAGGTCATTTCCAGCTCTGATTTCTCTGATCCCTTAATCATAACCAAGTTTATTAAAACACGTGAAGAAAAAAATGTACATCCAAAGGCAAGATAAAAAGGAATCTGCCTGCTGAAGCCAGTGAGAAAATAGAGCAGGTGTGTGCTTACAAAAGCAAAAAGAATTCTTACAGAAGAGAAAACAAATTACAAATAAATAAATGCTTAGAGAAAGAAACAGCACACTTCTGAGATACCAGGCTAGAACACAACATGATTCAGCCTGGTGGGCATTAATCACAGTGCTTCCTATTCTTGTTTCCTCTCTCCCTTGCTCCTCCTCCCCATACTTTTCCTTCAAAGCAGTTCTGTAATAAGCATTTACTTTAACTTCCAGAAAGAAAAGTTTATACAGAACAAGGAAAATGCATTTGCAAATTCAATCTGTTCAATATCCAGAAAAAACAAACAAACAAACAAACAAAAAACCACCACAAAAAACATAATGATTGTACAGCCAACAGATATCATTGACTTACTACATTTAATCCTTCCTAATAATGTTGATCTTTTTCCAGATAAAAGGAAATGTTGGATAATTATACTTTTTCCATTCATACAATTACATTTTGTTTGCAAGTTTCTTGAGATTCAGTTTGTAAAGGCTTGAGAGGTAGTCATCTATTCCTTGCTTGCCCTCTGTTTCTTAGGTGACATTCAGCAAGCTGTCCATGTGGTGAGATTAGGTTGGATTGTATGTTATTTTCATGCAGAAGTCCCAGGGATTCTCTGTGCATTGTATTTGTCTAAGCTCCAAAAATCACATCTCTGGTGGTCAATCATACTCAAGAATGAAATGTTAGACGCAAAATCACATGTAAAGTAAAATTATTAAAAACCCAGTCACACTCTTACGTAAATGCTGCATGGTAAACAAAATATATAGTTTTTATTATGATGTACTGATCTCAGTTTCTCTGGAGATATGGCTTTATTCTTACTCTTGAAGGTTTACATGCCTTTGGAAACATCTATATTTAGTTTAGTCTTAAAAAAGATACGGCACATAAAAATAAATAGTACAAATAGCCTAACTGGATTACTGGAGTGGGGATTTTGCTTTAGTAGGAATACTACCAAGAAAATCTTTGCATATGAAATATGAACTTAAATCCTCCAAAAGTAGCTTCACAATTCGGACTCTGAATTTGTTTCAGTGACTTTGCTTCTGTCTCAGACCCATAAATATTTTCCAGATTTGTTTCATATATGAATGAAATCTTCTAGAAGTGCAGTTAATAAAACATGATGGTACCTTTGTGATTCTCTTAGCTGATGGGAAAAACCTCATTTCTATTAAATTGTTGCCCTCACTCAACCTTGAATCCCAACTTAAATTTAGTGGCACAGGCTGTCCAGAGAAGCTATGGGTTCCCCATCTCCAGAGGAGCTCAAGACTAGATTGGATGGGGCCCTGGGCAGCCTCAGCCGCTATGGTCAGACCTGCCCATGGCAGGGGGTGGGGATTGGGTGATTCTTAATATGCCTTCCAACCCAAGCCATTCTATGGATATGAATCTGTGAAGCTGCATGGAAAAGTCTGATGGTGAGTAGAGAGGAAAACCATACAAAAGAGTGCAAATCCCTCAAGCCTCTGTCATTCACATATTTAACTCTCTTGGAAGAGTTCCCAAGAGTCAGTCTCATCCACAAGAAGCACATGTACATCTTCAGCACAGCATGGGTGAGGTTTAGACAAGACTGTTGCCTTTGTGAGTAGAACAGCCTCCTTCAGACATATGTATATGCAGATGACACCAAGTTTGGAGGGAGTGTTGATCTGCCTGAGGGGAGAAAGGTACTACAGAGGGGACCCGGGCAGACTGGATTGATGGGCCAAATTAAACTGTATGAGTTTCAGTAGGACCAAATGTTGGGTCTTGCATTTGGTCACAGCAACCCCAGGCAACCCTACAGGTTTGGGGAGGAGTGGCTGGAAAGCTGCCTAATGGAAAGGGGCCTTGGTGTACTTGGACAGTGTGACAGTCACCAGTGTGACTTGGACAGTCATCTGAATATGAGCCAGCAGTGTGCCCATGTAGCTAAGAAGGCCAGTGGCAACCTGGCTTGTATCAGGAATGGTGTGGTGAGCAGGACTAGGGAAGTCATCCTGCCCCTGTACTCAGCATTGGTAAGGCCCCACCTTTAGTAATGTGCTCAGTTTTGGGCACCTCAGTACAGAAAGGACATCGAGGTGCTGGAGCAGGTCTAAAGAAGAGCAGCAAGGCTTGTGAAGGGCTTGGAAAATATGGCCTATGAGGAGAGACTGAAGGAACTGCTGCTGTTTAGTCTGGGGAAAAGGAGTCTGAGGGGAGACCTGATTGCTCTCTTCCAATATCTGAAGGGTGCTTACAACATGAGTGGGGTTGGCCTCTTCTCACTGGTGACAGGTGACAGGATAATGGGAAATGCCCTCAAGTTGTGCCCAGATAAGTTTAGGTTGGATATCAGGAAAAACTTCTTTACAGAGGGGGTGATTAAGCCCTGGAATAGGCTCCCCAGGGAGGTGGTGGAGTCACCATCCCTAGATGTGTTTAAAAAACATTTGGGTGCTATGGTTAGGTTGTGGTTGGATTCGATGATGTTTAAGGTCTTCTCCAACCTGAGTAATGATATGATTCTATGATTCTATATCAAAGTAGTGTACTCCACAGCTTTTTTTCCCATCAGCTGAAGACCATCATTTGCATGTACACATAAATGTTTGTAATCACCTAAATAAGGTGCTTCTCTGCTTTTACAGTCTGAAAGTTGATGGTGTACATCATACTTCAGGATTTTTCCTCCCTTTTTCCTTCCAGTCTATTTCTCTTTTAAATTTACAAAAATAAATAAATAATAAAAATTGGGAAAAAAAAAAAATAAAAATCTCAGGAGAATGTTGTTATGCCTGTGTAATTTTTTGCACTGTACCGATAATGACCGTATTTCACATGCCCCTTTTAATTACATAATGCCTGAGATTAAAATTCAACAGCCTCTCTCAAAGAGAAAGTACTTTAATATCTGGAGTGCTGCTCCTGTAAATTGGCATCTGAAAGATAGGCTAAAAAAGGGGCATAAATATGAACATTCCCATCCTTCCTAACTGACTGCAATGCCAATGAGCTGCACCGACTCTTTACACAGACCTCCCACATTCTTGATAGGATGTTTTCTAGCAGAGTGATCCACAAATATTATCATTCAATGACAATACAGTTTCATCAAGGTACGTCTCAATCCACAGGATACAAGCCCCACACAACAGACGGAAAATTTGGCGCAGTGATGCGCACACTGCGTGTGTTACTTACTGGTTATTGCAGTGGTCATACCGAGTCCCGTATGGCGTTATATTAACGAATGGCATGCAAGCACCTTCTGTTGAAACATCTGCGACAGGGAAATTTCAGGCATTTTTCCAGATATTTTTTGTGCTCTGGACCAAATTTTCATTAGGGCTATAAAAGCTGGCATGCAGCATTGTTGTGTATGATTTTTTAATAAACTGGGACATGCCTTTGTTAGAGGAGTGAAGAAAAGGGCTCTTTAGAGACTTCTTCCTATTACAAAAAGTTCAGAAAACATATGACAGCTCACCAAACAGAGTATCCTAAATTTTTTTTCCTCTCTCCTCCAAGTGTAAGGTTTCTTCATATTTAGACATATACAGAGATTTACAGGTTTTGAAATGCAACCAAAAACGCAGATTTTTACTATTTTTTTTATCTCTCAGATTAAATGATTCCAACAGTGGTATTACTTGAGGATACGCTCAAAGAGAGAGCACGCAGCTAACATGATCTTTTAGCATCTTTTTGATGCCTGCTGCCAGGGATCTCACAAAGGATTTTCACTTACTTAACAGACAAGGTCCCTCTGAAAAAAAAAAAAAAAAAAAAAAAAAAAAGGGAAAGCAAATGGGCATGTGCAGATTTGATCTCATACACAATGCAAACCTTGAAACCTTGAGCATTATGCTACTCCTACACTCTATCACTCCTCTCTGCCCCTTGCTTCCCTGTAAAACAACTGTCACCAGACACAAAACAAAGTTCCGTTTTACAGTTCTCCCTCTCACACTGCTAACGCTAATGCAGAACAAACATGCTTGGCAGTAAATATGTACATTATCATTATGTAAATAGGTATGTTATCATTACAGCAAAATGATGATGCTCTTTGCTATGTCTACATTCCCCTTCCAAGAATATTATGTAGCTTGAAGTATAATTTCCATTATGCCACTGGGGCTAGAAAAACACTACAGTTCAGCAATAATCGGTATACTGTATACAACAAAATGTTTACCATGGATAAAATCATGTGCAATCCTAAATCTTTCTAGATGAAGAAATGTATTTTGCCATGGTAGGGCTCAGCTTTGCAACCAACAGAAGCAGATTCAGATTAACTCCAATACCACACCTAAGCTGAGCACTGTATTATGACATTTTATATTAACAACACCATGAGCACTGATAATAGCACATTATGAGGTCTATTGTTAGGATGAAGGAGGCTTCATTTCCAAAACTTAAATGATCTAGAAGTGGCTGTATGTCACATGCTGTTGGGCAATGTTACAGCATTTACACAACATCCATTGCTCATGCATAGGTAGGTATATTAGCATTGTAAAGCAGAAATTCTTAGGCTTATACTAACTCAGAAAGTTCTTGTAATCAAAGAGCAAGAGAAGACCAGTTCCTCAGTTAGGCAGCTCTAGCAATATCAACCATATATCTATCTATCTCAGGTGATTCCCTGTGAATTCTAGATGTGCATGTCCTGTAAGGGAGAGGGAAAAAACAAAACAAAACAAAACAAAACAAAACAAAACAAAACCTGAGTTTATATGGAAAAGGAAAAAAAAAAAAAAAAAGCTGGCATAGGTAAAATCAGATGTAAATGTTAATTTCTTTCTTCACAGCTTCTTTTGAGGGAAGTAAATGTAAATACTTGTCGCTCTTTTCCTCTGAAAAAGTGGATTAATTCCTTAGAAGTATGTAAATGGGTTCAGAATGTCTTCACTTTCTTCTTTCATTTTCCTTTGAATGCTGCTTTGAACTGAAAAATCAATTTCCTGAAAAGGCAGATAGTCAATTAGAATGAAAAAAAATAAAATAAAATAAAAGGAAACAACATGAATTTATGAACTATAAAACACACAATGGCCAGATCCTTGCTATTCTGCTGCTCACTTCTGTCACACATTCACATAGCACATTAGAAATGTAAAAATACTATTTGAGGGTATGTAAAGGATCAGCTCTGTGCATCAGCTCCCATCAGTTAGCCTTTTCTGTGGGAGATCTCATTAAAAGAATAAAAATGAAGAACCAGGATGGCCTTTGAGCACTCTCATAGAAACCGTGCATGACTATTCCTCCTTTCCCACACCAATTATTAGATATTAATTTTGCATCTTCAAGCAAACATTGTGCCAATGATGTGCTACTTCTCTCTGGAATTCCTATTCCTTTGCTGATATGACATGTTCATGCTCACTGCACTTGTGTGTAGAGTGTTTCTGTGCAGCACAAGGACATATTGATGGACATACTATGCCTAGCCATGTCCTGCCTGTGCACCTACGCATCTGGGAGAGCTGCCCATGTCCCTTTAACTAAAGCTCTCATTGTAAACTGATCAAGCTACAGAAAACACCATTTATTTCTCCATGAATCTCTTCCTACTTTTAGCCTCCATGGCATGCTGAGTTGCAAAACGAGATGATGGCTTATACAGAAGAAATGTTTCCCTTTCTTATAACCTGCTGCTCTGAAAGCAATGCCTCTCAATTTATTTTGTTGGCCCACAACATTAGAGGTGGATGGCAGTGGTATGGCAGTAGAGACTGAGTCTTAACACCAATATTCTGTTATATTTTGTTGCTGAGTGACAGATGACGGCACAGGGGTATTCTGACAAAATGGTATCTAACATGAATCACAGAATCATAGAATCACAAGGTTGGAAAGGACCTACAAGATCATCTAGACCAACCGTCCTCCCATTACAATTACTACCACAAGCCACTAAACCATATCTCATAGCTCCTCATCCAGACACCTCTTGAACACTGCTAGGGACATTGACTCCACCACTTCCCTGGGCAGCCATTCCAGTGCCTGACCATTCTCTGAGAGAAAAAGTTTTTCCTTATGTCTAATCTAAACCTCCTCTGGTGCAACTTCTTGTGTTCGTTTCCTCGGTTCCTGGAACCATGTATAGAGCAAAGGTGTGTCCTTAAATTCTTCCATGAGGAAAAAATGGTACCCACTGATATTCACTGATGCTTGCTAAACACTGATGAAAACCATACTGTAGATGTGAGTACAGTGAGGGGGTGAGTGGTATATTACAGCAGTGGCAACAGTGACAGTGGGCCACTTTCACTGCTAAAGATTATTATGATCATGTCATGCAGGTTCTTGTCTATTGCTGGTGAAAACACATAGCTAATAGAGGTGACTGTGTTGAAAAATAACACTTTGTAGCTGAGAATTTGCATGTCAAATAGTATTATTGTGCTTTTTGCATCTGTTGCATTACTTCCAGAGCACCCTATGTATAAATAGGCTGTTCAGTGTAACACAGGCATAGTGTAACTGAAGGCCAAGCTGAACAAGCTACGACCCAAAGCATTTGGTAGTGGGAATGACAAATTCTTGAAAAACTTGCCCATGGAACAAGAAGATACTCATTATTTCAATGCTTTAATGTTTCTGGAATAGATACTGTTGTTTCATCAGGTGACATTTCCCTGTCATGATCCTCTGTTGAGCTCTCAACTCTTCCACAATTCCCATGAAGGAAAGATTTTAGAGACTGGGAAGTCTTTGCATCTGAAGAACCAGACACATTCCAGTAGAAAGAAGGAACATGACGCGTTTCTTTCTGATCTTCACAGACTTTACATCAGCCTTGGCTACCTGCCCTCCTAAAAGGAGCTGCAGTAAAAGCAACTTCCCAAAAGTTGGTTAGGCATCAAAGAAGAGGTGTGTCATGGTGCGCTTCATTGAAGGTCACATGCCTGGGTTGCAGTGCATCATTAACTGTTAGAAAGAACAGCATAGAAAATGTCAGAGTGTAGGGAATGGGATCTCTTGATATCTGTATTTTGTGTGTCACTTTCTGAAAAGAAGAAAATATGCACTCCTCTCCCACTCAATACAGGCATCCCTGCAGATTGATTTTGGTCCATGCCATGAGGTTAATGCTCAGCTTGATCTGCACTGACATGAAAATACCATCTGTGTAACCCCAGCTTGCTTGCTGGGAGAAGAGAAGTTACAGGACTCAGCAGCTGGTCTCAGCTTCTCTGGGAAAAGTGTTTGTCTTCAGACCAAGTTTGGATCCAGTTATATCTGGCAAAAATATCATAAGTATATCACATGCATACTCCAGAGAAATCTTAGGAAGCTTACTGGAAGTTCAATTCATATGTTGAGGCTGTAACATAAAAAGCATCAGGAAAAACATAAACTGTTCATATTTCAAAACTGTTGAAGGAAATAAGTATATGATATAAGAATTTGTAACTGTTCTATTTTCCATGGAAACAAACAGGAAACATTACTTTCAGAGCAACTTGCATATAACCCATATAATGATATTTAATTTATCTTTGGTCAGTATACAATTAATGTTTTTGCCTCTAAAATCTATGACAGAAAGCTGATTCCCTGTTTGGTAAGCAGGACATGGTACTGAATCTTTCCATAAGCATACAAGCAAAATAGTATGGCTTGTGTATTACACAAAGGAGGGACTATACTGAACTATACTGTCCAAAGAAAAAAAAGGGAACAATGCTTATCCTAACAGAAACGATCCTCCACATAGTATCCTTTCATGATGTACCAAATATATCTTTCTTTACCTTAAAGAAAAGCACATACTCTGCCTGTTTATTTAAAAAGAAATTGAACTCAGTAAACTGATGCTAATCAATACACACTCCCTGAATTTCATGGTGACTCTTATGAAGCTTAAGAGTAGGAGCAGAGCCATAGGAGATCTCTGGCACAAAGCATCCCTTCAGTTTCTCAGAGCACCCACTCCATGCCGCACATTTCTCAGTGCCGGCTCTGGCTCTGCCTGTGCTGCTGCAGCAAATGTGGCTGTGTGGAGATCCCAAGGTGACACGGTCAGTTTGATGAAGTATACAAAAGCTTTTGGCACCACATATCTGCAATATCATGGACAGTCAAGGAGGCGCCTGTTATAAAAATACACAGTGAAGCACAACTGGAGGACTGCTCTTTCTCAAAGGCTAACGTAATGCATTCCTTCTGTTTAGGCTCATTTTCCAGCCTTTCACATTCTTTGTGAACAAGAGTTATAAAACAAGCCTGATGCAGGCCAATTATTTTTACTTTGAAGGCCATTAATCAAGATTGACTAAGAAAATGAAGACAGCTAAGCAAAATTTCATATGTGACTAGAGTGAGATTAAAATAAAACCAGATGGGGATGGACAGAGATGTTAAGCTGCTTTCTCTCCCCCTTCCCTCCCCTTTTTCTTTTTTTGACTCATGTAATAAATGTCTTTTACAAATTACAGCACTCTTATTTTCTTACAGTAAATCAAATTGGGTCATAATGTACAAGTGGTCTCATTGCTGAAATGTCAAAAATAGAACCCGCCTTGTTCTTCCAAAGTAATTCCTCAAATCTAAACCAGCAGTGTGGCCTGGAAGTCTATAAACCATCTACCTGGATGCAGATCTCTTTTAAAGTAGCTGTCCATTGCTGATAGACATATTTTGCAAGCCCCCAACAAGAGCAGTTCATTGGTATCTGCAGCACACAGTCAAGTTCAGGAGCCTGAATTTGCAGGTCTCACAAACAGCATATTCCTACCAAATTTCAGGGCATTTCTGGAGCTGGGGATTTTTCTAAACACCAATTAACTTTGAATCAAGGCCAGCCAGTAGCCCTGTAAAGACCCTGCAGAAGCTTGGATAATTTTCGCAAAACCCAGTTTTTATTTGTTAGATGAAAATTACTGCACAAACTGTAGAGATTATTTTGAGATTTCAGGACACTCCTAAAAAAAAAGAAGGTTTAGAAGGATGGATAAAGATACAGAAGAGTAGGCAGGAGGATTTTTAGGAGGATTTTTAGGAAAAGTATCTACTACCAAATCTCTTAGTTAATTCAAAACAAGATATTTTTTGCAGTCAAATTTTTGTAGGTATGTATTTTTGTAATTAACCTTACCCGTACTAGTTCTAGAAGTACATCTATTTGAACACTACTATCTCACCACCAAGAGAAAAGAATAACTCATCAGCATCCCACTAGAGGACCTGAGACATCCTCACTTTACTTTTACAGTAAAACAGAAGACCTACGTCCCCAGTTTTCTCTGTGCTTGAAAAACTGGGCCTACCTTTGTGAGAACATCTTTTGAGAAGGGGAAGGCCATGCACATGTAACTTGGAATTTTGCAAACTCTCTGAATGGAGGCTTCCCCAGCTCTTTTCTATAGCACCTATGCTAATTCATTTAAAACTATACCTTTTTTCCACCCATTGCTTATAATGTAAAAAAAAGGGTCTGGAAGGCATCTCAAGGGATCATTTAGGCCATCCCCTCCACCAAGAAATGAACAGGTATTGCTAAATTGTACTTGACAGATATTTGTCCTACCTGTTTGTCAATCCTTATATGGTGGAGTTTGTAAAGGCTTCCTAGACAGTCCTCTCTGTTACTAGCACAGAAAGCATTCCCTTAATCTGTTTTCCTGAAAATTAAGCTCAGTACTTCTTTTGGACATTGACAACAGTTTCTTTCTTCTTTACAGCTACATATGAGATTTTTCCTACATCCATCCAGTTTGCTTCTCTAGACTAATGCCACTGTTTCCCTTCAGTTTCCCTTGCAGGTCATGTTTTCCAGACCCTTGATTGCTCTTGTTCCTCTCCTTGGAGTCTTTCAGACTGATTTGCATCTTTCTTGAAATGCACTGTACCAAACTTGACAGAGTGCTCCAGCTGTGGTGTGAGACCAGAAGGGCTATATTACATTTCTTACATATGTTTATACATCCCAGCACAATGTTTGGGTTTTTGGCAACACTCTGACCTTACCAACTCATGTTCATTTTGTACTCACTCTGGCCTCTAGCTTCCACTCTGAAGAGTGGCTGCTTTGTCATCCACCTCCCATCCTGCTGCCCGTATCTCCTCACCAAGTTGTACTCTTGCTTTAGGCCATTTCTCCATATTTTTCCAAGAACATCCTGTATTTTATTTCTCCAAAATCTCTACATTTCCTCCCATGTCAGTATCCTCTGCATATTTAGTGTTTTACCATTGAGAAATTTAAATGAATCGGTAGCACAGGCCTTAGGACATAGCTTAGAGATTCATCTTCTGGTTGGACAGTGAACTGGTAATAACCACCATCTTGGTATGGTTTCAAAGGGAGTTACACATCAGCAATGTATCCCTCACTTTATTGTGCAAAACAATGTCAAAACCCTACTGAAGTCAAGTTGTACGAAACCTACTTCTTTGTCCTATTCAGAAAACCAATTAACCTTAATTTACTTCTGTAGTGGATTATCTGGCGTGTTTTGTGCTCTTTCATTCATTCATTTCTCTGATATCTTGTAGATACTCTTGTAGATGCTCACAGGAGTCTGTTGGACACTTTTTTGTTGTTTGGTTGGTTTTGTTTTTTTCCAGCTGAGGAAGTGAATTCAACAGTTATTTCATTCCATAAATTCACTTTTCTTGTTTTATATTTAAAGGTAGTAGTTATTTTATCATACAGTTCTTCTAGGAGTAGCAGAATATTCTGATAACAGACAGCCAGCTCCTTGTAGCCTTGAAGACCATATCCCTCTTGTATTATTTCTTTATTAGGATCCCATTCTCTCCTACTCAGGTCTCTTCCCACAGTTTGCTTATCAGTTTCCTCACAGCACTTTTGTGTTCCAGGTTATTTTCTCTAACAGTCCTCTCTTGCTGTCCTCACTCAGTTCAGCATGAACTCAGTTCAGCATCATTCAAGTACAATTTAAGCTTTTGAACCCAAGGTATTTGAGGTGTTTTAGTATAAAGGTTAATTCACCCAATTCCTGCTTTTCATATTCAAATAACTTCGTGAACAGTAGATCACACAGTTGTCTCTGGGGGGAAAAGCGCTTAGGAGCACAAAGAAGCTGTGCACTCTGCCTTGTCTTTTCTCAGATCAAAGAGATGTGAGTGCTGCTGATTGCAGCTTTCAAGAGATGTTACTGGTGGGGAAATTCAGTGCCCATCTTTCTGGATGCTTGTTTATCTCACATTCCCATTCCTTAATTTAGCTAAACACATACCTAGGTCAATCTTGCATTGTCTATTGCCCTTGGTAATGCCGTTACTCGCCTCATTTCCCATGCCTTACACAGATAGGAATAAAAATGCAGATGTGCTGTTATTACGGAGTACAGAGATGGATGAAGCAAAAGACAGAGACCTGGTTCTGACCTCCACAGAAACACAGTATTTTGGGACAGTGGCTTTTTGACATTAAATGATCTCTGCCCTGAAAAATTCAAGCCAAATTAAATGACATTTTAAAACAAGAAGCTAAGCTACCGCTTAAACTTTCCCTTTTGTTTGAAGGTACTTTGGATTAATCCCATTGCTCCTCTCTGGCTCAGAATGCTGTTACAACCCTTTTTACAGGGTTTTCTGGGAAGCCGAGACTTTCCTGAAAGCAGATACAGTGGAAAAATGCAGCCTGCCAGGGTGCAGCTTGGCTCACCCCTTGGCATACACGGGAGATGGTTCTCCAGCTTTGGCAGCTGCCCACCTCCTTCTGAATCCATCATTTCAACTCTCTCTGATGCTTTCTGCCACAAACTGCTTTTTCTTGATAAACAGAGCTGCAAACACAACCTCCTGATGAAGGAAGGTGTTTATCTATTTTTGTAAATAACAGCTGTGTGGAGTTGGTAGAGTGTTCATTTCCCAGAATTTCTGTGTATCACCACAGCAAGCTGCAAGTGTTCTTTTAAAAGTATCTCTATTAAGGTGCTGTACTTGTTATTTCAGTCTGTTGTTACACATTCTGTTTAAGAGTGATGAAAATCCAGTTTCTCATTTTGGAGGAAACCTTCTGTCTGAAGTTCTGTTGGGCTGGCCTACCAACAAAAGAAAGTAATGATTGCTTGAACACTGCAGCAGCACTGCAGTACTATTGGGTACCAAAGTGGTGTTCATTCACCACATTAGCTCCAATTCATATACCTCAGGATGTGACTGTCTCAGAACAGGAGGAAGACTCATCCATTTTACTATTCTTCTCCTTTATTGAAAGTTCAGCATCTCTCCCCAGTGCTGACCATTAGGTTCTCAGAGCACTGCACAGAAGGTCTGCAGACAAATTGTGCTCAGCTCAGTGGTGATCTGAATCTTTCCAGGTGCCCTCCAGAGCTTAGCCTGCTCTCTACACAGCAACACCTGCTTGTGAGCACTGTGCACTGCTCTGCTTCCCTGCTCAGGTGTTTCCTTTGTCACATGCACCAGTAATGACCTGCAGATGGGCAGAGCTGCCTGCCAATGTGTCTCTCCAAGCTGCCTCGGAGAGGAAACACTGAATCCAGATGAGATTTAACCTGCAGCATTGCACAGGCTGCCCATTTAAAACCATCATCCACTAGCACAGAGTGCAAAAGCCTTTTCCACAGTGTGTGGTGGGAGACCCTACTTCTCCAACATTGTGGTAAACAGCAAAAAAATATAAAATAAATCCATGTTCACTAATACTCACTGATGACTCATTTCAGAATGCCCAAAGCATTGTTTCTGCTCTTGGATCTTTGTGGCTAGAGATTCTCCTGCCTACCCACCAGATACACATTTTACAGCCTAAGCTGTGCAGCTCACTGAGGTGTTTCAGCCAATGTTAATGAAGTGGAATTTATGGCAAAGGTTGAAAGATGGAATAACAAAGCAGGTAATTTGCTGTAAGAAGTATGGAGTTTGTGGTCTGTTTCCATTCCCAGAGGTAAGGGAAAGGAGGGAAACCTAATATGTAATGCATAAAAGTCCCAAGGCTTGAGTTTGGTTCAAAGTGCTGCTTTGAACTCCTTGTGCAACCTTGGGCAAGGCACTTTTAGTTATCTAGGCCTCCATTTCCCAGTGAGTGGCTGTAGATTAAGATCAGACACGGTGGCAATGAGCTGTGTAGAAAATCTTGACATGGAAAAACACCTCAAGAGGAAGCTGTGAAGTTATTTCATAGTAGTTTGGAACTAGACAGAACATAAGTCTGTATTTCATTTGAAGTGCTTGAAACAGATTGTTGTAGGGGGGTTTCAAAGGCCTTCTGCTGGGTCTATGGGGCAGCTTGTTTAGGACAAGTTAGTTGGTGAGAATTTCAGGTTTCACAATATGAGTTTCTGCTGGCTGCCTTTTAGAGAGCACAAAGTTAGATCTATTTTACTGGAAGTCTGGCTCCAAACATCCTGCTCTGCTTCCTCTTCCAGTACACAAGTCTTCCAGAAGATTGCATCTTCTCTGGGAAAGCCCTGGGCATTAGCCAAAGAAAGGATTCAGTTGCCTGTGATCACATGTAATAGCTGTGCCTTAGTCTATGGATGTCTGGCCTTCTGGCTTGCCTAGACTGCACTGAGTGAACAGGAACTGACTTGGGCTGCATATGTAAAGGTTGCTCTGAAAGTAGTGCCTCATATTTATTTCCTTGGAAAGAAATAAACTACAACTGATACAAAAAGCAAAATAACACTATTTGATAGAGCAAATTCTCAGCTACAAAACAATATATTTCAACACAATAACCACTATTAGCTGTGCTTTCTCTTCAGCAATGAAGAAGAGCCTGCATGACATGCCTATGAAAATCTTTACTAGCAAAGGTGATCCACTGTCACTGTTGTCACTACTGAAACACACCATCCACCTCCTCACTGTGCTCACACCCACTGTTCAGTCTCCATCAACATTCAGCAAGCATCAATGAGTGTCAATGAGATCCAGTTTTTCCACATGGAGGAGCTCACTCTTTACTTCATAGACACTTTCCATAGCATAAGTTATTTTGTCAGACTGCCCCTGTGCTGCCATCTATCACACAGCAACAACATGTAATGGAGTGCTGGCAGAAAGGTTCAACCTCTACTGCCATACCACCAATATCCACCTCTGACATACTGGGCCAAGATAATGAAATAGGAGGTATTACTTTTGGAGCAGCCTTTATAAAATATATAGTGAAGGTATATAATAACAAAACTTAGTTTAATCTCAAATACATTTTTATTAAAACAAAAGAACACTACTAAAACTCAAAACTTGTGGGATCTGCGACCTTGTTTTTGTGAAAATAATGCATAAATCCCTGGTTCAGTGGCAGTTGCTGCAGTTCTTTGTGAGATCTCAAGGTGTTGATCAGGGATTTGCAATGAAATCTTACTCCTCCTGTACTTCATCTGCTCACAAATATATGTAGTGCCAGATAGTACATGAATAAGATGTGATTGTGAGGCAAGGAATGTTTTTCTCTGGTAAATGGAGTTGCAAATATTTAAAGCATAAAAAAAAAAAAATTAATAAATAAAATAATGATGTTTTGCAGCCTTAAAATTGTCTTCAGATTCCTCTACCAGAACAGAAAGCATGGCTGCATATTTTTGCTGTTTGTAGGATGTGGATAATTACTTGGCATAACTTGACTTGGTACTACACTGCACCCTCCCTGTGTCCTGGTTTCAGCCCAGATAGAGTTAAAAGGACAGCAGTGTTTGGTTATTGAAGAGTGATGGGTGGGGACTTGGGGTCAGGCTGGGCTGCTCATCAGGTATTATCTGGTATCATCACATTACACTTTTTTTTTGCTTTCCCCCTCCAAAGGTATTTAAACAACATTGAATTTACTCCTGTTTAAGTCTACCTCAAATCTTCAGCTATTCTGTCAGGCAATAGCTGTGCTCCTAAGGCATGTTTTGAAGTGGCTTTTACAGAGCTAAGATCCCTATTTTCTCTAGTGAATGACTCTAACTGAAGAATTGCCTCTGAAGCCCTCCTGGTTCCTACCTTGACTCTTTGCTTTGCATCATACTTTAGCCTAAATGAATTTTGCTGGCTTTGGCTTCTTGTTTCCTCTTGAAGATGTTCCACCAGTAGGTTCTGACACACTCATTTATGATTATGGCTATTATATTTACCAGATATCAATATAAAGATGTATTTGTCTCCTTAGTGTGTAGATTCATAATCAAGAACATTCATGAAAAATAATAATAATAATAAATTCTCCAATCACAATTCATTTGGAATGAATTCTGAGGAAATTAATTCATTCTTCACCTGGATGGATGAGTTCTTATAAAGAAAGAGAAAAAAAAGGGAGTTTTATCTCTTGTGGAGAGGTAACAGTTCACTCTAGGATAGAAGATAAAAAGGATTATGGAGTTTTAGAAATATTTTCTTCCTTCCCTCTGAGCTGCCCTCCTTTTGCCTATGGCATCATTGCTAGAATATCCAGGCTTCATGCAGAGTTGATGTGTAATTTTCTATCATCATAGTCACACAAAGTAATATCTGCATTTGCAGTCCTAGTTAGGAAGAGTACGGTCAGATACTTACCTGTCTATTTTAAATGCTTTTTCCATATGATTTCTCATACCGGGGAACATCAATTAAGAACCCGTTTCATGCTGTACCAGACAATGATCTATCCCACGCTAAATTCACTATTTCCACTAATTGAGCACAAAGGTGATCACTCCAGAGCAGCTCACTTCAGGAGCCTTTGTGCACGCAGCTCAGTTGTCACAGATATCTCTGGCTCATGAGCGCATACACACTACACAGAAATCACTGCATACATGGAGCTGTCTGCCTTCTCAAATCTTACCTTTTCATTGAGTGATGTCTCCCCAGCATTGTCCAAATTCTCTTTTTAGATATATACCTGTTTTCCTCACAGATAACTAATCTGTACCAAAATGATGTCCAGAACAATGACGTGAAATGTTGCTTATAGCTTTATTAGCTCAGAGCATTTTTCAGCACAGATCTGGAATAAGGTATGGTCTCATGCCTGTGATATGGAGTACAGTATTTAAAGCACCATTAATACCCCAACCACACCATGAGAATATAAATACGTACTGTCAGACTGAGAACACAGCACTCCTGAGTTAAGTCTGCTTTGTGAGCATCACCACCCCAATAGAAATTATGCTATCTTGGACCGCTTCTGAGTAAGAAATTAACTTTTGAGATGAAAGTGAGAAAGTGAACTACATATGGATATAACAAAAGAATTGGGAAAAGGACTGTATGAGCATCTGGAAAAAATCAAGTTCACCCCTGCTTAGATTCTTCCAAAATAAGATTCTTAAGGGTTTTATTGGGCACCTGAGAAATGTCTTACAGTGAGGTTTTTCACCTGGTGGAAAATGCTGGAGATGCCAGTTGTAGAACAGCCATCAAATCTATCACACCTACTTATTTCCTTGTTCTGTAGGCAAATGGTGGGCTGATATTTCTAGTGGCCTCCTCTGCGTGCTCTAAGTTTCATCCTACTCTCTGCTTGTCAGCCCCATGTTTTCATCAGGACCCGTTTCCTCTCCACCATACTGAGAGTAGATAAGTCCTCCTAGTAACGCTAGCTAAGGACCATCTGGATACCTGAGCAGAGCAGTTATTTGCTTTCTAACCCACTACCCTGCCCTTCAGGGATACCAAGGAGTTTCATAACATACACTGACTGCCTATGAATTTCTGTGTAGGGACGTAGTTGCCTGAAGTTTTAAGTACTGTATCTGAGAAATAACTGTAACACTAGTTGGAGGCACTCCTTCATTTGTATCAAATTTGCAGAGCTTGAGCACACCAGCCTTTAGAAAGCTGCTCTCCACATGGAAATTTCTATCTTGGGAGGGAAGGTCAGTGCAAAAGTTTTCATCAGCATTATCAGTTCACTATCAGCCTAAATCCAATTCCTTTTAGAGTATGTTGTTCTGGTCAAAAATATCTTCACAGATACCAGATCCTGACTTGTAGAGTTACCCTGCTCATTTTATATTAGTTTCTGCTGGGCATCAAGGTGCTTTTATTTTATAATTCAGCTGAGATGCTTGAAAGCAGATAACACAGAACACTTTCCAGACAAGCATTCTGGCTTGGCAGTATCTATTCCCAGTGGAGCAAAAGTGAGTTTTACAGATTTCTCTAAAGACAGAGTTATACCTACAACAAGTATCTCCAAGCTCTTCACTCCAGATATCTAGTATGTGGATTTTCTTTCCTTTAAAGAATATGCTGAAGGAAACTGAACATGTATGTAGAGAGATTATCTACTGTGACATCTATGACATCTAAGATGAATGAATACTAGGTACTTAAATCGAAATTCAAGAAAGCATTGAGTGAGCCAGACCAATTAATTTAAGGTCTGCTGGACCAGTTAGCCTATGACCCCTTAAACACTCAAAGAGAGGTAGACACAACAGTTAAGTTAAATCCTTATAATGACAGTCATACTACTTCCATTGATCCTAGAGGGAATCAGGATCTGTTAGTCTAGGAAAGTAATCTAAATTGATCATTGTCCTCTAGAGCAAACAGAGTGATTTCCATAGTTCAAAAAGCTCCCTTCATCACCTTAAAAAGTATGTGGGCAAAGTTCTTATCTTCATTACACCCTTGGCAGACACAGTTGGTCCAATAATATTTTGCAGCTGCAATAAAAAAATATATATATTAATTCATACAGACTACATCTGTATCCCTTCCCTTCTGCCTTCTCTCACCTTATCCTTGTATTTGCTTTGAGATGCTTTAAATCTATACATATGAAAATGGGGATTGTTCTGTTCATCTAATTAATTTTAGCATTGCAAATTAAGGAAATAACTAAGGAAGTACAAATCTGCATTGTATCAGGAAATCACTTTTCTTTTCCTGTATATTTCCACAAAAGATTTGTTTGTTTGTTCTGGTAGTGAGATGTAGAGAAAGACCTACATACATATTAATACAACAAAACCAAGCAGATCTATAGGCAAATTTTTAAGGGAAAAGACTTCCTTATGTATATTCAGTGATACAGGAAAGTGTTCCTGTATAACTGCTAAGTAATATAAATTTCAATTTAATATTTAAGTGTGTGTCATGGTTTTATGATTTTTGGTTACTGGTATTTCACATCATAACATCATGTAGTGCACTCAGAGTTCAAGTGTTAATGCTCCACTTCCAGGTACCTGCCCGAAAGAGAAGATGAACTACATTCCCAGGGGCTTTGGGGTCAGAGCTGTTTTTAATTATTTTGGGGTCCCCTGCTTCCCTTTTCTGGAGGCACAGATTCTGTGAAATCCCTCCACCCCACTTGTCAAGGAACCGGGCCAAACAAGCCCATAAAGCACTGACTATGTCTTTATGTAGAGGATCTGAACAGCACTAAGATTACTTTTCTTTTGCTTGGGTAGATGTCCTAGTCCAGAGGAGACAGAAATAAATGCTTTTCTGAGTAGTATTTTAATAGACTGGGACTTCAAGCTTAGTCATGTTACATCTTCTCCCAAGGATTTATAGTTTCAGAGCTATCAAAGGCTTTGAGGATGTCTTTTGTGATGCCAGGACAAGGTTCACCCATTTGTGCCAGGGTATCTGTATGCATCTTCCTTTGTCAGTTGCCTGCACTATCATCCCACCTCATTTACTCAACAGTACTTAAGCACTCGCTTCCCCTCTTTTCCTAAGCTACCGCCATTATTGTTACTGATTGGTTTTCTGAGAGTTAAACCATTCTGGATGTGACTGCACTCCATAGGAAGGAAGATATAGAAACAATGTAGTTTACAGGACAGCTAGCTAAGTTGAGGGCAGGATGTTGCAGCTGATAGTAGACTGAAAATCATTAATAAGCCTAAGCTTTCTGTGATCCATTCCAGCTTCTGACATTGGATGAACTTGACAGGTTGTACGACTTAGCTTTTCTTTTCCAATTCTTTTTCTTAATCCAATTCCATGACACAGATTTTGCTTCTTTCTGCCAGTCCCTTCTCCATTATTCAACATTATTTAGAGAGGTTTGTTAATTTAAATGGGTGCAGAGAAGATATTTAAAGATTGACATGTAGAGCTGTTGCTCATAAAATCGTGAAGAGGGCCTTGACAAAATCATGCAACCTGTTTTCTTTCAACAGTTTAAATATTTTCTAGTTTAGCCAATGACTAGACTTACCCAATATTTTATTCATGAAAACAGTGTCAAAATGAGAAATAAGGGCATTCTGCTTCCTCCCCTAATTTGAAATATCATCTTGAATTGGAAATGAAACGGTTTAAAAAAAAATACTTCTCAAAAACATATATTTTTTAATGCCAAGACATTTAATTCCCTCCCCCTTTCAAACTGTGATTTTTTAGACAAGTGAGTTTTTTTCCAAATGCCCTCAACTCCCATGAAATAGTTTCAAAGCATCCTCTCTAGTTATGTCAATCAGTTTCAGGCAGTCTGTAAGGAGACGTGACATTTCATAACAATGACATACCAGCCTGGGAAATGATAGGTGGGAAATCATCAGTTTTCTCAAAATAATTTCATTCATCTAGACAAATTCACATTATATCCAAAGTGTTATCTTTCTTCAACTTAAACTGGTTAAATGCAAGAAATATTAAAAACCAAATTAAAAATCGAAAGGCTTTTTACCTGGGAAAGGTTTCACAAGTAATGAGTGGGAAGAAAAAAATGTCTGATTTCTCTGCTGCTCATGGGTATTTTGATTGAATTTAACACATCTCAAGCTGCCAAAAGCCAGTGCTACTCATATGAAGCAGCACTGCTTCTCCAATTAAAAAGTGGAAGCACAGCTGCTTCCAGGCAAGTGGAAAGGAAAGTTGGCTTGAGTGGCAGTAAAAGAAGAGTTGGGTGGGGGGGTGGGGGTGGGGCAGAAATAAAAAATAAAAAATAAAAGAGATGCAATAATTTCTTCATACAAAGTTTACTGTTTTGTTGAGTTTTTTAGCAGTGAGCTTCTGTGGTCATGAGAAGCTGTCAGGGCACAGGTGGAATGAATGCTATCATAAGTTACTAAAGCAAACATGGAGATGCGAACTCCATCCCCAGCCCCACTATATTTGTTTGTGAATGGCTTTACCAGCTTGTAGTCTCACTTTTCTTCCCCCACTCTTTTTCTTCCCTGCTAGGAAAAATTATGTATATTAGACCCCAAGAATTCACTTCTTAACAGTGAAAAGATTAACAAAAAGTTATTTTAAAGTTATGTCAAGAGTAAGGCTTATATATGTGATGTGCATTCTTCCATGATATCTGATAAAATAGGAGTATTTAAAGAGGGCAGAATCCAATCCACCCGGGGCACTGGTGTCTCATCCTTATTACTGTCAGTTGTGAAGCCTACATCTACTGCTAGCTGATCTACAAAAGCTGAGCTGCTGATATTTGTTCTCATTAGCAGTTGTGGAAAACAATAAATACGTACTCATTGCATGTTAGTACACAGACATGCCCAGCATCCCTACCAACCACATACAAAAATTGTTGTTCTGACATTAATTATCCAACCAATAAAAGAATAGAGAAAGAAATCAGCTATTACAGCTCTCTTCCATTCTTCATCAGAATGCTAGATTTATGTGTTAAAAATAAATGCATAAGTAAATAAGTAATACAGCTTTAAAATGGAATCTGCAAAGAATTAAAACAATTTAAAAACAAAGGACTGCAGCCACTGTATTCAAGGACATTCAGATTTGAGGGTATATTGTATATTAGAAGTTGGAACTCACAAACTGTTCTGAACTTTGCAAAATATCCATAAATTTTTACTGGGACAAACTCTTGAAGAAATCACATCCTTTGAAAGTATTTGGAATCAAGATTTCATTTAAGCTGTGCAATTGAGGACCTGAGACATCCTCAGCTTAGTGTAGGTTACCAAACCTGTGCCATCTACATTAATTTATCTTTATGCTTTCATTTTTCACCAAATGTGAGATATTTTGAGACACATTTCCTCTGCAAGAGTCTTAAAATAATCCCTATAAGCTTGCAATTTTTGTGGCCTATGTGTACATATGTAGGTGTGCTCCATTTTCACTGACTTGTAGGTACATGACTCTGTTCTCCAAGCCTGATTTGTAAGAACTGAATACAAGAAGAGGAAAGAAGTCAAAGAACAAAATTTACACCAAATATTTTCTGGTGGTGAAAGAAGCACAGAGTACTGCCATGCCTGTATCAGCTGCAGTTAGGAAACAATACTTCTCCAAAAGAGTGGTCAGTCACTGGAATGGGCTGTCCAGGGAGGATTTAGGAACATGGATACAGGAAATCCTAATGCTGACATGTAATAATCAACATTAATTATTAATATTAATATGCGAACCCCAAACAATAGTTCTCTTATCTGAGTAGAATGTCAACTCTACATGACTCCTTTGTTGTAAGAAAAATCAGCAGTGAAATATTTTTGTAAAGCCTTATAAGGTGGAAAGAATGAAAATGTTATGTTTGATCTCCTTTGTTGATTAGATACATATTATCATTTCATATTATCATTTAAAAGCTTCATTAAAATTTAAAAAAAAAAACAACAAACCCAAAACCAAAACAGCAAACACTCTGAACAACAGCAAAAAAAAAACAAAGATAACACTTCAGCAGAATTTCTGTTCCTTTAATTCTATTTATGTCTTGAAAAACATGAAAAAGCAAGAATGGGCTAACAGAAGTGAACAAATTTATTGTATTCCAATACCAAATTAAATACCAAAGTATTTATTAAAACAAGCAAACAAACAAAGCTAACAGAACAAATCTGTATTATCTTAGTATCTGTAGCTAATAAGGTATTGAGAGAGATTACAATAAAGTCATTTTTCCAAACATTTGGATGTTATGAAATGCATTCAAAGATTAGAAGGTTTCGTTCCTATGTATCCTTTCAAAATGCTGCCTTGATGATATTTATCTGAAGGAAGCTCTTTCAAATAAATTTTTCAAAAGTAAAGTACCTCTGTGAGATGATGCCCAAACTTCTGAATAGCAGTTCAGTATATGGACAGTCATAAGTTAAAGATAAAAGGTTTTTACCACTACACTTTAATAGGTGTATAATGTATCTTTTGGGCTGTCAACAGGGTTTGCTATCCTGACAGCCATCTAAATGCAAACCTGGCTGAAGACCCACTCTCTTTAGGAAATAAAAAGATTTGCTGGTGAAGCTCTGTTAGCAATCCTTCTGGTGCAGACGCGATGCATATTGACAAGTGCATGCTTCGTGCATCCCTCGGATGAAAGAAACAATTTTGGCAAAAGGATTTGATGTTTCAACTAGGCATGTTATGGATTCTGTCCGTGTAAAAGTGTCAGAAAAATAAATTACATGGTCAACTCACACTGCAGTATTAACAAAAGTTGTGAAGAGCAGATCTGGCATAAGCAGAGGAAAGGATCATTCGGGGAGGGGCAGAGGAGGCTGTTTGAGATAACTTAAGGTGAAACAAAGCAGACATCAAGAGCTGTGAGCCTGCGTGAGACAGACCTATGAGGTTTCTCTCTGAAGCCAGGAGTGCTGAGGCTTACAGGCTTCGAGCAATTTCATTAGTGTTGAGATTGCAGTCTGACCTTGCTAGCCAACCTGAGGCCAGGCTCAGACCCTCACTGTTCATCATTACAGGCAAGGTGTTGCCAGATTTAAATAGGTACCCTCAAAGGAAAAGGAGATTGGTACATCAAAGCACTATCTCTAGTTTATTTAATGTGGAATGACCAAATGGCAGGTCTTTTTCATGTTTTAGACCAGAACTGTAAGCAATTGTATCTGTATCATTGTAACTGATATTGCCAAGCCTGTATACTTACCAGGATCTCTTTCATCTTGTTTACTTTATACAGCATTATCACCCCTAGGAGTTCACATTGCTTTAACAGTTTTCGAATTATGGACATATTTGGTCTGTAGGGAGGAAGCAAGGTACAGAAAATTAATACTCAGTCTCATCTAGATATGGACATCTCAGGGCAGTGCTGCCTTTATTTGCTGCTTTAGCAATACTGTGAAATGCAGGCTCTTTTTAAAGCTTAAGAAAGAATGTGTATCAAAGCAACAAAAGAGTAAAGCAGCAGAAATACAGCATATTTCCAAAGTCCTGCTAAGTCAGATCTGAGAATGATACACTAAAAAAAAAAAGAATTAAAGAGAACAGAATTAAAGATCTTCTCTGCAGGAATCTGCAGAAAGCTGATGTTATTCAACAACCACTCAATTTAGTTCAGCAAACCTAAAGTGAAAATACCCCCTCATTTCACCAGCTACCTGAAATGTTAAAATTTCCTAAAAACTTCTTCAGGGATGGCTGTGGAAATAGTGCCCCAAAGATGTACCCCACCTGCTATTTGGAAATGAGCCCTTCCCTCCAGCTGCTGAGGCTCCATTTCCCCACACAGCGACCATCATCCTTGTATAAGAGGCCAATTGCCTTCTCTGCAGGAGGGCTTCAATCTGAGTTTAACAAACCAAGCTTGCAACATGGCTCTGAGCTGCACACAGCCCCAAGGCTCTCAGAAACGATGAGTATCTCAGACCACGGAGAGGAACTCTTCTAGGCTCCTGCACTGCTTTCAACAGTGTTTCACACATGACCAAACTGTCTAGTACTAAAACAGTTCTTTCTGGAGTAACTTCTTCCCATCATAGAACAGAAAGTGTCCAGAGAAGGGAAAAACAGGAGAGCAGATAAAGTGTCCTACGTGCATACTGACAGCTCACCAAGTGACAGCCCTCACTCAGGTTTTATCCAGCACCTCAGAGTCTTTTCCAAGGACTTTCAGCCAAGAATTTTGTTCTGTGAGAACATTTGATTTGTTCAGTGGAGAAAGGAGATCGAGCAGGCATCCAAATCAATGCAGTGAGAAAGCACCTCTTGTACCTAGAGTGACACCATGAACCTGGACCCATCCCTAGGAACATGATTTACAGAGACTTTATGATTGGTGCCTGTAGACTGTAGATACCTTTGTTTTTTATACAGATGAATGTGAAAATAGTTCTTCTACTTAGGTGATTTATTTGTCTGCACTAGGCCCTGCTGTAGGGCAAAACTTCTTAGTTCTCTTCCCTTCAACTTACCCTGTCCAAAAGTAAGGTTGGTGACAATTTTCTTTCTCTTTTTTCCTTCAGTCTCAGTATGGCCTTTGGCTTCAGGATATGAATCCAGAAGGTAAAGGTCTATCGGGGGAAGGCAGTGCAAACAGCACCCCAAGGCTGCTATAATTGGTGGCATGGAGTACTCACTGCCCCAGGACCTCCCAGGAACAGCAGATTGGTATTACCTTTCTTTCTGCCACAGTCTGCTCAGTCCCAGCTGGGGAGCAGAACAGAGATTTGCACTTGTTCAAAACCAGCAAACAAGCATTTTGCATGCTTATTTCACAGCTGATTCCCACACTCTATGAAAGTGCAGAGTAAGCCAGAAGGAAAGGCAGAGCCTATCCACTGCTTTGGATGTACAGGCTTCTCTGTGTATATGACAGCCCTGATCAGCAGATTCCCTGTGTCACAAATAAACACATCGCTTTTTGCTGCTCATCAGCTAAGACGCTGGTTGATTTTGAGCCTCTCTTTTGAAGTTGGTTTGAAAACAGAGAGTGGTATTCTTTTTCTTGGGATCTTAGTACTGCACATTATTCAGAATGAGAAGACTGTGCTGTCACGGCCAACAGATTCACAGATGTTTTTCAGTACCATTTATATGGTTGTAGTTCTTCAAAACAGCACTAAAGATATCTCCCCCCTTTTTTTTTCTTAGTTTCACTCTTTTTCTATTTATGTTGTACAAACAATGGAAACTCTTTTAATTGTCTCATTAAGTTAAAGCCAGTTCTGTGGGTGTGTGCTGCAGGCCCTGTTAGCTATGTTAAAAACTTCAGCTATGCATAATGCAGGCCCCTCTGACACGGTGTCATCTTTCCTGCCAAAGAGTGTCAAGGCTGAGCAAGTTTATAGCAGGAAAACTGGAGTCTCACCAGTGAGATGGAGGATCCATATCTAAGACAGAAATTAAGAAAGAAAGAAAAAAGTGCATCAGTCTTTAAAAGAATATTATTATCATTAAAAGGAAAGAAGGACAACTAGTGTGCTGTATGGAAACGATGGTGCAAGATATGCAACAATTAAATGGATTCTCAGGAATATCTCTTGTAAATGATGCATTACCCAGAGGCTGATTGTCAGGGACAACCATTTCTCCTAAGGAGTCAATAAGCATACAAAGCATAATACAAGCCAAAACCTCTGCAGCACAGCTACCTTGATTTCTCTAGACCAGTGAAATTAATCTTGCTGTACACCTTGGCAGGAGAAAATTCATCTCTCAGTCATATCACATCTAATGTGATTGTACATGGGGTCACACCAACTTATACTGCTCATAAGGCAGTGAGTGGGGAGTGGGAGAAGAGAAAAATTTCAACAATGAACAGAAGGATTAGGGTTTTAGTGTTCCAATGCCTAAATTACACTGTGAAGTAATTCTGAAAATTCAGAAATAACTCTGAAAATTCAGACTTTTGCTTTATTGTGACCAAATCCTGAAGCACCTAAGACAGAAGTGGCAACATTGCTAATCATCAAAAATGTAATGGAATGCAGTGTGTTTTTTGGGAGCTTAATGATCTAGCTCAGTGAAAGGACTGATGAGCACCAGAGCCGGGCCAGAGGTAGATAAGGGACCAGTCGGCCAAGAGGAGAGCAAGCAAAAGGGACACAACCTCTCACTGGGCAAAAGTTATATCACTCCAGCTTCACTCAGAAAAAAAAAAAAGGAATTAAGGTAAAGGACAAAGCAAGCAAATCAGCAGCAAGGTTTTGAAGATGCTGGTGCTGACATGCTGACTGGGTTGTGATGATCTCTCAGTGTCCTCCCCAACTCTTGCACTTACATGCAGAAAGAGTTGTGAGTGCAGCAGCCTCAGAGCGAGCTGGAAGGAGGAAAGGAGGGACAGAGGAAGGAGCAGGAGGAGTTTCTCTTGCAACACTGATTCTGGACAATTTCTCATATCCTTTGATAGAGGAAATAACCTCTCTGGGGAAATAGGGAGCTTTTGATATTTGATGAAAGAACTTATGAATATTTTGATATTTCACCCGACCAGTGACTCCTATGGGCAGGAAATGTCTTATGGGAAGCAGAATAAAGCAACTTTTAAAGCAATCATCATCATATTTCAAGCAGTACTAGCTAACAAGAATCTCAAATTACTAAAAACTTTCCTCTGGCTAATATAGAGCCTATTAGTGAAATATTATATTATTTGTCAAGAATGCTTTATAACACTGTCCATGCCTACCTACATGAGCTAGAAAAGTATGGTCAGCAATATGCTAGCAGAATTCATATTTAGATGCTATTCTGCAGCACACAATCTGAACAAGGATTAAAAAAACACAATAGTCCCCTCTAAACCATCTTCCTTCTCCATCTACCTCTCTTTTGTGGTCATCCATTGTTCTGCAACATGGTGAAACACTACCAGAATGGAATAGTTCCAGGGTGGATGGCAAAGACAATGTCATGAATATGGATATTTATCCTTCCAGCCATCTCCATCTTATTCTAGGAGTATGTTATGCATTTTCTTCTGTGTTCTGTTCTGTGACCACTGCTGCTTTACAAAAATTGAATTCTGAGCATCATCAGCACTAAGTGTGACCTTGACTTGACCATTCAGAGACTGCTAGAGGCATCAGCTACATGCTCCCATCACAAGAGCTGGCTAAAGGCTGGAAGACACTTTTTGACTGGAGCATAATAGCCAAATCAGGGGTAACCTTGCATGATAAGGGAAGAATGTCATGAAACCGCTCCCTGCAGTGCGGACTTGATATTTAGACATGGGGAGTTCAAATTTAGGCATAAATGAGTGAAACCATGGCTGAACAGGGCTGAAGTCTGCTAAACCTATTGTAGAGGTAACTGTGCTGGTTTGTTCTCCAGTACTAAGCTTCAAAACATTCCAGGGTAAATTAAAGTGTGCAATATTTTCTTTAACAGAGATCTTTTTTAGTAGCATGTCACAGCCACAAACTCTTAGCGATACTCTTTTCTCTAAACACTGCAACATCACAAGACATCAGCAAAGCTCATAAAGCTCCCATGTGACAGGGCAAATTTCTTCATCAATCTCCAGCTTTATGGTTGCAGTAGTCATATGAAAGGGTGACTGGAAATTCAACAGCTACAGTGATGAGTGCTGTTGAATTCTGCAATTATTTCTGCTTTTTAACCTTGATACAACCTATGGTTTCATGCAAAGTTTTACTGTGGGTTCTCATGCACAAAGCCCCATCCCCATGAACCACCAAGGGTTGACTGCAGCTCTGTCAGATATTTTGGCTTGGAAGACAAGCTCAGTTCTTTCAGTTTTACTCCTTTACCCAATTAAGGTTTCTTTTTTTCCCATGTCTGTCACACAGACCATGACAAAAACATTTCTGAGAGCAGTAAAATCAGGACTGCAACTTTTTCAGAAATACTGATCACAGGAACGAATTTTCAGTCACTAATTTGTTAATACAGTTGTATCGATATCGCAAATGTCCAACTTTGACTTCTTCATACACCTATGAATCAAATACATTATTTTCAAGTATCATGGCGACAGACTTTAGCAGTAAATGAATCCAAGCATATTAAATGATACGTTTTGTTTACTCAACTAGACTACTTCTTTCCTTGGGTCCAACTTTTGACAGAACTAAAACATTCAAAAACTTTCACCTGTGTAAAAAAGCCAAATTGTTTTAAAACTCAAGAATTATTATTTTTACATGCCTCCCCAGGCGCCTGGTTTGAGCAGAGGTTTGGATTTTGCCTCAGAACTGTTGTAAAAAGTTAATTCAAGTGAACTGCTATATTCATGAACAAAGAAACTTTTTACACTCAGTGACATGGGTCATTAATTGGACATCTCATTCATCATGGACCCTTACCAGAGAAAACAAAGAACAAGAACTAAACCAGGACTCTGTCTTTGTTAAAGTGAAAAAAAGAAAAAGAAAAAAAAAAAAGGCTCAAGGAATCTGCATTTAATCAAAACATGCAAAACAATCTCCAGATACTGTCTGGCAACAAATTTAGGATTTGCAGAGCTGAAGTGTTCATTTGCTTGGCTATAAATATTATGTTGATGAAAGACAGTCCTAACTCTGTCTTCCACCACTTCACTTCTGATAGGGAAGTTAAGATTTTATGTGTTTGCTTAGAAACCCATTAGATCTAACCTTTCCAGGGGAATTACAAAGGGTAATGATAAATGGCTGTGTATCAGTTTAGGGGAGGGAGAGTTTTCATCTGGGGTACTGCACGGGTAAGTACTCAGTCTAGGCATATTTGATGTTATCATTTGTTATGTAGCATATAAATGAAAATCAAAGTCTATATGAAGGTGGGAGGAACTACTAATACCAGCAAGGAGAAAATGCATAAAATGACATCAAGTGGTTAGGAAGAGGAGAATAAAAACAATATTAAAGCTGAAAAATGCAAGATATGATACACGTGAGAACACGCTATGATAGATTATTTAGTAGTAAGAAGAAAGCAATAATGCAGCAGAGGTGTGGCTGAACAGAATGTTACATATACAGTCACAAACTTCAAGTTTTGCACTGCCTTTGCTCTCTGCCACTGAAGAGTTAAGCCCTCAGCAGAAATTAGAGAGAAAAGTACCAAACTACTCATGAACGATGAAGTCACAAATAGAGTTCCTTTGTTCTGTGGACACTGTGTTAACACCACCAGCTTCAAGGTGAGCATCCATATTGGACTAAAACAATATCCTCAGAGGTGGACAATGCCAAAGTGCAGGTAATTGGAAGTGGAATTTGAATATTTTTTTGTAATGCAATTTCTTGGGAAAATATAGCAGTGAAATGCCCCTTTATTTTATGCAACATCTTATTACATAAACCATCATGCTTTCTGAAAGAAACATTACACAGCAGTAGAAAATATCTGGTAGAAAATTCCAGAAAAAGTAGAAAAATTCTGCAAAACCCTCTTTCAGCTGATGATGTCAAACCTATAATAACTACTATTGGAATATTTGAATGAAATTTTTGCATATAAAAAGCAAAATATTTAGAATACACACAACTTTTTCTCCTTATGATTAGTGGCTCCCAATAAAATCTAACAAACAAACAAAAAAACCACAAACACAACACCTAGGTAAAGTAAGAAACATTTTTCTTTACTCATGCTTTCACATTTCATCTAAAATTTTCCACACCCAATTTATCAGGAACTCAGCTCAGCTCTGAAAGATTATCAGAGGAGACTATAAAAATACTGCTGTTTGTAAGAGGCCACTAGGAATGGTGTGGTACACCCAGTAAAGCAGCCAGGGAAGTTTTATTAAGGTCAGATGGCATTTGAAGACAGAATCATGAAGAAACATATTAAAAAGTCTTTTATAGAATGTTCCTGTTGAGAAAACACCTTCGGGACTTCAGCACACAAATACATGTGTTTCTTGTTTTTATTTCCACGACTTCATGTACAGTCACTCAGTTTACCAGTCAGAAAGTTCTCTTTTCTGTCACTGCTGTCCTAAGCCCTTACTATTTTGGGGTCTTCAAAGTATGTGTTCCTTATGGCATGAACATGAATTAGGACTTTATCAGTCTCACAGAACATTAAAAAATGCACCCAGACCAAAAGACAAAGTGTATATATATATATATATATATATATATATATGTATATGTATATATCTATATATAATACACTGGAATATACACTGGCATAGGCTCCCCAGGGAGGTGGTTGAGCCACCATCCCTGGATGTATTTAAGTGCCATTTAGATGTGGTGCTCAGAGACATGATTTATCAGAGGGTTGTTAGAGTTAGGGTACCATGATTAGGTTGGACTTGATGATCCTTGAGGTCTTTTCCAACCTGAGTAATTCTATGATTCTATGAAGTACAATAAATACTATATATATATATATATATATATATATATATATATATATATGTTTATATGTGTATATAACTATTTTCAAAATATTTTCTTTTCATAATTCATTACTTACCAGGGCTTTAAAACAGGGATGGATTTGAATTGCTGTCTTCTGTAAGTTGGACATGAACCCAGCAATCTGGTGTAGCCTCCAAGGAGCAGAGGTAGCAAAACCAAGGAGCCAAATCTTAATGTGTAAACAAGAGCAGGGAGTTGGGAAGAAGTGTAAAGCATTGCATCACTACACTCCCGCTCCCAAGTGCCTTGCTCCAGCAAACAGCTATCGATTTTGCAGCCAGAGGTAGCCCAGCAGGAGGTAGACATTCCTACTCTTAAATTCTTGGGTCATCTTTCCCCTTTTGTTTAGTATGTTGATAAACATGCTCATGAAAGCAGGTTTAAAGCCACACATGTAAAGAAAAACATGATCAAATCCCCTTTGAATCCTATAAGGTGCTTTCTTACCTAAAAGTTGTACTTCTGACCTTGCCAGTGCCCGGTTAATTGCAATAATTACTCCAGCTTTTATATGCACTCATATTTCTCATTGTTAATTTAATATATGAAGTAATTTCCTTAGCTCGCCTTAGATATGCTAAATAGTTCTCGTTTCCTGAGAATCACTGTAGTACATAATTTTTCTAGCTATCAGGTTAATTTTGAACAGATTCTCCCAATCATTCCAAATTTGACAGTATGCTTTTTATTTTGTTACAGTACCGGAAAAATGCATCCGGCATTAATCACAAAAGAGCCACCAGTACAGCAACAGCCTCTCCCATCGTATATCCCAAAACGGTTTTACATCATGCTGGTCGTTCATGTAGGGTTGGCTGCCTGTAATAATGCACTCTCCTTATTTCCTAGTCCACAGTCACAGATTTCTGGGGGAAAGACCCATTTTAAGATTAGTTTCTTTGTTCTTCAGTCAATAAGATGAAATTCAGCTGTGTAACAGTGAGCACATTTTATCAAGCCCATCATTATTTCCTATTTATTGCCTTCTTTTTAATATTTTGCTAATGTTACCAGCAATGATTTTATATTCTTTTTCAAATGCCACCGAGGACAGTGTATGTAGGCAGAGAATAGATCCCAGAGGGACCCACTAGAAACCTCCTTTTGGACAATGATTTCAATTTACAATTGCATTTTATATTCTGCTGGGAACTGCATTTAATCCAGTTAATACTGGCTGTATGTATTTCATATACCAAATGAAACCAAATATTATGGGATACTAAGCTGGGTTCTTTATATGTGTTTATTATTTCATCAAACTTTCCACATCAATCTAATTTGTGAATTTGTCAAAAAATTTTGACAGATCTATTTTCACTGAAACCTTGCTGAGTGACATGAATTATTCCAGTATGCATTCTTTCCTTTTTTGACTTGATTTAAACAGTGCTGCCCAGATACAAGACTTCCAGATCATGCTATTTACCTTAGCTTTTTGTTCAAGTATCTGAAAAAGAAAAAAGCCAATAGAAGAAACTAAATGCACCAGATAGAGAAAAGCATTAATTTAACACAATGAATTGATTTATATTTAGGAGATTTTTGCAATCATTATTATAATAAACTACTACAGAACTTCCTATACTACTTTTGTTTTATTTTCTGGTGAAGTAAAAATAAAGTTTGAATTGTATATATATTTTTTTGTTGTTGATGATACTGTAGATAATTTAATGTGTGTACATACATTATTTAAGTAGAACATATATATTAAGTAGATTTAGAACATAGCATACATTTTACATCCATGTACTTTAAGTATATATATGAATACATATACAATATCAGATGATTGAGACTGACAGCATTTGCCAGATGATGATCTTTACATGATTTGTTCATGTTACTTTGGACAGGACTCAGAATTACACTGCAGTGCACAAAAGAAGATTCAAAATGTCTTTATTAAATAATAATGTTTGTCTGTGCTTGACACATTCAGAGCAGAAATGAATTTAGAAAGAAAAAAACTAGGAAAAAACCTGAAGCTTTTTCTCCATCTCATTGGGATAAATAAATAAATAAATAAATGAGGTGTTGCCTGTGATTAATAGATATTAGGAAAAAAAATTCACCCATGGGAAGAGTGGTCAGGCATTGAAACAGGTTATCCAGAGAAGTGGTGGAGACACCACCCTGGATGTGTGGATGTGGCACTCAGTGATGTGGTTTAATAATGGGACTCCGTAGGTCAGCCTGATGGCTGGACTTGATCTTAGAGGTCTTTTCCAACATAAAAGATTGTATGATTCTATGATGAGACATATATTTGTGCTTCATGACCAAAGCAGGAGAGTAATTCTCTGCTCTCTCTGATTCTCTCCACTCTCGTGGTGGTTTCTGAGTCCCTCAGGAGTATCATAACTTTGAATTGTAACTATTTGAGGATTTCATAGGAAATGGTCATATGTACAGGGTGATTTATTCTAGCACTGTTGTAAGCACTTATCTCACTGAAGAACAGAAAATGCATTCCTTCATGTGTTTAAATTTTCAAGTCTGCGAACAGAACAAATGAGGGGGACAACATTTGAGCAACACTATTTCAAACAAAAGGGGGGAAGAAAAAATATTCAAAGGAAATCCTTTTAAATAACATGTAAAATAGAAATCAGCATTGTTTCACTTCCTTGTGTAAAGTTGGTCATTGGTATTGATATTACACTTCACATTATTACAGTGTAAGAAAACTTTACCACTTTATTGAGTTAGTCATTGAGTTTTCATACTAATTTTTAAAAGACAATCAAGAGAAAAAAGGTAAGAACCTTGGGAAAAAGTAGATTGGTGCTTTTTCTATTGCCTTTGATAGATTTCAGAAATCAAAATTACTTGATTAACTTCCATGTTAATACTTTACTTCATTTTGCTCCAGCACTTCCAAACACATCTTCATAGACTGAGTCAAAGAATCCTAGGTAGGAATGTTCCCAGTCAAATCATAGGGCAGATCTTTCAAGCAGGATCTGGAGGTAGTTTCTGCATTAAATCTTAGACTTTGTTTTGACCACATAAACACAACTAAACTTGAATACAAACTTTTTTTTTTTTTTGGTCAGCCGTTTCAGCTTGATCTTAAGGTATATTTTAGCCAGCCAAGTCCTCCTCCACCAGTAGTCTTCATGGAAAAGAAAGCGAAATGCAAGCCACTTCATCCTGCTATTGTCTGTGATGGTGATTTATCAGGGCAGTTCTCCAAGTAGAGGGAAACTGCTGAATATAATGGCAAAGCTAGATGAATCCCTCTGCAGGAACATATAGCAAGTGATAAAAATAAGATTATCCTAATTAGAGTATTAACAAGTAATAATAAACTACCACTGAAACAGTCTCTTCTGTGGCTTCAACTGCTGCCCTTGTTTCTAACCTCCCCACACCTCTGCATTGTACACCTGTGTGTTGGTTTGATTGTTTTTTTTGTTATTTGTTTTTTTTGTTTTAATCATACTTGGGATTTCTATAGTATTTCTCACATTCAAAGCTAATTTATTGTTTTAAAGGAATCACTGAAGCTGTTTGTTTAGCAGCCAAAAACAAAGCAGTTGTCTGCATTCTCTCTGAAAGAGAAATTGTCTTAAAGGGAAACTTCCCATCCTGTGGAACAAAACCACTGTGAATAACTAGGAATTGCTCAGGTTTTTGATGTTTTGGGGGATGGAAGTTGTTTGCCAGAAGAAAAAAAAAGAAAAAAGAAAAGAAAAAAAAAAAAAAGATTAATTAACAGGATGATACAATTTCCAACAATCATTTAAATTAAGCCACTGAGCCAAAAACAATTATTCCAGAATCCTAACTGTGACTGCTAACATACTTCCTCTAGTAATGTTTGTTTTTTGTATACAGCAAGAACTTGTGATTATGATCTTGATTTTGGTGCCTGATAAACGTGTCTGTAAGCAAATGAGGAGGCAGTTTTCTTGATTAGGTGCTCTTCAAAACTGTACCAATCATAATTTCTTCAAAACAAACCAAAACTCTAATATGCAGCACAACATTTGGCAAATTATGTTGTTATTCTGTCTATCCTTGTACATTTCCATTCAATACCTTTCCATCTTTAAACTGACAGAGCCTTTGATGCATTTGATGTTCAGATTAGCTATGAGCCTTTTTTGGGATTGTTCTTTCTGTATGGGCAATTGCGCCTAGCATTTCTCCACCAAGTGTCTGATTCTATCACATCTCTTATTTATTTTTTCCATTCATGGTTCTAGAATTCCTTCTTATTTAATGACTCCAGGACATGCAACACTCAAAGTGACAGACAAAGGAGCTTCTGAGTTGTAGTAAAACCAAGTCTTCTGAGTCAACAGTTTCCATGTCTTGTTGCTGGAGAAATTATTTAGTAAAGATTGTAGAGGTAGGTGATTTTGGAAAGGTGTGAATACCAAATAAAAGAACCACAACACAGAATTTGTATCTATTCTCACATTTTATGAAGTCATAAGCAGAAGTTCTCAGAGCTTTGAGATAGAAATGTTTCTCAGAGATTTCACCAGATTCTTAACCAGGAGCCACTGGGGCTCAGCAGGAAACTCATCCATGTCTCTTTTAGCATCGCAACAGCTCTCAAAAATCAAGAGTTTATATCAAAAGTTTGAATCGAAGCCCAAAGACAGATGAAATATATTGATGACATTTCAGGGTAAAGCAAGATGTTGCACTGCTGAATTTAACATCTTATAAAATAGGGGAAGAAAACAAATGGAGCATTAATCATTCATTCAGTGTCAACATCAAAAATCCCAGATTTTTTCCAAGATTGTTTCAGTACTTTGCATTTTTCCTTTCAGTCGACCACAACTGTGCCACAAGTCATAAGGTGGGATGCAGTAACAGTTTTTTTAAGGTCAGTTACTTTTAATGGTATTTGAGTGCCCAAACTGTCTGGAAATCTTAGGCAATATTCTTTGAATTAGCATCATATGATTCTGGTATTTTGAATAAAAAGCTACACTTATTCGAATGCTTACCCTTGATGTGAGCATGCAAAGAGCAGGCTAGAAACCAACCAACCAAACAAAAAAGACACTAACCCACCAAAACTTGAGCCTTGCTGTCTTCTGAAACCCTCTATAATATGCTATAGATTCAAATAAAGAATCTCTTTAAACCCACATACACTGTAATAGTGTGGCTCTGCATATTCACATGATGCTTATAGAAGCAGACCAGCATCCTCTGCATCAGCTAGCTGAACGGTATCAGGCTACAGAGCTGTTACAGCTCAACAGCTACATTAATTTCGAGGCCTTGTATTTTGGACTATTTGTCAAGGGGTATCCATCAGCAGCTGATGAATAAGGGATGTCAAAGATTCATGTTAGTGCTTTGTTTTGTTTTATGATCATTTTCTGTTCACAAATGAATGCCCACCCATTTCTGAATACAGTCATGTCATTGGGTCCCCAGCTTCTAGATTCTCTCAGGTCACATTATTACTTAACACCGTTTCCAAAGTGGAGATGGACAGAGCTGAGGAACCACCGCTACCTTACAGAATTACTTTTCTAATTCTTCAGTTTAGCCACAAATCAACTAAAAAAAAGCTCATGTTCATACATGGTTTTGTTCAAAAGACATTACATGTAACAGTCTTTTGGCAACCTGCAGAAGATTTCTGAAATGAGACCACTTTATTCACAGCTTGTGTGCAGGAATTTCTGCTTCAGATAACCAACCACCTCTAATTGGGTACCAAAGGTCCTTCTAATGGAGCTGTAGAGAGCAAAATTGTACAGTGCATGACACTAAAGTGCAGGGAGCAGATCAATCAGTTTTTTTCTAACTCTGCTGATGCCTTCATAGCAGTGAGCAAATTGTTTAATTTCTGTAATTTTCATTTTAATTTCTAGAGGGTTTTTTTGGTTGTTTTTTGTTTGTTTGTTTGTTTGTGTGTTTGTTTGTTGTTTTTTAGATAGGCTTTCAGGGAGACAAGTGTAGAATCTTCAGTGATTACAGTTTTAATAAAAAATTATTGTTGATTAGAATTTGACCTCATAACATATACAGTACTTTGGGAAAGGGCATCTTAGGTATTTAAATCACACTAATAAATACCAAAATATTTTGGAATTTTTAGAACAGATTGGATAAACTTGAATGAAATGAGGACTATCTTATCAGGAATAGTTAATAGAATTTGTATCGTGTGATCTTTTCTCTAACTTCTTATTTTCTGTATCTGTTAAGCATTTTGTAATGAAGTATATTGTAAACAGATCAACATTATTATTCCATTCACATCCTCAAGTGTTAATAACCTTTTTCCATTTTGCTATTCAACAAAATAAAAACGGCTTATAAAATATTTCAGATTAAGAGATAAGGATGCTCAGCCTTACAAAAACATTTGGTCGGTTGATCTAGAATTAACAATTATGTTTAGGGAACAGTTTAACAGCCACAAAACACAACCTTGTAAGCATTAAACATAAGTGTTACATATTTCTACTATAATTAATTCCCAAATAAAATGTTGTTTTATTTGTACATAATGAAAGTAAATAATAAAATATGTTCTTACGAAAACTAAGGTATCATGAATACTAGAGGGAGAAAGAGGGTTCAGTTTTTATTCCCACTGTTAAGATGGGAAGCTTTCTGACATAAAAACTAACTGTAGGGTTACTTAAATTGAGCAGCATTTTAAAATCGGATCTCTTGGATTACTAGGTTTTGTGTTAACGGGTATGCTTGCCTATCACCACAGTATAGCACATTTTAAACCATCACATCTAAGTTGGGGCCAAGTGCTCCAGAAATCTACTTTATGGAGACAAAGACACTGTAGTGTTCTTGCATCTGAAAGAGGTCTGAATGAAAACACCATGCACACACACACACACACACACACACACACACACACACAAAAGAGCTAAAAAAAAATGAATATTCCAAGACAATTTATTCAAATAAAATGACCTCTGCCTTTGAAAACAAATAATGTAGTAAATCAGTCCTTCCGTTTTCCTCCAAAACGAAAATATATTGAGCATTTTTTTCTATGATGTTGTGCTCTGAGCTCTAACTTCCCAGGGCAATTCCTCACCTTGTTTCACCCCCTGAAGTCACCTCTACTCCATATATATTCAGCCATCATCTCTAATGGCTCACCAGTCACCTTGTCCAATAGTCTAGTTACAGTGGATTCAATTTCATTAACACCAAAGTAATGTAGAAGCATAGACATGCTCTGCTATTTTCCTATATAAGTGATTGAAGCTAGGGGGGGAAATAAATAAATAAATAAATAGTAAAAAATAAAGGTTGACAGAATTGCTTAATGTAAATAACACAAGGCATATTTCATTTGCTCAAAACAAAAATTTGGCCCCAGAACACATAGAAATATTGGTAAAGGTGTTCTCAAAATACATGGTTCAACTCCTAAAAAAGAAAATTAGTGAAGTGAGTCACATTAAACTCCAATGATGTAAAGGGAAATTATTAAAGTAGTAGATTTTCCATGATTTAGCTTACTGGATTTTCATATCTGTGTGTGCTTGGGTGAAAAAGTGAAAACAACAGAAAAGAGATTTAAGATGTCTTGTCTGAAAGTTGTCATAGTTAGTATTTCTACATCAAGAATGAGAGGATATTTACTTTAACTTAGGTAAGCATTTATTTCACTTCTTTAATTAATCAGAAATGCCCAGCACTGAGTTTACACGGCCATTTTCAGAGGAACACATGGCTGAGCTCTCTCTGCTCAACACCCTCACCCATTTCCATGCAATGTGGGATTCATGCTGTAGGATCTCCATGTCTTTATGAAATACCATCTCACTCAGTACATGTGGCAGAACTTTACCTTTAGGCTGGGTTCACATCCTCCCTTTTGAATTTTTCTAGATGAACAACTTTTTATTTTGAGGAAATACTTGTGGATAGCAAAAGAAGCAAAAGTCCTGAGAATGTGCATTGAAATTTAGACACGTGAAAACATTTTCATCCATGTTCTCTCAGTTGTGTGGGAAAGCTGTCTCCACTACTCATACAGTATCCATACAGTGGATAACCAAAACAGTTATCAGGGATATTGTGGGGGAAAAAAACCTCTTAATCTTCTTCATAACACTTAAATTGCAATGTCTATGACACTGGCAATGGTAAGCCAGCAAGCCTGTCAGCTGTGCATAGATAAAGGTGCATGATTATCTGTGGAATTATCTGATATTGGGATGGGTCTGGGATCCAGCCTCACCTATTCTCCCCAAAAAAGCATTGCTACCACCTATGTTGATGAATGGACACAAAGGATCCTCACCAGGAGGCAATGCTCAGTGTCATCCCTGGAAGATCTTTTCCAGAGACCTGAGGGATGTGCCTCCTCTTAATGTGGCTCGCATTTGCATGCCAGGACAGCCCAGCTGAACTGCAAATGGAAATGTCTTGATGAAATGCACTGAAGGGGAACGCCTGCAGCAGTGGTTTGACCTGGCTCACACAGAACAGAAAAATTAATACCCATCCCAGAGTATCCTGAGTCCAACAAATCACCTCCAGAGCAAAATGTCTAAGAAGGCATTAAAGACATCACAAATTAACAAACATAATCAGCCAGATCATCAGCTGTTATAAGTTGGCAGAAATCCACTGTAGCAACATAAGTTTTGCAAAGCTAACCTGAATTATGCCAGCTGGAAAATTCTTTTTTTTTCTTTTTTTTCTTTTCTTTTTTTTCCCCTCATATTCCGCACGTGGAATAACCTGTGTATCTTAAGCTTTATTTTTTCTCCTTCCACTTTTCATTTTTGTACAACTCTTGCCATTATATACACAAATGTACAAATAAATTAAAGGGTCAATTCTCCATTCCATCTGCTCTGCAGAAAACCATGTGCTGCTCTTTAAGTGACAGCTGCTTGGCCCAGGAACAAGTTAGGCTGCCACTGTGCAATATGCATGTGTGCTGCTGGCAAAGCAGCAGAAAGCCCCAGCTCTGCTCCTTCCTCCCAGGAAACAGGGCTGGCGGACACCTGGGAAGTGACAGGGTCTGTTGCCAGTGAAGATCTGTTCTGGATAGGAAGCTTTTCCCTCTAAAATTAGGTTTCTCCTTGTTACTAGTAAGTAAGGACAGGAGGTTCAGGTCTGATCCTTACCTTAAAAATTAAGAGTAATATCAAGACCTAGGGGTGTCAGTCAATGCTTGGCTAAACATGAACCAGCAGTGTGCCCAGGTGGCCAAGAAAGCCTGCAGCATCCTGGCTTATATCAGAAATAGTGCAGCCAGCAGGAGCAGGGAGGCAGTCGTCCCCCTGTACTCAGCTTTGCGATGCTGCACTTCATGTGCTGTGTTCAATTTTGGGCCCCTCACAACAAGAAAGACATTGAAACCCTGACCCATATCCAGAGAAGGGCAACAGAGCTGTGAAGTGTCTGGAGCACAAGCCTTATGGGGAGTGGTTGAGGGGGCTGAATTGTTCAGTTGGGAGAAGAGGAGGCTCAGGTGAGACCTTATCACTCTATACAACTGCCTGAAAGGAGGCTGTGGAGAGTTGAGGGTCGGCCTCTTCTCCCAGATAACAGTGATAGGATGAGAGGGAATGGTCTTAAGTTGTGCCAGAGGAGGTGTAGTTTGGGAATTAGGAAAACATCTCTGAAAGTGTGATCAGGTGCTGAAACAGGCTGCTCATGAAAATTATTGAGTCTGCATTGCTTGAAGCGTTCAAGAAATGTGTTGATGTGGTACTACATGGTACTGGTCGTAGGTGGATGGTTGGACTATATGATCTTAGAAGTCTTTTCCAACCTTAATGATTCTGTCATTATATGAATTGTCTTAACAGTACCTGTGACTATTTCACAGTTTCAAATTTTGAGACATGTAAAAGCTGTGAAAATCTATTACCCATTGTGTAGGGCTCATCACATTTCTGCATCTGGAGTTTGCCACTAGGTTTTATTAATTAAAATTATCTGCCCTCATCCTCTTGAATTAATAAAATGTGGCTGGCATTCATCATTGTGTTACAGGCCATGGTTGTTATGAAAATAGTGTTGCTAGGATACCTTCGTTATTTCATCTTCACATTACACTGGTCTATCAATTAATGAAGAAACACTCAAGCTACTTCTCGGCTCATCTGTGCATGCTCTTATCATTGCTTCCTTCCCTCTGCACTGCTTTCTTCTGTGCTCACCTTTGAATCACAACATGGGAAACAAAGAAGGAACTACATCACTTTGTGAACTGCAGCAACTGTGCAACTCTCCCACTTGGCCTTTTCTCATCTTTGTTAAACTGAGGTCAGAAAATCAGCTGTCTTTACATCCAGTATTTCTCTGCTGAATGGACTTGAAAGAATAACATTTTTTTCAGGGGCAATTTTACAAGTCTGTGCTACCCATTATCCATTTAAAACATTTTATCACGCAACCTCAGCAGTACTATGCCTATTCCAAAATGAGATCCTGTAAAATGATGTATTTCTCAAGGCAAGTATCTGCTCATATACATGAGGTATTCTCATTATATTTGAGTAGGCAGCCAAGGCTCTGGAAATACTCAGTCCCAGAACTGAATTTGTTTGAAAGTCTGATGCAATCTAATAGTCTACAATGGAAACTCACCTTGGATACACATTCAGGAACATTATCCTCTGCAATGCAAAAGTCCTGATGCTTACAGTCTCAGTGGAAATTAAGTGGGAAGTGGGCATTACACCGACCTTCTGGTATACAGAATTTCACAAGCAAAGTGCACACCCTTCTCATCCTTCCTACAGGAGGACTGGAAAGTAGGAAAATATTTAAGATGACCATCAGTTAGTAAACAATGACAGAGAAAATAATCAAAAATACTCTACATTTCAAGCCAATCTTTAATGATTTGCCTAAATATAATATGATGACCAAGTGAACAGAGCAGCTACTGACATTTTCAGGCAGACCAACACATCTAAATAGCTGATCTATAAATAGTCTGCTCACAGGATTGCAGCACACGCTGACCACACAGATGTGATCTTGCAAAGCAAGTACCAGAGACTGTACACAGCTGTTTTCACTTGGTTAAAGCCTGTGTGGTCTTCCCTCCAGGACAAAGAATTACACTTAATTTTGGGTGAAAAAAAAACCAACACACACACACACAAAAAAAAAAACCAACTCCTATTGCATGGACTAATAGATTTTATGTATGGAATAGGTTACTTTTTCCTGAAAACGATCAATGGATCAATAAGCAAATAAAGTCTTTCTGAGAAACAAGTAAAATATTTTGCATAAAATATCAGGAAAATATTCCTAAAGCATCCCAGAACTTCATCAGATACTAATAATTTCAACTGTTTATGAATGATTTGTTGAGCATACAAGCATGCTTGAGCAGAGAAAAAAGAACACCTATGCAATCACCTGAGAGATACTTACCACATCCAGGAGCCTGACTTATTGGGGTGCTTCTGTGCTGAGCACTCTGGGGAGCTAAAGAGATTCAGAGGTTTGCAGTAGATTTGTAGAATGTTGCAGAGGATACTCAGCAATGATCTTGGATCTGTGGACCAAGCACTGGGTGATATCAGTGATGTGCAGTTATCTGCTTCACTCTGCTTGAGTCCTAACTCATCAAATTGATCTCTCATGAGCTGCTTTTGAACAGCCCCACAGCCTGTTTCGTTATCCCAAGTACAATCATACACCACAGCAGAAAGGCGTGGCAATATGGGTTGATGACCCTCAACCTGACTGAGGTGGCTTCCATCCTGAGACCACCCACCCCTGAGTTGTCCCAGGCTGAAGCTCTGTATGTGGCTGCATGGTTCTGTCCTTCACAGCATGTAACACCAGTTCATATATTCACTTCATATAAACATGTGGCAGCACTGGGGAGAAGGCCAAAATAATATTCTGATGTATGTTATAAAACCTTTATTAGCTAGTGGTTGGCATGTCTGTTTATCTCCTAAATGGTGAGGCCAAAAGTGAAATATTGATGCAATTCAAAGCAAATGCTGATTATAGTTCCTGAAATGTACATAAGCTATATGCATATCTTGCTTTCTTTACAGTGTTCTACTTCTTCCACTGTTCTATGTGTACTCCTTATTCTATTTATACTGGGACATTGCCTTTCATTGTCATATTCTCTGTCCTCCTTTTATAATAAACTCTTTTGCGTTTTGTTTATGTCGTGTCCATTCTTCTTTCATTAGGCCTTAATTATAGCCTGTGTCTAAAACTTTCTGCCTTTGGCTGTTTACAGAATCCATTTTCTGCTTCTCTTACACAAGCACTTCACTTCTATTCTTCTTTAGATCTCAACTTCTATACAGTCATCACCTTCTGAAAGTGCAAAGCTTGACAATTAGTCATTGTAACAATTTTTCCAAGGCTGCAAGGTCACATTACAACTCTTAAACTTCAGTGGTTTAGATGTTTTGAGATGCAATGTGAAAAATGTCTTTGATCTTTTTATTGCCTTGGTAAACTTTTTATAGAGCAATCCATTTACCTAGTCCGTTAGAAGGCTCCATAAAATATTCCATGCACAAAATACTGCATTTTACCAATCACATACATATCTTTGCTCTGTAAAATGTACACCTTAATGCAATGACCTAAAATACTTTATGGGTATGAATGATTTTAACCTCAAAGCCCACCACCACAGCAAATTAGTTGCTACTTTATTTTCTCTTTACTTTTAATCTACAGTATTAAACATCCAGTTTTCAAAGTCTTGTCTCCCACTTAGACCTGATATGTCTGCAGTTGCTGGAACTGCAAATGCAAGTTACCTACTTGGACATGAAGCCAACCAGCTCCAGTGTGTCTCTGGGCAGTTGTGATTCCATTTGTGCACCCAATTTTGCTTGGCAAGTGTCTGCAATTTGCACACGCTCAATTCTAAAAGATCTGATTTCAGCAATAACAGCAAACTCACAACACAAGCCAAGGCTGGAACTGGAGTCACCAGTTCAGAATCATCATTGCCAGATTCAGTATACACATTAGAAGTGTAAGTATATACATGCTGCTGGCAACATCATGTTCTCTCACATCCAACAATACCTGCTTTTGAGTTCTAGAAGACTGAAAGGAAATTGCTGGTGATTTCAAAATTCAAGAAGTATTTCAGCTTCTTCTGTTTGTGCCACTTTGGGACATGAGTAGAATCATAGAATCTCCAAGGCTGGAAAAGAACTAAAAGAACATCCAGTCCATCCGTTCACCTATTATCAATAGCTCCCACTAAACCATGTCCCTCAATACAACATCCAACCATTCCTTGAACACCCCCAGGGTCGGTGACTATACCACCTCCCTGAGCAGTCCATTCCAGTGCCTGACCACCCTTTCTGAGAAGTAATATTTCCTAACGTCCAGACTGAATCTCCCCTGCCACAGCTTGAAACCATTTCCTCTAGTCCTATCACTAATGACATGAGAGAAGAGGCCGACCCCCAGCTCACTACAGCCTCCCTTCCTTCAGGAAGTTATAGAGAGCAATAAGGTCTCCCCTGAGCCTCCTCTTCTCCAGGCTGAACATTCCCAGCTCCTTCAGCCTCTCCTCATAAGGCCTGTGCTACAGACCCCTCACCAGCTTTGCTGCCCTCCTTTGAACATGTTCCATGGCCTCAATGACTTTCTTGCAGTGAGGGGCCCAAAACTGGACACAGTGCTCGAGGTGTGGCCTTACCAGTGCAGAGTACAGGGTACAGAGTACAATCACCTCTCTGCTCCTGCTGGCAACACTGCTTCTGATGCAAGCCAGGATGCCCTTGGCCTTCATGGCCACCTGGGCACACTGTCAGCTCATGTTCAGACCAGTATCAATCAATACCCCCAGGTCCATTTCCTCTACACAGTCTTTCAGCCACTCCGCCCCAAGCCTGTAGCGTCACCCGGGGTTGTTGTGGCTGAAGTGCAGGATGCGGTATTTGTTCTTGTTGAACCTCATCTCACTGGCTTCAGCCCAGCTCTCCAGCCTGCCCAGATCCCTCTGTAGGGTCTTGCTATCCTCAGGCAGATCCACACTCCCAGCCAATTTGGTGTCATCTGCGAACTTACTGAGGGTGATCAATAAAGATATTGAAGAAGATGGGTCTCGGCACCTATCCCTGGGAGATACCACTCATGACCGGTCGCCAGCTGGATTTAACTCCATTCACCACCACACTCTGGGCCCAGCCCTCCAGCCAGCTCCTTATCCAGCCAAGAGTGTACCTGTCCAAGCCAGGGGCTGCCAGCTTCTGCAGGAGAATACTGTGGGAGACAGTGTCAAAGGCTTTGCTGAAGTCTAGGCAGACCACATCAACAGCCTTTCCCTCATCCACCAGATGGGTCACTAGATCATAGAAGGAGGTCAGGTTGGTCAAACAGGACCTGTCCTTCATAAAACCATGCTGTCTAGGCCTGATCCGCCAGTCATCCCACATATGCTGCATGATCTCCCTCAAGATGATCTGCTCCATAACCTTCCCTGGCACCACGGTCAGGCTAACAGGCCTGTAGTTCCCTTGATCCTCCTTACAACCTTTCTTGTAAATGGGAATCACATTGTCAAGTGTCCAGTCTTCTGGGACCTCACCAGTCAACGAGGAACGCTGATAGATGATGGAAAGAGACTCAGCTATCACCTCCGCCAGTTCCCTCAGCACTCTCAGGTGGATCTCATCCGGACCCATGGACTTGTGGCAGTCCAGTTGGAGTAGTAAGTCTGACAATTTCTTCCAGAATCACGTAGTATCATGAAGTAACTACTAGGGCAGCCTTGCTGCTCAGGGGAGGTTTCTCTCCCAGAGTGAGGGCCATCTTACAGACTCTGAAGGAAGTACATAAATGGACAGAAGCTAGATTATGTGTTCTCAGGGTGTAGGGAAAAAAAAATGGAGTTGCTGCTGAGATGATAATCTGGGGCTAACCAATGATTCTAGGAATGCAAAGCAGTGGAACAAGGCCAACATGGAAGAAAATTTCCCACACTTGTCACCACTGAGAATGGGAAAGGCAGAGTTGGCAACTGGTAGTGGCAGGTGTGTCTGCTCACCTTTAGCCTCTACAGTCATGGTCATTAAGGCATATTCCTGGTGGCAGCATCAGGAGAAGATCTAGAAAAGGAGTCAGCAAATTCACAGTTATTTTAGCACCTCAGCAACCATTTACTGTAAGCAGTCACCTACCATATTCCTTTGACAAGTTTGATGTGAACAGAAGGTCAATACAACCTCAGATGAGCATCTGCTAATGTCATCTTTGGAGGACCATTCACCTTTCAGGAAAATACTGCTAGTTCACAGATTTAAAAATTGTTAAAGCAGCATAAAGTCATCATTAATTCTTTCATGAATCACAAATAATTTGCCCAAGCCCAAAAATATAGTTTCCTCTTCCTTTCTCCTTTCCTTTTTCCTTTTCCTATTCCTTTTCCTTTCTCAGCCACAGAGTTGACTGGATACTTTCTTCCTTTTATTCCTTGTCTTAAGCCTTCTGTCTTTTCTCTACTGTCATGTTACCAAGTCCATCACAAGTCCGTCTTTCTCTCCTCTCCTTCTCCACCTCTGTGTTTCATCTCTGCCTCCATGTCACCTCCCTGTCTCTGACCTCTTTCCTGTAGTGTCCTGGGAGCCCACTCCTCCACTCCTGCATCTTCATGCAACTTCATCCCCCAGGTGGTGAGCAGAGGGCATGCTGCAGACTTTGTGCATTTGACATCTCTGCCTGGTGGTTCCCCTTCCTCCCTTCTGAGAAAATCAGTGCCAAAGAAACCTTTTCTATAAGCTATCATCTCCATGCTAGGGGCAACTGTATACATTGCCATTGACTTGATCTGTAAGGAATACCCTCTACCTTTTACCTTCATTTCTGATATCATAGCATTTGCCTGCATTATAAATACATGTTGGCTGTAAGGGGAAACGCAGCAATACCAGCATTTAATTGGTTATATGAGAGGATGAGCTGCATTTACATCATAAACTCAACTAATTTATGAAGGCAAGGATCCTGTAACAAGTTCACAGTTATTCCCAGAGCTGCCAGCATCATAAACATTTACAAACATTGATTTACTCAGCAAAAAAAAAAAAAAAGAAAAAGAAATAAGTGCATCTTAAAATAAATAAATAAATAAATAAAAATAAAAATAAAAATAAAAAGCTAATCTATTAAGCAATGTAGCCTAACAGGTATGGGACTATCAGTGACCTAACTGCTATTAAAACAATAAGATGCTGTGGTTCTGGAGAAACTGAATAATTCCCCAGCAACACTAAGCAGCAGCATGAGGCCATTAATTGAAAGTCTAGCTACAGTCCTACAGTACACATTGTAATCCCACCAGGCATCACATAAAATTATTTTTATAAAGTCAGAAAATGATTTGAAAAGCTTAGAGCCACAGGATATAAATCTAAAATTACAGGGTAAAATTTTGTGGTATTTCAGATAGTACATAAATGCATTTTTAAGACCTTCAAATTTACCCTCTGCTGTATACTGACAATATAGAAATAGATGAACTCATTAATTTCAGTGCTTAAATACACATTCTCTGAGAACAGAAAACAAAGCTAAGATTTAATCTCAGGTCATTCTCTGTTGCTGTGAGTATCACTGTTCAGAGTATGTATAGTAGATTTATCTCCAAGCCTCTTCACTGACAATATCCCTGTGGGAGTTACAGGAATTGCTTACACTCAGAGGTAACATCAACATTTTATTTAATACAGAATGAGCCTGATCTCTGTCAGTCCCTAATGGGATGTAGTCAGGTGAAAACTCTGGAGAAACATACCAGTCTATTTAATATAAAGTAAACTGATTTTTGTTTACATCTTTCCCTCTAACCCTGCCCAATAGTACCAAAGTGCTACTCATTGGATTTTTGTCAACTTCTTTAGTTCTCTTAACATGTTTTAGTAACTTCATGTGCAACATATGAAATTTTCTCCAAACTTTATGTCTGCACCTGATATAACAAGAGAAGCACTGAGGTATATTTTGATCTCTTTTCCTTGCAATCAGGAGCTAGAGAGGACAGAGTTCGAAAAAATATCCACCTTTTAAACACTGGGGAGTTCCAGTGATGCTGCAGCATGAGGAGACTGACAAGCACTGTTCTCAGGCATCGCGCTGCAGAAGAAATAGAGACTGATAATTTTATACGTGTGATATTCCAAACAAACAATTTTGTCTCCAAAAAGTTTTATTTCCCAACAATAATAATGTTAATGCAAATATTATTCATTCTAGGAGCTTGTTTAGACTTGCAAGAGTCGTTGCTGACTGAATTTTACATACAACATCCAGTTTTCTTCCATGTATTGACCTACATTCTTTCTGTTTTACATCTATATATACACACCTATATATCTACACACATATCTAGAACTGTAGTAAGATGTGTAATATGTCTTCCCACAATGTTAGGATCTAGGACATGGAAGGCTTATTCATTACAACATTCCACATTCCACATTCCACAGACATACAGATTTGACCGCAGGTGTGCTCCAAAGCACAGATACATACCAATGGCTGTGTAGGCACACAGCATTGCCACGTGATCTTGCCCATTTTCTGCTTATGATCCCATTTCCCTCAATTGCCTTGAACACAACTTTTCCCTGCCACCATACTTTCCCTTGGAAATGAACTTCGGCCTTGGTCTTAGATCTCTTCTGTCCTGAAAAAAGTATGAGTGATAGCGCTCCCCTGATAGCACTTTTCTGAAGACAACAGACTAGTTCTGTAACTCCTGAACATGATGGCAACCACATTTTTATGGTGATGACTTAGGAGTTTTACCCAAGTACTACTGCTATAGAGTGAGGAAATCAGATTTAATAAAGCCAGTGCAGATCATATCTCCAGCTCCACTCTCAGTTCCACACATCAAGTCTGTTCTCAGCTCCTGAGAAACTGATCAGTCCTCACCCTGATGGCAAGTTCTGTTACCACACCATCTTTTCAGAGCAGACTTCCTATACATCAAGTATTGATGTCCCTGAATTTAAAAAGAGAATTTCAGTAAAGGCTTATGCCACACTTCCCCATTCATTGTGAGCCTCTTGTTGATCTAAAGCTTTGTTTTTTATCATCCAGGAGGCATGTCATTGAGGCATGTCACTGGGCTGTTATATGACTCCTGCAGCACTCATTCTCACTCAGTCAGTTCATTTGAAGAGGAACTCTATGCAGGGCAAAAATGAATGTCAGTCCCACCTTCATAAAGATCCAGCCCATTCTGGGACGTGGTGTGCATGTATTTATGGATACAGTAATCACAGCAAGTCACAGTCTCTTTCTGTGTATTTAATGGAGACATTATTATTCTGCTCCCTTTGCCTCATTATAATAAAGCCCTATCTTGGATTTAATAACTAAAATAAATCTGCTTGAGTCAGGCCAAGAGCTAAGTTAGTATTCTTTCTAAAGACCATCTTAGCTATGCAATGGAGAGATGACACTCTACATCAGCCAACATATGATAACCTATCTTTAATTTCTCCCTGCTCTGGTGCTATTATCTCTCCTCTGCCACAGCTGCATACTGCTATTGTCAGTGGTAAAGACAAGACATCTCTAATTAGAGGGCAGGATAAATTGCTTTTATCTACTTTTAACATGCTTTTACATGGCACCTGGTACACAAGTCTTAGCTAGGCAACGATAATTTGAAAAACAAATCGCTGCTTGGAGAAATATGATACATTTTAAAAAGAAAATTAAATGTATAGAATAGCAGAATCAACATATTGGAGATTGCTGAGCTTTAAAGCTGTCAGAAGTCTTGTATTCTTATGTTTTATATTGAGTTAAAATAAGCAATCACAGTCTATATACCCAGCAGTTTTTCTCCCTCTGTCTTTCTGGATGATTCAAAGAGCAAGCTGTGATTTTGGAACTATACATGCAGCACAGCAAAGACACCCTTGCCATACAGCATCTCTGTCTTCTCTGATGATAAGTCCAACTGAATGGTTTTAAAACATGCTTTACAGGATCAGCACTGACTCATGCAGATTTGTCCCTGGAATATACCCATCATGTACAGAACAAGGCCATGCTACTGCTTTGTATCATGCTTAACAAAAATGAAATGAAAAACAAACAAACAAACAAACAAAAAGACACCAACAAATATGCAATGATAAACATTTATTTATAATTAATTTCTAATTTGTTTTCTAATGACTCACCTGCTACAGAAAAAAAAATAAAAAAATTACTTACTAATGTTCAAAAAGTACTGATCTGTGGCTAACAGCGATCCTCCAACATCAGTCAAACATTTCAGACGTCCATTACCTCTCTGAGCTCAGTTCACATGGCTGGGAGTGCATGACTGCTGTACTAAAACCACACTGTTCAATCCCTTTGCTCATCATCAGAAAGTACCAAGTGCTCTTCCATGAAAGGCACTGCTACAGAGACATATACTCTTTATAATGCACTGTCAGTTGGCTTCATCTTTACTAGCAGAGTCAGGCAGAACTCATACTTCTAACACATCCTCCAGGCTTTTGATTACACTTCCTTAAAAATCTGTTGAGCTTGTCTGATTGTTAGGAGCTTTCCGAGATGTAAAACTTCAAAGATCCAAATGATGACTGGGCCAAATTATTTTATTTGCTATTTACTGCAACTTAGCAGTTTGGGAAGTCTATAGAAACATCCAAGAGTGACAGCTTGCAGAGGAAAGCCTGGTAGAGCTTCTGCTGTTAGTTTAATGAAAGGGAAATCTCTTTGCCTCCAGACTATGATTTCTGGCCCAATTTTCTTCTGTAGTGGTGTGCACATTACTAAATGCACTCGAAGAGCTGCAGTCTGCAGAGTGCACAGTTACTGCCTGTAAGAACGCCAAGTACAGCTCAGGTAAAACAGAGCTGTAAAATACACTCCATGCTGTAATGTAGCTGAAGTCATATTGAATAAGCTTCTAGCTAATGATAAAGCTAAGAAATATCTAGTTTTCCCTTGATAATTTGCATGAAATATCCTGGAAACAGAAACAATTTGCCCTCTGTACACTGTCATGTATTGGTAGGTAGCCTTTTTTTCAGTCCTCAAACAATTTCATCACAGCATACTGTTCCCTTTTCAATGACCCTATAAGCTATAGGAGAGAAAGTGTGCATGCAGAGCTGCAGTCCAGAGCAGCAGGGCTGCATCAAGCATTGAGTAATGGAAGCAGTAGGGCCTAGCAGTGGTGTTCTCTGATTTGCAGGAAGAGTAGCCTTGTTGATTAGAACAAAGAGACAAACTTTTGGGAAGAAATCTTTCTTCTGTCTCAGTCTTGTAAGAAAAAGGAATAAACTTCAAGAAAATCTGTTTTCTTAACAGATTGCCCCAGTGACAACCTAAACATGTCCATATATGAGAAAAGAAAAAACTGACTAGGATATCCTAGCAAATCCTGAGCAGGTACTGAGCAAAAATGTCAAGTGTAGGTGACAAGATACAGCGCTGTTAAATGATTTGCATATTAATCACAAAGTGCCAAAAGTAGGAAATGCAATTTAATAGGCTATTACAAGCAGAATGTTTTAAAAAACATTTGAAGACTGTACTTTTGGTTAGAAAGCAAAGTTAGAAAATGCAGTTTTCTGTATGTAGGTTTAGTAATACAGACTCTGATTACCTCATCATAAGCCTTTTTTGCATGGCATTCTGATTTCACTTAGGGTTCAAAGTAGACTGTGCTTATTCAGTTAATGAACAACTACTCATTCTTCTTTCTCCTGTCCCATTTGCAGCCCCCTGATGCATACTATTCAAACAGCCATCTAAAATCAGAATGATTAATGTTTCTCCAGTGCTCACCACAACATTATCCAAATCTTGTTTAATCACACTTATCTTCATAATAACCTTGTAAAATGATGGCACGGCTACTCTTAATGTTTCAGCTGGGGACAAGAGCCATAGATAGTAATGCTAAAAATGTCTGCTGATCTTGGGTATCCAATCTGCGACCTGTGAGATAGGTTTTCTCGATTAATTAGCATTATCTTGCTCTTTCTATGTTCAAAACAAAACTATCATAGATGTCAATTGGAGCTGTGAGTTCTGAACATGGATGAAATATCTCAGACCAAACCTGTTAACAGGCAAATTAGTGCAGAATCTCTGTTTAGCATATCTCATCCAGGATCACCTGGGAATATGTTGTAAGGGGAAGAACATAATATGTTTCTTCATATATGTGTGTAGATGCTAGTTCACTGCCATACATATATGCATACACACACAAGTATAGGCAAATATTCATTTTATTTATCAATTTATTTTTACAAAGAAGGAGCTGAATTACACTATTACTAAGGATTGCAAGTACTGAAAAACAGGAAAAGATGACAAGGTTTTACCGTTCAAAAGCCACATAACACCTGGAATAACTTACACTTGCTTTAGGCTTATTTTCAATTATAATGTTTTTATCTCTTATTCTGCTTCTTTCAACACAACAGCATTGCTTTCTTGGAACATAGCCTTTATTTTTTCAACCAACTCTGTCCTTCTTGGGACATTTATAACCTGTGAATACATAAAAGAGCAAAAGGATTACACTTGGATGGAGGAAGAAGCAAATTCAGCAATAGATAGGAATAAACATTTTACAATACTTTGTAACAGTGATTAAGGTCTGGATCTTTTCAAGACAAATAAACAAACAAAAAAGCAATGTAAGTACATGGAGAACCTGAATGAATTCAGTGCCATTAACAGATATGTGCTATTGCAGGTGCTTCAGGAGTAACCCTGACAGAACCTTCCTTATGAAGGAAAAATGTACTCTTACTTAGAGAATTTTAAGTGCATTTCCCTCATCTCTTACAACTATTTTTTATTCAAAATCTGTAAAACTGGCCAAACCCTATTTGAAAATTGGACATTGACATTTATGCTAATTTATATTAATTTAAATATTACTAAAGATTTTAATTTTTTTTCTCCATTTTTGTCATGTTTTAGGATATTGCTTTCCTACACTAGTACCAGATGCAGAGTAAAGACATGTTTATACTTTCTTGGCTTCAAGATATCTAATACATAATACAGAAACATACACATGTAACTTGCTGGTATCTGTGTGCCAACCTGAAAAAGCTCACTGTCCTTATTAGATTTAATTAGTTCTAACCACAACCACCAATTAAGCTGTCATTCTAATATATGTATGTTCCTCTGAAAATAATGCCTCCCATTTATTTCTATGGACACAACAACAGACACAAAGAACACAATAAGACTACCTGATAGAACAAAGTCTCCGTTACAGAACACAGTTTTTCAACATAGCCATCACCACTAGCTATTCATTTTCACAAGTTATGAACAAGAGAATGCATATAATAACCACAATTGTATAGCTGTAGCAAAAACTTGTCATTCATGTCACTATCGCCACTCCTGAAATGCACCACCTATTATCTCACTATGCATACATCCACTGCTTGTTCCCCATCAACGTTCACCAAGCTCTGATGAATGTCAGTGAATACAAATTTTTCCACGTGGAGTAATTCAATGACATAGCTATGTTTCATCCGCATGTCCATGTCAGATGCCATTTTGTCACAGAGTTCCTCTTCTACCACTTGTCACCTGGCAACAAAACATATCAGAATACTGATGAGAAGGTTCAGTCTCTATTGTCATACCACCAACATGGACCTCTGATATTGTGGGTCAACATAAAAACATAAGAGGCATTACTTTCGGAGCAGCCCTTGTAGAGTCAAAGTGAATTGATCAAATGTAAAAACTTAACTGGAATTAGTTTGTCCTAATTCCATCTTTTTTCTTTTTTAATAGTTCTTATTGAAGAAATATTATTTAAATTTTAACTTTTGTCATTTCAAAAATACAAAGATAAATGCAGAAAGGAGATGTTGATGAAAAAAAAAAAAAGGAATGTATTGTGCTCTGTTTTATTTATGAGCAACTAGGGGGGCTGGAGAGAAGGAAAAGTCTGAAGTAACAAAGAAAACTACATAGCTCATAAATATATCTTGAGCACTGAAATACAGAGAGGATATTTGTTCAGTTGAAGCTTGCATAGGAAAGCAGGAATATTCACAAAATAAGAAAAAAAAATGCAACTTTTGAAAAGTTATAATTCCTCCAATTTATGCAATATTCAAATACCTTTGTTCACTTTCAACACCAGCATCCAAACTGAATTTGAACATTTGAATGAAAGCTGACTTGGCTTAATGGTTGACAATAAGGCCAGGATCTCTGCCACGTAAAAATATCCATGCTTCTATATACCACAGTTTAAGAAGATGCATATCTCCACTGACTGGAGATATAATAATGAAAAAAAAATAATAATAATGAAAATCTGGCTGTTACTCCAGTCAGTAAGAGGGCTCGTGATCTTTTTTTCTATCTGAGCAGAATCAAGCCTTTGGTTAAGGAGTCCTTGCACCTCAAGATGGTGATTCACTTTCTTAAGGAGTACTTTCAATAATAAGGTGAACGCCAAAGTGTTAAGGTGTCCTCTGATACTTTCAGAGATTATGATGGTGGACACTGACACTGTAGTTCAGCTTTCATGTTACTAATGGCATTTAAACACTTTGTTCCTATTAGGTGGGACCATTAATCCCCATAGAGCAACTTTGGAACTGGTCCAGGAACAGCAAATTGTATACAAATTCCTCTTCAGTAGAGAAAGTTATATTTGTCCAGCTTCAGTGTTTTTTGGAATAATAACAAAAATTTAGGCCAATCCCATTCTGGAAAAGTAGGAGATCATTCACGGTCATTCTAGTCATTCTAAGAAAAACAAAGTCTATTTTCTTTTTTTCTTTTTTTCTTTTTTCTTTTTTTTTTTTTTTTCTCAAATGACTTCCTAAAGTGAGGGCACAAGGTAAAGATGGCAGGAAGTGCATAGAGAAGACTTTCTTCCGGTGAAGCTTTTGAGTCATCCATAAATTGATCACATGAGGCCTAATCTAGGTAGTTACACAAAGAAGGAAAAGGAACAGTGCAAAGTGGATGAGGACAGGAAACGGGTGGTTGCATTCAATTTTCAGCCAAGGGGATATTCGTGTACTGGAAAGTAAAGATTTTCTCTGACAATCTTTTCCCCACATAGTCTGTATTACTATAATTTGCATGTGGAAAGCTGATTTCTGGGACTTCAAGATAAATTAAAATTCTACCCAGAAATCTTAACTTTTAGTCAAAAGTTATATCTTTTCATATTTTACCTCAACTCTGGCAGGTTTTTTTTCGGACTCTGGGATTGTGAATCTAAACATTTACATCTGGGCCTGGTTGCCTGGCGTCCTCCTATGACTAAGCTGGATTCCTCAAGTGAATTTTATGGAACTCTGAATTGTCTTTTCCACTGTGAAATGCATCTATGATTTTTCCTTCATCCCACCTGAAGAGAATCATAGAATCATTAAGACTGGAAAAGACTTTTACAATCATCCAGTCCAACCATCTACATACCACCAATACTGCCCACAGAACCATGTCCCTAAAAGTGCTACATCTACCCTTTCCCTAAGCACCTCAAATGAGGGTGACCCCACCACTCCCCTGGGCATTCCAGTGCATCACCACTCTTTCTGAGAAGAAATTCTTCCTAATATCTAACCTGAACTTCAACAAAGAAGCTGTATTGCAGTGGAAATCTACTGTGATTAATGCTGAGAAGTGAAAGATTTGCAGGAACGCAGACCATGGTGTTCCCCATCTGCAGCAGGACAACTCCAGTCCTGCTTGCACAGTGAACACTGGTCCGTGCTTCTAGATGAGGGAATCGAATCCCTTAATAACTTTCCCAGGACTGGGGAGCAGTGTCAGTTTTTCCCCATTAGCATTCTTAGAGAATAGCAGAAACAGACAAAATTTCCTGTAAAAATATATATACATAATAAAAATTATGACAAAAAAAAAGTCTTTCCAAGACAAATAACACACAGATCCATTGCCTTTGAGAGTTCGGGTATGTATTGTCATATGTAGGTAAATCTGCTTTGCAGCTCTGAATGAGTCATAAATTAATGACTTTAACTGTTGGTGTTTTAGCAGAATTACAAATTTCCATGGAAGGGTTTCGACTGATTTCTTTCCTTGCTCTGTTCCTTCTAAAGCACAGAAATCAGAAGCTCTGACATTGCCTCACCTTAAATGTTTTCTTTCTTCAAATTAACATTTCGACAACATGTTTGTTTTTTAAAAGCCAAAACCTTTTTTTTGTTTGTTTGTTTGTTTGTTTTTTTGAGGCTGAATCTGAACTCCACTTACTGACAAGTCTACATTTACAAGGTTGTCAGCTAAAAACAACGCATGAAGAAAGAAGTCATGAGGAACAGGTCAAGGCATGGCGCAAACATTAAGAAATAAAATTCTTTGCTATACTCTGCCCTCATACAGAAAAGTTAAAGTTCATGGTTACTGAGTAAAAAGTCTATATGCAGTACGCTACTGCTATAAACGGAAACGTCGTCTATCCCAAAATGTTTTCTTGACAGCAGCATGCAAGTATGACAATGTAAGCAGAGCTGAGAAGCTGATCAGCTGGACACTTGTTGGTGAACCCTGAGCTGTGCCCCTGCCCATGGCAAGTGAGTCCTTTATTTATACCAGACTGTTGTCAGAATTTGAAGACATTGCTACAGCCATGGAAAAACGCAGCCATGAATGCAACCACCCCAGTGAGCATCAGAATGAAATCAGATTTACTGAATGTTCAAAGTGAGACTGAGGAAAGGTAACAAATCTGTTGATATGACCAGCAGCCTCCTAAATTTCCATAACATGGATATAATAATTACCACTAGACAGCCCACTGCTTACAAAGTGCTTTGAATTTTTTTGTGTGAATCTCGGCCTGTAAGATATTAAAACACAAATGAAGTTTACACGATGAGAGAATTTCAAGATAAATACAGATTAAACAATTTTTACTGAGCTTTGGATGGTGAGAAAAGAAGATTCGGAAGTACCAGTTTGTGGAATCTCTCAGCATATTTTCCCAAATAGGAAATAAAAACTCATCTTGAAAATACAGATAGGTTATTCGCAGTATTAGACATGATCATGACAAAGTTACCGTTGACCAATTTAGGAAACTCCTGTTATTTTTCTAATCACAATTCAAAATAGATTGTATATTTTAGAATTATTTTTGTTATAGGGCATAGAAGTTTGCTTTTTACCCAGTTTTGTTTCAAGATAAGTAAGTTAACTTTTCAGTTGTATCCTTTGATAGAGCTCCACGCTCCATTGTGTAGCTGGCTGATGTATATATATAAATAAGGGCACTGAATGAAAGTAGATTTGTGAATGGACCAGACTGCATGCACGTGCACACCCAGAATAGCAGCCTTTTGCACTGCTGTTTGTCCAACACAAATCACAGATATGCAAAGTATAAGCACGATTCTGCCTTTGGGCTACTGAGTGGCTACCACAGAATTTGTCTCAAATTAAATGGCTTCAAAGATGTGAAATGAGCAGGTCCTCCTGCCATCTCTTCCCTTATTATGCCCAATGTTATTACAGTTTTTCCTAATCCTCCTCTGTGGATGGATGGTTTACCCCCACCTCTAGTCCATCTCTGCCTGCAGCAGTACCTTGAGAGTTTTCTTTCAGCAAAACTGCTTTTATTTGACATAATCATAATGTCTATCACAAGAACCAAGAGCAAGTCCTTTTTGCTGCTCTGTAAAGATCTTGAAACTCACCTCCTTGTACTGGGAACATTTTTGACCCTAGCTAATGCGATTCTTGACCTGTCTTAGAACAGCAAGAATCAAAATCACTGTCTCTTGGGAGAGGCAGGTTTAGCAAAATAATCTCAAACTCATTGAATCACCATGGCAGCAGAAAGAGATATAGATTTGTACTGAGTGAAAAGGATCCACAATTTGGAGGCAAGGACAGTGAGAAACCTCTCATCTCTCCCCTCCTCCATCAGTAACTCAGAAAAAAGTCCTCAAAAATAATGCGGACTGTTATAATAACTATACTGTTTCAGATGGGTAAGCAAGAATCTTGGGAAAAATGGAGCTGGGCTGGAGGATGCACAGCAGAGGTTAGTGAGAATCTGTGTGCACGTGTGGGACATGGAGAATTTCTTATCCTGCTGTTTACAGCCTGCAATCCCTATCACTATTCAGGTAAGGGGGAGAACAGAAGAAATGAAATGTCTCAATGAGTTTGGTCCACTAATTGCACAGGCAGGTAGCTCATCAACACATTTGAATTGGACTGGCTACAGAGGAAATTAGCTCCACAGCAAAAAAAACAATGAAAGAGATTGGGTTCCTAACATGCAACAAATTATTAATTGATAGAAAAGCTGCTCACTGGTAAAGCTTGAAGACAAAGCTGCTGTTTTCTTTGTAGACAATTACAGAAAAATATAAATTTTCGGAAGGGAAAGAAAAATAAGAAACTGATCTGGTGGTGCAGTTGATACAACAGAAGGAAGGGACAGCATCCACAGGGATTCAGACAGGCTCGAAAAGTGGGCCCATGAGAACCCAATAAGGTTTGACAAGGCTGAGTGGAAAGTGTTGCACTTGATCAGGACAATCCCTGATATGTGTACAGACTGGGAGAACTCTTTGAGAGCAGGCCTGTGGAGAAGGATTTGGGAGTTCTGGTGAACAAAAAGCTGGACTTGAGCAAGCAGTGTGCTCTTGCAGCTTGGAAGGCCAACTATATCTTGGGCTGCATCAGAATAGGGGTGGCCAGCAGGGAGAGGGAGGATATTCATCCCCTGTATTCTGCCCTTGTGAGGTCCCATCTGGAGTACTACATCCAGCTCTGGGGACTCCAACACAAAAAAGATGTGGAGTTGTTGGAGCAAATTCAAAGGAAATCATGAAGATGATCAGAGTGCTGGAGCGCCTCTCTTATGAGAAAGGTTGAGGAAGTTGGGTTTGTGTAACTTGGAGAAGAGAAGGCTCTGGGGAGTCCTCATCGAGGCCTTCCAGTACTTGAGGAGAGCTTATAAAAAGAAGGGAGACATACATTTTACTCGGTCTGATAGTGAAACAATTAGAAGAAATGGCTTTAAGCTAAAGGAAGGGAGGTTTAGGTTAGATGCTAGGAAGAAATTCTCCCTCTTTACTCAGAGAGCAGTGAGGCCCTGGCACAAGCTGCCCAGAGAAGCTGTGGGTGCCCCATCCCTAGAAGTGTTTGGTTCCAGGTTGGATGGGGCCCTAGGCAGCCTGAGCTGGTGGGTGGCAATCCTTCCCATAGGAAGGACTAGGAACTGGATGATTTTTGAGGGTCCCTGCAACCTAAGCCATTCTATGATTTTATGATCTAGGACAGTGGGTGCCTCCTTGCACAGAGATGCCCACACGACCTACATGTCATGCACAACCTGATGAACCAGCACCAGCATTTATTTCAAATCAGCATGGAACACCACAGTGATCTCAGTACAGAAGTGGAAGCTCCTTACTATGGAATTGATACACTGGAAGAAGGGAAGCACCCGAGGAGCCCAGTTCAGTTCCATTCTTTGGAAACAGACACCAGCGACACCTGCAATCATACAGCTCTTCTGAAGCACCAAGACGTGCTACTGCTTGTCGTGATCACTGTTAGTGTTGGTGAGCAGAAAGCAGGCAGAAGGATGGCACAACTCGCAGGGGAAGAACACATTGCATTTTCGTGTGGCGTGCATGTTCATTTTAATTGCTGGGGAACAATGCTGCTCCAACACCACCCACGACATGGGCCTGTGACTTAGTGGCACAGTCTGTCCCTGCACATGCAATATGGCTTGCTTGTTTTTTTATTATTATTATTTTTAACACGACTTTACAGAGAGCAATTTAACAGTTTCCTTTCCTGTTTCTGAGTGGCACTTGTGCATCGTTTTCACAGGAGTTTTTGTAATGTGAGACCTACGTTTCTCTGACCCCTTCACCTCTGCCAGTTATAGAAACTGATATTTTTTGCTGGGATACCTGGGGCAAGCAGCTGCCTCCTGCATCTGCCTCTGCAGTCACTGCGTGCTAGTGTATAACTATAAAGCACTCTGTGCATAAGGAACACATTTTAACGCAAATCCATGTTATTCTGAAGCAATCACAATGAAAACTACTGTCACATTTTCCTCTGTGCTGGCATGCAGCTGAACTTTACATGGGGTTCCCCCTTCTTGGAACAAAATTTTACTGATCTTGCTTTGTTTAAACTGTTTTGGTGCATGATTTGATGGAATGTGTAGAGCAGAAGGAAACTTTAGATTGAATGCCAGATGCCTGCTTCATTCTTCTAACCTACAGTGTTATTAAAATATTACCAACTAACTGGTTCTCAAGATCTTTCCACCGCAACAACTTAAAAATAATTTGGATATCAGTTTTTTTGCTTACTGTTGTGTTGTGATTGTTGTCTCTGTTGTCACAAGTATGAATATCAGGTAATGGGTACCATTCGTTTTTGTAGTTAGTAGTTTTCCTGGGGTGCTAGTGACAGGAGAAATGTATGCATTAAAACAAGCGTGATGGAAAGCAGCTCTCTTTATAATTTCAGCCCAGCTGCTGTATTGATGGATACAATCTTTACCACATGCTCCAGGTGGCTTCTAATGCCTGACTCCCTGCAGAAACCTCTATTTGCACATCTTAAACCACTTATTGGATTTGAACAGGATTTTTCAGCCTGAGTGCAGTAACAGTGTTCACTTATGTAATATTTGTAAATCCTGGCTTTACATTTCACTCACCAGACTATCTTCAGAGGTATTCAACAGGGCTTTTATGTGGTCTGTTTCTTGCTTTTTAGTGAGATCCCATCAACTTGCGCAGCTACAAAGCACATTACTAAATTTATTTTCCATCATTGTCAGGGGTTTACAATGAAGTGTAACTCAGTTAATCAGCCCTTGCTGAATAGTGCTTTTCTTTGTCACCAGATTTCATATAAAATTCATCTGAAAGCTTTGTATTCAAAGTTCACAAAGGTTAACCTTTTTTCAGGGCTTGCATCTCCAAAGGCTCTAATCAACTTGTCTACTGTTGTTTAAAACTTCACTTTCTACCACACCAGTTGCTTTGAATTATTGTTCTTGAGACTTTTATTTGGAGTCTAAGTGACTGAACTGGCACACTGAAGCCTGCACAATAAGGGTTTTTTAATAATTATGGATGGGTAGAATTGTTACTAAAGGATATATATTCCGTCTTGTCATATGCATTACAACTGTCCACCACCCAGACATTTACTGTATGCTTTGTAGCTGTGCAATAAAACTTCAAGTGTTTCCCTTCTCCCAGTAATTCTGTGAGCAGCCCAGATCTTGTATAATGTTTAAGGGTTTTAATAATAAGTTAGTGTACTAATTAGTGGAGACAACAGCAGACACCCATGATTTATAGCAAATGCCCAACAGATGATTACACTGCTGAACCACAAGTAAATCTTTTCATCAGTGAGCCTTTACAATTAATTGCACATCAGTATACTTATTTTGTTCCTTTATATTTAAAAAAAAAAAAAAAAAAAAAAAAAAGATGAAAATGTTGCCTTTGAAAGGTGGAACTTATGATGGCTGCAGGTGTTTCCACTGATAAAAGGCATTGGTATGCAGAAGCAGAACCATTTCCAGGTAGGATAAACTTGTACTCCTCTCCTCCTTTGTTTAGTATGAAATATTACTCTCCATCTGAGTGATGTTTGCATTCCTTTCCAACACAGCTGGTTTGATTTGTGACCTGAATACAATGACAGACATACCAACATGAACTAAGGTATCTGGGGTTCTTGAACGTGGTGGTGCAAGGGGACAGAAATCTGAATACATGACTTCTTTGAATTTCTGAGTAAATTGCACATCCAGCAGTTGGACTGAAACAATAGATCTAAGGAAACATTACTGCTCAGATTATCAACTCCAAAGGCTGTAAGAAAAACTAGTATGACAGATTGCGACAGTTCCACATGAGCTTTATAGCCTGATGGGTCCAAAGTCTACTTCGTACAATCTCCAAAATAAGGAACGCTCTTCAAATTAAGATGTTTTCTAAAAGACCTGCTATGCTACAAACCATGCTCCAGCACATCTGGTGGGTCTGTCCAGTAAGCATTAAGTAAAACAGAATAGAGATAGAAGTCAGCAAATAGTAGGCTTCAAACTGCATGGTCAGGACGCTAAGTACAGTGATACTGAAAGAAAATAAAGGCATTTACTTGAGGTATTCACCAAACTTAAAGGAAAAGACACAGATTACAGATTGTAATTCACATAAAAAGATTATTTGGGGATAACAATTATTATTTCCTTCATTGCACATCACATTTCTTAATTATTACAATATAGAAAACAAGAATAAAGTTGAACTCTACTTGCTAAACAAGAACAAGAGAAGGATTCACACTTCAGTCTTCTTCAGTCTCACTGATGTAAACATATCCATGCCTTCATCTTAAATGCAAAATTGGCATTCTGATGCATCTTTTCATTTTCCACCCAGAGCTCCTTAAAGAGTAAAGATGATCACTGTACTCCCAAAAGATGAAAGAAAATATGAAGTACAAATACTCTTAGCCTTTCATCTGTTTTTCCTCATTTTAGTTGTAATGTTCCAAATATTATTTGAAGCAAAGGTAAGGAAATCTGAGTCAGGGAGGGGAGAAGAATCAGAATCTTGGAAGTTAAAAGAAAAAGAAAATCTCTGACAGTTTTCTTTTTACAAGAAAAATATATTTCTCCTTCAGAGAATCAGGTTACTCCATTGATATATTGGAAAATTGAATACAAACTGTGACAACTGTTTTTCAACCAAAGCCACTGCAATCACAAAGCTGCTAATGACATGCTGCATAGCTTCAGGGTAAATCAATTAATCTGAACACCAATATCTCCATCTGTGATATGAATATAATACTTCTTCCCTGTTTCTTAATTAATTTGTAATATTCTCTCTCCTCACATGCCAACCGCCTGCAGTATTCAGAGCTTCAGACTAATTCCACAGGGATGGAGCACCTGACCTGTGCAGAGTCTGGGAACCAAAGGACAGAGGTTTGACCTGGGCCACTCAGACCACTGGGACCTCCCCAAGAGTCTGACCAGGCATCAGAATGTTTGATCCATGATGCAGACACAAGCGATAAGCTGGTCTGGCCTCTCCTGAGCTGCTGACTGAAAGCCCATTGAGTTTGACGGGCATTGCTGTCACCGCAGATAGGGTCCACAGCACTTTAAAACTATTAGAGCTGATTTTACTTGAGAGTCCTCTCTTCTAGGAGTTACTTATCAGTCACTCTGCTGGCACATTGCAGTCACATTGCAATTACAGCCTAGTCACAGCCCGCATTACATGACAGTTGCTTTAGAGTACAAAGCAATCCCATTGCACTTGCTTTATATTGACAGTTGTACGATGCCACTGTCATATCACAGATATTTCCTTGTCATAACTTAGCGACACTGTAGTCACACGTCAGATACTTTTTTAGAGCACACTGAATCTTTTGCATGGAAAACTCTGATAAAAGCAGTAACTGCTTAGTTATCTCTTACCTGTAGGTATGAGAAAAACATTTTGTAGTGGGTACTTCCTCTAGATGCTCTGACTGTCACACAATGAGATGTCACCATTGGTCGCTACTGACACAGTCCTTTCATCCACATTAATTTCAAATTAAAGCAGGACCCAGTTATTTTTACAGCCATTTCCAAATTGTGTAGATGCTTCTTAATTTTACTGTTCAGATACTGAAGGCATTTCCTCTGGACTGTTATTGATAATAAAGCTGTGTGAATAATTAAGCATATAATTTTGTTTGCATGTTTTCACAAACAAAGAATCATTTTTTCTAAAACCATTTGTCATATAATTTCTCGTTATAATTTTGTAACTCTGTAGCTACTGTGTTGCATACATTTGACAAGCCATACTTTAGTAATGTATCCAAATATACAGTTTAAATGGTTTATTTCTTCTCACTGACTGTTGAGTGCAAGGAAAAGCCACCACTGCAGTTAACATTCATTCTGTTTTGTATGAGGAAATACTACACTGGAAAATGAAAATGCATTTATGGCATGTTTCAAAAGCATGTATTTTCTATTATATCACAAGGATATTTAGAGAAGGAAATATATGTGTGTATAAACTTAGACCATATAAACATTTAACAGAGTTTGAACGTTATTATGATACATGTGTGATGTATATATGATTATAATGACCTAATTACTCACCTGCTGTATCTAAGATGAAGCTCTTCAACTCTTTTCCCCACATTTTTCTCCTATTCAAACTTTCTTGATTTTAAAATTAAGAGCATGCTGCAAATTCTGTTAAAGCTTTATAAACTGCAAAGACAAAGAATGCTCTTGGAAATGCCACTATTAAAATCAGTAGGGGTAATATGAATAATGCTGAACTTGATAATGAAACCCAAATTTTAAAGCGATGATTCCTTGAGTTTTGGGAGGGATGAATTTTGAGTATGGCAAAGTCAGCTGTATGAAAACTAGAGCATTTTTTTTCAGGCAAAATCCCGTTTTTAAATGCAAATTCAGTACCAATTGATCAGGTTTTCTATTTGGATACTTCATGGACTGTTTACTAGTGCTTAAAACTGACACGTGTACATGATGTTACAGTATAAAACCACATTAAAAAGATACTCTACTGATGATCTAACATTTACTCTGGTTGGTACCCTTTATATTTATCCTCAGTTTTCACATAAAATTTCTAAAGTTTCTTGAAATTAAAATTGAAAGTGAAATAATTTTGGTGCAAAATCAAACATGGTATGTATTAACATTTTAAGAAATAACCAGGCAAAAATTAGATTATTATACCACAGAAAAGACTAATGAATAAGAAGCTAATCAAAAAGAGGAATCTAAACACCCATAGAAGAGTTTGTAAGCTGTCCAAAATTAATTTTATTACTGTGCAATACAAGAATATCTGAAGCAAGGGGAATACAAACATCTACTTGCACTGATATCTGACTAAACTCAGAAGCAGCAAGATTATGCAGGCCTGCCAAGCAAAGATTTCCAGTCATTTCCCTTTTCACAGCACACTGCATTTGTGCACTGCAGAAGTATTCAGCATGGAGCAGATCTGCAGCAATTCAGCTGCCTCCAGTTTCAAGATCTCTCCCAGAAAGTAAGATGCAAAACATACACATGCAGTCTTGGTTGAGGACAACAGAAGGACACAGAAGGACAGATTTTGCCAAACAAAAACCTTTGTTTTCTTAGACTTCAAGCACTCACGTCCAGAATTTAGATTTAAGTCTGTGAATTACAATGTTGTTTACGTTAATTCCCAATAATTTTTTTTAGGACCTAGGAACATTTTGGGAATCATCCATCCCCACATACAGTTTCTCAACCATCTCAGAATGAACATGCTTTTTTTTTTTTTTCTCACATTGGAGGAAAACGGGCTGAAAGCATCTGTTTTTCATGCCATCGCACTTTTTTAATTTAAAGAGCAAAACCAGAAATATATAGCGGAACTAATATGGGCCCCAGTCATTTTACACTTATATGTATTATCTGCAACTGTAGCAATAAAACTTTCAAAAACAAACGACCTTTTTAATGTTCACTTTTATTTGTCTACCATTCAAATAATAAAGAAAGTCTATAAAATAGTTCAACTCTGTAACTTGTGAAGTTAAATCCAACTCACCAAAATAATGAAGTAACAATGCTCTTTTTAAAATGGATCCGGTTGTAGCTTAATTAAAGAAGTTAAATACATTCCATTGCTATGAGGCATCGCAGCAACACACAGTTTATTATCTGGAATTAGTCCCTGGCTGAAAAAAAAATTGAAGTTCAGTGTTTACTGTTATGGATTGAGGTAGTAGAAGCGTAGGATGCTATCAGTTTATTTTGTTGCTATTTTCAAACAGTGCTAGTGATTAGTTTCAAGCAATTATAAGCCTAGTTTTTATTTTAAGGCAAATCATTTCATTCTATTTTATTTTTTCATACTTCCATATTTTAAAAAGTTGGTAAAATATTTCAAGTTTTATAACTTCTTTTGTGCATTTATGCACAAAATATGTTGCATTTGAGTTGTTATAATCATCTAACATGACATGGTATATCTATGTAGTTTATGTATCGTGTGTTGTTCATGTGAAATGTCTACGCTAAAGGTCCAGTATAATTGTCACTTACGCTATAGCAAGGGAATACCAGGAGATCTGGTATGTGGAGGTACACAAAAGCTAGTTGGTTGGCTGGCCAGTAGACTAGAAGCATGTATGCCTCAATGTACTTTGATACTAGGGAGTACATGAACTGTCTACAGGATCAGCTGGTCCCCCAAAAAAGATGATTTCACAGACCATGTGATATGCAGACCTGGTTTACTAAATAATTAAATAAATACAATTAGCTATTCTCGAGTGATATACAGGCTAAATGTGTTGATGATTTCCTGACTATAAAAACAATACTGAACTGCATGTACCCAGAAGTAAGAACATAGAATCACAGAATCACAGAATTGTAGGGGCTGGAAGGGATCTCCAGAGATCATCGAGTCCAACCCCCCTGCCAAAGCAGGCTCCCTACACCACGTCACACAGGTAGGTGTCCAGGCGGGTCTTGAATATCTCCAGAGAAGGAGACTCCACCACCTCCCTGGGCAGCCTGTTCCAGTGCTCCATCACCTTCACCGTAAAGAAGTTCTTCCGCACATTCGTGCAGAACTTCCTGTGCTGTAGTTTCATTCCATTACCCCTAGTCCAAAACAGAATGTTTTGTTTCCCAAATGTTTAAATTAAAAATTGAAAGTTGTCATCCCTTTTCATGATATGACACCATGTCTTTGCAGCATGAGAAGTTCATTAGTTATGGGCTCAAAGTGGCTGGGGATTTGAACAGGACAACACACAGTGACTTACTACTGTGTTCAGTACACATTATATAAGCATAAGCGTGTGTGAGAGAATTCCACTGTATGGGGTTGAGTTTCTTTATGTCTGTTTGCTTGTTTGTAGTATTAGGGAAATTAAAAAACAGCAAAATATCTGGGGATGAGAGGGACCGTGCAAGAGGAGATATAAAAATAGTCTAAGCAGGAGTTACAAGACACATTTTAATCTCACAGTGGTACTGTATGCAGAGAAAAAAAAACAACAATTGTGAATCCAAGAGGAAATATAATGTTACTGAGGCAAATGTGCCAAGATGGAAACAATCAAAACAGAAGCTGTTATGCACTAACTCAATGCAGAAAGCATTCAGTGCCTGAAAAAGGACACTTCCATAGAGTATCACAGGCACACAGCACGCATAGACACACAACAGTTGAGGCTGGAAGGTACCTCTGGAGGTCTTCTAGTCCACTTCCCCTGTCAAGTACAACAATAAGATGTAAAATGTGTGTGCTCAAAAAAAAGAGAAAAAAAAGAAAAAAAAAATAGAAACCATTACACAGAAAACTGAAATCTCAAGAAATAGCACAAGCATAATAAATTCCATGGCAAAAATTCAAGACCAGTAATGGCTGGTGCATGCAGATGATGCGTCATAATGGCTTTTGCCTGCAGAGAAAGACTCTGCTTTGCCAACCTCTACCTTCTGACTTCACCCAAAAAACTCCTTCCATTCCAGCAGTACGTGATTGGATTGTATAAAGGTCACGATTATCTGTTGAGCCAAATAGGAAATGCAGATGAGACACCAGTTTTCTTTGACAAGCCAACCAATAACATCATTGAAGAAACAGGCACAAAATCCGTCATCATCAAAACTTTGGGGAATGAAAAAATGTGTAGTATAGCAGTGCTGGCAGTGTTAGCAGATGGTATGAAATTGCCACCGTATGTGATCTTGAAGCGTAAAACAATGCTGAAGGACCAGCTGCCTACTGGAATAATTGTTAGATGTCAAAACCAAGGATAGATATCTACAGATTTAATGAAGTATTGGCTGAACATCCTTTGGAACAAGAGACCAGGTGTGCAGGTATGCAAAAAGAGAATGTTTGTCCTAGGTACATTCAAAGGATATCTAACATCATCTGTTAAGGATATCATTGGAGAAATGAATATTACTCTTGCAGTTGTACCAGGAGGAATGTCACAACTGCAGGTGCCTGATGTATTAGAGAACATCCCTTTAAGGAGCATTTGTAGCCCTTATGGTTCTTGACAAGGAATCCTGCTGTAACCTCTACAGGAAAGATAAAGAGGTCCTACTGCAGCACTGCTTTGTCACTGGTTTAAGGCAGTATGGGATTGGATAAAGCCAGGAGTTTACACTGAATGTTTTAGGAAATACCATATTAGAAATTCTGTGGGAGGAGACAATGAAGATTTGCATTCTCAGTTGAGAATGGTGAAAGCACTAGAAGTGGGGATGAAGCTGAAGATGATGATCAGGGTGCTAGAAATGATGAAGAGCTTCCTAGTGAAACATCCGAACTCCAATAATAATAAGCCATAAGAGAAGAAAACAGACTGAATTTAGGCAAATTGTTAGTGAACGATTTACATCCTCGTTGTATATTGGTTGCAAAATGTAATAAACTGTTTCATTTATGACCTTTGTCTATACGGATGGCATCTTAAATTCAGCATCATTTTCCCTGATTAAATGAGATATGGCCTATAATTTCAAAATGCAAGGGAATAATTTTGATAGATCATATTCTGAGAAAGCAGCACTAGAGAAGGAAATCTGAGGAGGCATTGAAAGCATTTTTGCTCCAAACAATTTACCAATCTGTTATGTAAATAGAAAATTAGTCAAATAAAATAATTTTTTTTAAAAAAAAAAAAAAGCCAACAAAAACCAAACTATTTTTCAACTGGTTCTGCTAGTTCTGCTACTGGATTGAATGACAAATTCCCTGAGAGTATGAGTAGGAGGATCTGTTGTGAATAAAGGTTCAAAGTCTAGCCCACTGATTTTATTTAAGTGTAGACATTCAATAAAACACAAGATGATAGCCCAAACATTGCTTTGGCATCACTTAAAGATAAATAAATCAAGCGAGTCTGGCTCTCCCCACCTGACCTTAAAGCAAACAGAGTTGTCCTTCCACACCTGCACCTCTAACGTCTGGAGAAACACACGTATGTTCACAAATCATGCTGCGTTAGAGAAAGTTGGAGAAGGACGTTACCTCTAAGACTTTGATCATAACCATTACCTTGCCAGAGAGTTCCAGCTCTTTCATCCTTGGTTGCTGCAATGAGGCTGTTGTCCATAGGCTGAAAATCTTGAAGTCTAGGGCTGAAAGACACAGACTTCTGAAACTCAATAGCCAAGGTACATCCCAAAGCTCTGCTGCAAGAAAGTTTTGGAAGTCAGTGGCCAACCTGAAACTCAATGTATATCTGAGCTGGAAAACAACCTTTTTAAGTGGCTTCCAGAAGCAGAAAGCACTATGTCTTTGTCTGTGCTGGAGAAAGCAAGAGGCATAGATAAGTGACATCAAAGTCAAGAAAAGGTGGAAGTAAGCCAATAGACATTCCACTGACTTCAGGCGCTTTGCAAATAATTATCTCAAAGATCAGAACTGGAAAATGTGGATGCAAAATAATGTTCTCAGTTTTGGGGGGGGGGGGGGTTGTTTGTTTGTTTGTTTTTGTTTTGTTCTGTTTTGTTTAAACATTCTCAATCTAAATATTGCCAAGCATCCAGTGCTTTTGATGTTACTGTGGAGGAGACCAACAGCCTTTTGCTGCAAAATGTTCAACTGGTTCATCAGTACATTTGTCTCTGAAGCTATATATTGCCTTATTTATCCATTCCTATCAGCTAAACATTGGTGCTGACTATACAGAAGCCAAGAAAACTCAAGGCAGTTTCCAAAGCTGATCATTTTTTTCTTTCTTTTGTAATGAAAACGCCAAATGAGCATGGATGATTTAAAAATGTATGTATGTCTACAGTTTATAAGCAAATTGACTTCCCTGCTATTCTGTGATGGAGCCTTAGAAATCACACAATGCCTGTCACCATTTTTCAGATATTTAATAAATCTGGTTCAATGATTTTCTGACAATTCCCCACCAAAATTATTCAAGCAGCCTGAATCCTTCCCTTAAAAACAAAAATAAAAATAAAAATAAAAGAAGTCCAAAACAATGCTGTATGGATTCAATTTTGAGTCAATAAATTGTTGATTAATCTGGCTCATGGTGTGTATAAACTCAGGCTTAGCTCAAATGGTAATCATCTCCAGAGTGCCATACAGCTGCATGCTTTCATTTCACACCAAGGGAGCAAGGATTAAATCCCTAATGGAGAAGACATATAAACAGTTTTAGTCTCTGCAACAAGCACAGTCCCCATGGCAGCTTATTGGTGTTTACACCATGTGAACGTGTGGAGAGAAAGAAGGGACTTGTTTAAAAAAAATAGCCATCTTCACAAGGTGACTAGTGCAGCATGTTGGACAATAGAAGTGAGTGAGGGAGAAACCTAAGTCGATCTGAGCAATACTCTGAGTAGCATGTACTGCTGTTCTTTAGGCACCTACACTGGCCACACTCAGGTGGCACGGCATAAAATCTATGAGTGATAACATATGTACGGTGACAGTCTGAAGACAGTGAGCTGCTATGTGCAGGCTGCTGAAAGCCATAAACTCCTAACAGTTACGTGTGCTCATTAGTACGCCACCCTGACCATTAAGTGGTTCTGTGGTTTTACCCAGACCTTTATTTTCCACCGTATAATCTTCCCAAATCTGTCCCAAGTTCTCTAATATAATGGTGTTAAACACAGTCTATTTGTAAAGCTTTCACTTTTCTTAGAGAATTTTAATCCCATTTATTGGTAACTAGATTTTAAAATGACATTTTTCCTTGCTGCATTTAGCTTAGTCCAAGGGGAAAAAAGAAGAAAAAAAAAGAAAAAAAGAAGGAAAAAAAAAAAAAAAAAAAAAAAAAGATGCCAGATGTCATGGGGCCAATAAGCAGGTGGGCCGAAGCTTCTGTACCAATTCAAACTGGCACCGCATCAAACCTGGTGGGTATAACCTTTAATTCAGTGCTTCCCTGGCACCAGATCTAGTGCCATCTGCTTAGCTTTGCTAAGCTGTGCTTGTTTCTGTGCAGGGACGATGCCAACAATGCAAACTGTCTCCTACATGTGCAGGGAATCATCGGTGCAACTAGTTTTTCAAGACCCATATGGTGGCATCTGCAAATGTACACTGTCAGCATTGCTACTCATACCACCCTTCGTGTTTAAGAATGGAAGGATAGAGCTCTGCTCTGCAATTCACATTGAGCTGAAGGGATATTCTCTTTCTCTTGATCCGCTTTTTAAGGGTAACTGTGATAAAGGGAACATGCAGCTTTTAAAGAAGCAGTTTAGAAATCAGTCATAAAAAGTAGGATAAATTGAGTAACAGTTGGGAAAAAAAAAAGATGGTTTTGGGGTAACTCTCTTAACTCGTTGCTAGAAAGCTTCTTTGATGTAGTTAAAGCAAAAACAAAAACAAAAACTGTCTCTTGGATCTTGTGGTTATGAACGAGGTATGTTTCCTAGCGATCTCCCCAAGACATGGACACTTTACTTGGGGAGGAATGGATTTCGTCCTATTACCTCTTCTGCACAAGATGATAACCTTAAGAAGAGCACTCATCAGAGGGCAGGGTAGGTAGGAGTTGGCTCCAGCAGAGCTATTTTGGTACTTATTCCTGGCATTAATGGGAGTGACTGTTGGCACAGAAAAGAAGATAAAGAACAGGGTGAGACACTGTCACAGGTTGCCCACAGAAGTTGTGATTTCATCTCAGTGGAAATGCTCTGAGTCAGGCTGTCTAGGGCTTTGGACAACCTGGTTTGTGAAACATACCCCTTCTTATGGCAGGGGGGGTTGGAACTGGATGGTCTTTAAGGTGCCTTCTGACTCAAACCCAGTGCTAAGAAAAACTCACTTTAAGCTATCCAGTTTTACTTTCTCTTTGTTAGGCAGCAACAACATATCCCTCAAAGTGTGAAGTCAGAAGCACACGGGGCTATGGCTGTCTGTGCCTCCTCCATCTACCTTGCTTACCTGCTGACATGTGCAATCCTCAAGCCCGCAGCTTTGTAGTGCTTTGCAGAGCCAGCAGGTGTGCATGACAGCTTAGAGGGGAAAGGCAAAGAAGCACCATCCGTGCTCACACCTCTGAGCATTGCCTTGGCATTTTCCAGTCCTTCACAATCTGGCTGCTCAGACATTCCCACTAGCTCTGATACGTTACCACCTATCACCAGAATCAGTAAGTGAGATCCTGACACACTGCTCTGCCAACCATCAACAGAACACCTCTGTGTGGTCAGAAAAAGTACACACCGATCACAAAGAGCAGCTCTCCTTATTATGAAATGATTAATTGCTCCCACGGAAGGACAGAAAAATTTGCACTGAAAAATTTGAGCAAAGTTGCTTTCTTTGGATCACAGATGCTGCAGTAGAATGGTTAAATACAAACAAAAGTTTTGTTTTCTTTTGTTTTGTTTTTCCCCATGGAATATTTTCCACATTTGATTTTATGTAGATTTTCTATTGATCTTCAAAAAATCACATTTGTATAGAGTATAACTCATTGTCCATCTGACAATGTGGCTTTAAAGAAAATTCTTCCCCTGTTCTATGTTCCTCTGATTCCCAAGTAGTTTTGTAACACTTTTAATTGAGTAAAAGGTTAACCCAGCAGTCTGGGAGTAGTAAAATCTCTGGTCATTTTCATTTGAAGCTTCAAGAAATTCTCTGTGTTTTCAAGAGCACTGGCTCTCCTCCTTTCTCTCCCCTATTGCCCTCCAACTGCTTGAGCAATTTAGCCCTCTCTGGATCAAAATCTGCTTATAGGTGAAAGAGAGGGCAAAAATTATTCCTTATTTTACAGAGAAGTTATGGAGTTTTACTAACACATGTCATAGTTTCGAGATATTTACATGGACTATGGCAACATTAGGCTTTTTTATTATTATTGTTTTAATTCTACTAGCAGGATTGTCTTCCCTTTACTTTGTGTAAGATAACAGATCAGCACCAAGCACAGCTGTGAGTCATGTCACTGGTAATGAATGAGGATTTTTTGTTGCCATTACGAACCTGCAGGTAGCTTTAAACAGTGACCTTTAAATCACTCTAGTCCAAAATGGCCTTCTTTTATTTTTACACTCTACATGTTCCTTTCCCTGACATGCAATCTTCTCAAAAATTACAATGAAAAAACTCATTTTAAAAAAGATGATAACTAATAAAAATTCAAAGTTCCCTTGTCGCAAGGCCAGCCACTTTTGCACAAAAAGGTACAAACAGAGGAAAGGCTTATTTCTTTCTTTGACACAAAGGCTTTATGGCACCAAGTGCTAGACTAACAATTTGTTCCTCTAAAAGAGTTCATTGTGTTTGGTATGCAATCTATATCAAATTTCTGAAGGTGTCCTTGTCATGCGTACTTCCACAAATATACAAACAAGAAAGCCTGCTCTCTGACTGTGCACTTGTTGTGAGTTCGAGATGGGTGCTGCTGATGCACTGCAGAAAAAAGCCAGTTGCCCAAATCTACTGCTCATACTGTTAAACAGCGTTTTTGTTTTTACAAGGAAAGATTACTTGCAAATACTCCCTCTTGTGATCAAAGCTAGAAAACCAATGTCATCATTTCCCATTGGTTCAAACCTTTCCGACTGACATTGTGCTACAGTCTATGTTCATTATTTTTAAGATGTACCATTCTTTGGTCTTGTAAAGGTGATGGCTGCCATTCAGAGACATTGAAAAAGACTCACGCATCCTCTGATGAGGCATTGCATACACTGAACTTCATTGCTTATGTGAAGAGGACGTATTTCACAGCATAGATTCATTTCCCCTTTCTCCGTTGGTAAGACAATAATTTAAAAAATCGTAGATCAGTGAGACTTCAAGGAAATCAAGAAGAATTTAAAACAAATGCTAAAAATAAATTCCTCCTTTCATCTTAAAAATAATCACTAAGTTAATTATATATGTATATTTCTTTCAAAATAAATCTCTTCAACCTTGAATTTCACCTTTCAACTATGAGTAGCTACTGGGTATTATGGGGGTAAAAATACAGCACCAGCCTTAGACATTCCAGATTGATTAAAAGATATAAATATGCAAAAAAAAATAATAAAATGCAATCCATGTTAGAGAGCACTGTAAAGCTGCCTTTTTTCAGTTAGACAAAATGAGATACTAGTCTTAAAAACTGACTTTAAACCCAATGAATGCTGCCTGAGCACTAGTTCAGAAAATTCAAGTTTGCAAAAAAATATTTTCATACAAAAAAACCCAAAAATGTTAATTGGGCTCCTACTTGTGCGTCATTCAGATTTAAGTCCCATATTTAATGCCCTGACCTTTCAGCAAGAGTTTACAATTTGCGTGTCACTTGTTTACCTCTCTGCCCACCAGAAGTGCTCCACCATTGATTTTATTCTGTCAGTCATCGTGGAAGTGGAATAACTCTTTGCAAATCATGCATTATGTATTGCAGAGCACAAAGATTTGATGAAGAGAAAAGAGTGCTTAGAAGCAAAATATATATATAAATAAATAAAATAAAATGTTCAGGCAATATGAAATGGGAATACTCAAACTAAGACCCATTTATGCAACTTTACAGAGTTCTGGTTGCCATCTCAGCTACCTGAGGCAAGCTGAAAGAGCCCACAAACACCTACATGGTGACTGTATGCAGTGCATCTCTACATGAGTATGGGAGCGTTTAGTCCTAGCCACAATACACCATCTCTCTTGAGAATCCGAACTCTACATGACACTTTTAAGCCTATATACTGCAAAAGTTTCTGCTGGAGCTTAAAGAACACCAACATGAACTGCTGCCAACTCATTGTATTTAATTGGCCATTGGAATTTAGTGGACATCGCCTCATGTACTTTTTTTCCTTTTCTTTTTTTCCCCAAGACATTTTTATTTATTGTTTTGGTTTAAGAGCACACACCTTCTCTTCTTGCATTTCACTGTATTTTATTTTGAATTCCCACAAGAACCTGTACTTTCTATGAACGTTTCTCTGCTCTTTGTTCTAATGCAATTACTCCTCAACTTTCTCCCGGCTGCTCTCACACATTTTGCTGAAGTGCTTGAATCAATAAGTTTTTTTCTTACACTATTTTATTCACGCACGTCTACAACTTCTGAATACTAATCAATATCTAAATCTATAGAGTAACACCCATGATTCAGCCAGGTTGTTTCCAGGGTCTTCATGGCTCAGTAACTGAGCGCTACACACTCCAGAGTAAGAAATGATCAATAGAACATGCCCCCAGTATTTTTGTTCATCTTACTTGATTATGTCAAAACATTCATTTCAAATTATTTATTTCTTTCCTGTCAGCAACAGCTTAACCTTGGATTGTCTCCTCAGTTTATAGGCATGAAAAAAAATAATACTATTGTGAGACCAAGAAAAGCCAAGTAGAATAGAGCAGACAAGGAAAGGCCCCTCGGCCCAAGCTGTGCTAGAGAACTAGATTGACATTTCACAGTAAACAAAGGCCAGGGTAAAACCCTTTAGTGTTTTTCACACTCCACTGAATGCTGTTCTAGTGCATTTTCTTCAGAGGCATTATAAAATGAACACAAGAAACAGTCCCTGGGTTTTGCAAGTCCTGAAGACGATGAGGCTGGCTTATTGCGAGCAGAGCTAACCTTTCCAAAGCATTTATTCTTGTGTACCAGGGGCTGAATAATCTGTGAGACAGACATAGAACACATATAAATAAATGAATCACACAGAGGAATATGAAATTTCCCATGCAGGACACATCTTTTGCTACACGTTAACCCTTTCTGTGAAGAATTTGTGGACAAAGAAGTTGTGTTGATAACTCCAGTCATCTGCACTAACTCTGCCATGACTTCATCCAAGTGGAGTGAACTACGTCTTCAGCAATGTCTGGAATGTTCCCACATCTGCTTAATTCATTTCAGAAATGCCAGCAGTGTCACAAAAATGTTCATCTACAGAGGCTTGTACAGGGTCTCAAGCATTAATAAATATTGCTACTTATTAATTAGCGGCATTCATTTTTGTATGTTTAAACCTACTAAGCACAGCAAACAACAGAGACAAGAAAAGTACAATCCCTATTGCCATTACATTTCCCTTTAAACAGATGTTTCCTTTCCTTGTTTTATAGACTGGAAGAAGTAAATTAGTTGCAGAGTTTGACAACACATTTTTTTTTTTTTTCTTCTTTTACAGCAGCTTACAAACTATTTAAAATCACTAAGCAGGAGTATTAGCATTGCATTTGCTCCAGGGCTACCATGGTGGTGAAAACAGGCTTACAGGCACTTCCTTAAAGCCTATGAATGATTCAAGCCCATTTCATATGCAAAATCGTGTATGGATGCTCTCTCTGATAGTACATGCTACATATATCTGTAAGAAATATCCACCAGCATTTGAAGTAAAGACTTTATTTTTATAGAATAGCTCTGAATTGGATCAGTTGCCAATCACTGCAGAAACATAATATATGTTCTAAGAGAATTTATACTAGGACTGCAAATGGCATAAGGAAGACAGAGCCAATAAACAAAACCACCAGAAAAATACAAGAAGCTGTAGTGTCCTACCAGAAGATGTTCAGCCACCATTCAATTTTAGACAACTAGATACATGTTGATCTTATAATAATTTGTAAGTACACTGTCACATCATTCCTACTTAGCAAAACTAATCTGAATTTAGTTCATACCGTGCCTTACACTGGCGTGCTTCCTGTCTCCTCTCAAAATGTAATGGTTATCAGTCCACTTTGGGCACTTCTTTAGCATGAAAGAATTTATGTGAAAGAGAAATGGGTCTCACAAAACAAACAAATAAATAAATAAATAATGTGGTTTTTAAATGCAGTTGAGCTGCCAAACTACTGTAGTGAAACTCTGAAAAATACACACCAAATATGTTGATGTACAAGGTAAATGGTTGGTGTTGCCACAAATACACATCTTGCAAAGAAGAATGCAAAAAGACTGTGTTTAATTCCTGACCTCAAATGCAACATGCATTAGGTAAGCTTGTGCAGCAAATAGAGGATAGAGATGTGAGCATATAATCAAAGGATGAGCCCATCAGGAGGCATTCACACAGAGGCAAGGCATTTGATTTATTGGATGCATGATCACGGATAGATTTGGAATGAGGAATCAGAGTGATACAGTTCCTTTAAAGATGGTTGAATTAATATAACAAATTAACACTCTCCTCCTTTTCCTTCAAGCTGTGACCTCATGACCTTTGGTGAAGCAGAAAGAAACTCTACCCTGCTGCCACCATAAACCCTGGCTGAGTATTAATGTTCATAGAATAGCAAGGAAGAATGGCTCTATTACCTTCACATGTTGCAAATGTACTCTTAGCCTAAAAGGCCATGGAATCAGAGATGAAAGACATTCATTCTTGACACAATCCAAAGCATTTGAGATAAATCACAGCAGTGGAAACATGTCAGAGAGATTCACGTTATGGAATCAGAATTGAGAACTCTTATTTTCCTCAGATCCAGAATTTTCCGACACTCAACAATAACTTTTTTTTCCCTGAAATTCTATAAAACTCCCAAAGACCACACAAGGAGTGATGATGCGGAAGCATAGAAAGAATATATTTCAGGAAAGGCTCCAGACAGTGAAGAAACTCAAGCAGGATAAGCCTGTTGGTCAGGGAGTGGTGTCAAACTTCAGCCTTCTGTCATGCCTACCCAAGGGCCAGCAGCATATTTCTTACAATATGCTGCTGAGGTATACGAAGGAGGGAAGAGCCATATAGAAGAATACCATATTTATGGGGAGAATTGTTTAAATACATGGCAGCTGTTAAAGCAGGAACACGGGGTCAGAAATGTGTAGAACTAGCTGGGCTAAAGTGGTGTATCTGTAAACTACTTTATACAAAATTTGGATTAGAACTTGATACTCTGTCTAAGAGAAAGGCAAAGGTAAATAGCATTTCCCTGAATGAAATCACTCAGGACATGAAAAATGAAACCTGACTCAAAATCAGCTGTCCAACTAAATATATATATTAATTTTTAAAACAAAGAAACTCTAGTAATGCCAGTACAGGGTCTGAGAAATCTGCAGAGTAGCTACAGAGCTCAGCAGAAACCTCTCTGTAGAATTCTACCCACAGAGAAAGAACAGTGAGACAGTGAGAGTAAAAGAAAGTTGAAGTACACTGCGGGTATAGCTCCACGACAGGGCCAAACAATCACCTGTAAATGACTTTTATTCTTTTTTTTTTTTCTTTTTTAATCTTTTTTTTTTTTTTTTTTTAATCTTTTTTTTTTTTTTTTAGAAAGAATGATAATGACAAAACAGGAAAAGAAATTGAAAAGTAGTTAAGTGGTGCACTCTGAAATGTCTCAGCTGAATTATGATAAGTATGTATTAGCTGTGGTATGTTTATCTATGTCCACAAGAGAGGATTAGCTGCAAACATTCTTCTGAGATAAACCAGAACTATTTGGTGCTGGCACCATTAAATTTTTGTGATATGCAGGTGTTTGGAGTCTGTATGCAGCTTCCTCATTGGTTTTGGTCCAGGTATTTCCATTGAGAGTATTTTTACACACCAGATACGATGAGGTACAAAGAATAATAACACACTACACATCCAGCAAAAATAACTTTATTCACATGGATGCTTAAAATAGTTTCTTGTGTTAAGGGCAACAAATGTAAATACTCAGTTTGTCAGAAAAAATTTAACTTGAGTTCAATAAATTTCACCAGCTTCTAGCTGTCAGATATTCCCATAGGCAGTGTAATGTAATTTTTCTTATATGCAGGCAAGAGTACAGTTAGAATCATAGAATCTTTTGAGTTGGAAGGGACCCTTAAAGACTGTCTATCTAAACTCCCCTAAAATGAACAGTGTCACCTACAGCTACATCAGGTTGCTCAGAGCTCCTCCAGCCTGACCTTGAGTATTTCCAGGGATGGGGCAGCCACCATCACACTGGGCAGCCTGTTCCACTGCCTCAACATCCTTATTGGAAAATACAATCCACAGAAGTTACCATATCTCTGATAGTGGAGATGATAAGATCTAAGAAGGGATTTTGAGTATCTGAGAGAAAATGACCTGTGTAGGAGGATGGGTGAAAACAGTCCACTTCAGCCTCTTTGCTCTGTAGTTCAGCCCATCAGTATTTCCTTTCTTCTCTAATTGGCCTAATGCCAAGTCAAGTTCAATCATTACCTTCCACCTCTTCCTGTTCCCAAAGGTTTTCATCTCAGATGCCCTTAAAAGCTCAGCCTTCCTATTTCTCTGGAAGATACAAGCTAGTAAGATTTGTTAGAGGGAAGGAATGCTATCCAAAGAGACTTGGACAGGCTCAAGACATGGGCCCATGCCAAACTCATAAAGTTCAACAAGGCCAGGTACAAGGTTCTGCATCTGAGCAGGGGCAACCCCATGCACAAACAGAGGTTGGGCAGAGAATGGCTTGAGAGCAGCCCTGAGGAGGACTTAGGAATGTCAGTTGATAAAAGACTCAACATGAGCTGGCAATGTACATGTGCAGCCCAGAAGGCCAACCATACCCTGAGTTGCACCAAGAGAGGTATGACCAGCAGGTTGAGGGAGGTGATTCTTCCCCTCTACTCTGCTCTCATGAGACTCCACCTGGAGTACTGCATTCAGTTCTGGGGCCTGCAACACAAGAAGGTCACTGAGATACTGGAGCAGGTCCAGAGGAGGGCCACAGAGATTATCAGAAGGCTGAAGCACCTCCCCAGGCTCTTCAGCCTGGAGAAAAGAAGGCTCTGGAGGGACCTTACAGCACCCTTCCAGTACCTGAAGAGAGCCTACAGAAAAGCTGGGGAGGGATTTTTATGAGGGCATGTAGTGAAAGGATGAGGAAAAATTGCTTTAAACTGGAGGAGGGTAGATTTAGACTAGATATCAGGAAGAAATTCTGTACCATGAGACAATGGAACAGGCTGCCCAGTGAGGCTGTGGATGCCCCCTCCCTGGAAGCATTCAAGGCCAGGCTGGAGGGTGGTGTCTCTGCCTATAGCAGGAGGGCTGGAACTAGTTGATCTTAAAGATGCCTTTCAACCCAAGCCATTCCTGATTCTATGATGTTTTTAGTGACTTGGAAAGGCATCCAGTTCTTTTCTTTTTTTAAAGTTTGTTTGGTTTTTTGTTTGCTAGTTTGTTTGTTTTTAATGCCCACTGTGTCCTTCCTTAGCAGCTATGCTTGAGCAGTAATTTAGGTATTTATTTTAAAAGTGGTGCTCCATGTGAATCCAAAATCTTGGCATGATTTGTTTAACTAAGTTCTGCAGACTGAATACAAATTTAGCCTTCTGAAGACTAAAATAAATTACATACAAACAAATACAAAACTTTATAACTGTGAATTTTAAACTCCTCAGATTTTCATGGTAAAGAAATATTTTCCAGTTAAAATATAATTCTAAATAATTCATTTCCTACATCAACATACCTAATTTTTCTTACCACTTACCAGCATTCCATTCTGTAAGTAACTTACTGTAAACTCTGCCTTTTCTGCGACTCCTGATGTCCCTTAACCTCTATACTAAGCTTACCTAAGATGTGGGGACAGCACTGCTCCTACAGACTGATTCACATGGAAGGTCACTGTATACTATTATCTGGAGATCATTTCATCATTCTAACTTTGTTGTTGTTTACCTCTGTATAGTGTAACCCTTTGCTAACACATAATTTCCACTGTTTCAGAGCCTTTTGTTCTGAAATTTTCATACATAATTGCTGCAAAGATCCAAACTTTCCTTTGCATTTCTACAGTATAACAAAATATCTTGAGGCCCCCAGCTACATGCATTGCCCTTTGCTGCAACTGCCTTACAGCAATCTTCCATTGCAGCTGTGTAGCCTTCAGCAGAAACCATCAAGGATTTTTTGGCTTAAACCTTGTGGTTAAAGGAAATAAGTGTATTTACAAACACTGAACATTAAAAGTAACTGATGGGTTCCAGTGAAGTATGGTTCTACTCCTCCACTTGTTTTTTAATTCTGGTTACATCTGGAAGTCCATATGGCCTTCATTCACTGTAGGACTGGAAACATTAACAAATTTCAGAATAATAATTTCCATTGAGTAATATTCCTAGTCAAAGAGGACAAAGATTTACTTACACTAATTACCCAGCAAAAACATCTACATGTTATCACTTGAAGATATAGATACTTATTCTGATCATAATTAAAGGAACAGATTTAAACGTGAACTTTCACTGCTGCCAGAAACTTAAAAGAGCTATGGCCATAATATAAAGAGGACTTATATCTTCCTGACTTTTACACTGAGTTCTGTAAAGAGGAAAAAAATAAGCAAATGTACCATATAAAAATACAGCTCTAAAACATTCTGCTATGCATTTTAAAATGACAGGGCAGAACAAAATTACTCTAAAACGGTAGATAAGCACAACTTAACTAGCAGTCCCAGACATCTCTATTGTCTTAATTCTGCAGACAATTTCCACATGTCCTTAAGCCCTTCTTCAGTAAGAACTGCACTTTAGTATTCAATTAACTACAGGCCACTGCCAAGAACTTCATCAAACAGCTGCACCATTCTTTCCTTAACGTTTATACAGTACTAAAAAGCCCTCTGTTAGTCTGTAAGAGAGCTTACCAAGTCATTAGGTCTAGCCTCTGCTACACCAGGAAAAAATGCAATACTGAGTGATATTTTGAATAATCTAAATCATTTAAAAAATCTTATTTTTTAAATAAAACATTGTCTTTTGTTGGTGTTTTCTTGCTCTGTTTTGTTTAGTTGGTTGGTTTTTACTCCTATACAGCTTACACTGCTATGAGGACACTCCAATCCCAAGGAATTTCAGGAATTGATTCTCTAATAATCAGACACTCTTTAATTCCCAGCTAACTCCTGGCCCACTCATAACTATGACTTTAACCAACCCTGTTCTGTTCCCAGAAAAAATTGGCTGCTGGGCAGTATTATTCTGCAGCTGGGCAGTAATTTTCTCTCCCAGTCCTTTTTTCTTCACAAGGCAAACCAACTGAGATCTTCTAATCTCTTCTCATAAAAACAATCTATCCTTTTCCCTAATCAATCAATATTCCATTTTGAGCTTCCTTTTGTTAGTATAGGTGAGGAGAATTGCAAAACACATTCTGTAAGCTACTGTTAATACCTGTAGGCTGTGACATGAAGCTCAGCTAGTGTATGTGAGGCTCATGCTTGTCACCCTCTTGGAAGCAACCCTCCAATGGCTTCAACATATCCTGAAGCTGATAAGTGTACCCTGGTTCATCTCCTCCTCTGTCATTTCCTGCCATGGAGCTCTCAGCTCAGAGAACTTCTTTTTCGTTGCTCCTGTAACTGACCTCATGCATTTTGCTATTCAGTTGCATCTTTTTTTCTGCTATTGAAGTCCTTCAGGTAACACGGATCTTCCTGCACTATGTTTGGAACCTCTTCATTTTGATGAAATCTCCAGTTTTGTCTCATTACCTCACTGTCACATTTTGTGGCTGTCTCTTTACTAGAGCTATTAAGTAAGGGTATGGACAAAGGAACTGTTTACAGTAGGGAAAGCCAGAACATCATTTAACTGTGCAGTAGCTCCTGACATGCTTTATTTTTATCATGAAGAGCAAGAGCATGCAAAGAAATACGACCCACATAAGCTGTAACAACATGCTCTAGTCATGACCATTGATTAGGTCTCCACAGTCAGTCCCAAATGATCCCTCATGACTCCTACCAACCCGATGATCTCCTTTAGTCACAAGCCATTGCATGATTCCCTTGCCCTCAGACAGCTCTCTTCAAGTTCCCTGCTAATTCCCATCCTCTCTACTGCAGTTGGTAAATTCAAGCAGAGCACTCCATTAGATGCTCTACTGAAGTCCAAGCAGATTCTATCTACCTTATTTCCTAGCTGAATAAGTAAGCCAGTTATTTTTCTGAGTTAGCTTTACCACAAACAAGTTGAGTTTTTAATTTCTGTTTCATGCATTTGATTATACTTTTCTTTCAGATTCATTCCAAATATATGCACTGTTGAGGCTCAAATCATCAGCCTGTAATAGCCTGGAACATGCTTTCTCCTTACATAGGAGCATAGGTTTTTAAATACAGTTCTCCAGACATACTCTTCACCTATTGAAATAATATGTAAAAATAATAGCTAACAAACTCTGGTTATTTCATACAGGATTTGCAGGATTGATTATTACGTGCATGTTTTCCCTCTATGCTTGATGATATTAAACTTCATGGATTTTTATTCTATCTCAAACGTGGAGATTTCTTTCTTAAGAAACAATGTAAGTAAGTATGTGAGTCCATGATTTCAGATTCAACATTTTTTTTTTCATTAGATATTTTGATCTATTTAGCAGGACAAATAATTGCTCAAAATATTCAAGACAGGCAAAATAAATAAATAAATAAATAGGAATCTTATTGTAGGTACATCTTAAACCTTAACCCAAACCCTTGCATAGGAAAACAGCTTTCTTCATTGCTCTTTTCTTAGATTTACTACCATTAAACCTTCTGCTGTTTAATTCCCTCTGCAATGCTTAATTCAGCCTGACTTAGTAGTTCTCTCTTACCTACCCAACAGCTTTTCACTTTTCTTTGTTGATCAATAACTTTTTCCATTCCTTGTGGGTTTTTTGTTCATTCCCTGTGGGCTCTCTGGTCATTCTTTTTGTCCTTTACAAGTACTTCTACTTTTAGTGTATTTGGACCAGACATTTCTTCCCTTCAAAATTTTAGAGAGATTTTATTGTTTTGGCTTTAAAATATTCAGAACTCATCTATATTCAAGACAGTGAACTTTTCAATCCAGCTCACTTCTCTAACTAGTTTCCTTAATGTCTTAAACAGTAAGGAAACCTTACTTAAACACTTGCTTTTATTTAGCTTTCTGTTTAATTTAGAATGAAGCAACTCCTGGCCAAGTAAGAAGATTTTCAGAGTTTGTCTATTCATAACACTATTTTGTGGACTTGTTGGTCTAGTGGTCATGTGGAACCAGGAAGCCACAATGCCCAGACAGAACTGTACCAGAAAATGGTGCTTTTTAGGCCACTGCTGGGATCTCCTTTAGCAGCACAGTGTTACAGTTCCTGGCAATGCTTTCTCTGCTCAGTAAATGTTTGGCCAGTCTGAATCTAATCGTGTTGGTTACCAACTCTACTATTACTACCACATGGAAAACAATGTGTTTATTAAGCCTCTGAAAAACGTTTTCATTCCAACATGTTATTTTCTGCACTCTATTCTTTTCTAACAGTTTAAGATATTATTAGCATCCAAAGCCCTGTACTACTTTCATCTTTATTTTCTTATTTAATTTTCCCTGAGCAATTTCCCCCTCATCTCCATGGATTATTACACTGTAAGTCCAAGCTGTCTTTGACCAGTTTTCTTTTATCCTTGTTATGTCTGCTTACACAATCTATGTCAGGGAAATGTATTTTTCAACATTTCTACCCAGATCCCTGAATTTATTGTCAAATACTTCTTTCTCATCAGTTTTCCCAGTCAAATAGACAGGACTGTTTTTTTTCCCCCAGCTTCTTCATCAACATTAATTCTCCTTTTCAGTGTCTATCCTTCTAAATTCTGGTGTTCCTTTATCTGTACATTTAAGAGACCTTTATCCCCATGGGAAGGGCTTTTCTTTTGGAATTTGCAGAAATGCCAGGAATTTGGTAGTTTTTTTTTTGTTTGTTTGTTTGTTTCCCCCTGCAGGGATCAATTCATCAGCAAAGCTATTTTTTCATGTATCCATTCATCAGATATTTGATGAATGACTTTTGATTCTGAATAAATGACTGCAGAGCAATTTATTTAAAAATCTGTCCATAATTGATATTCAAGTTCATAGCCTAAAAAAAGCAAATAATAATAATTTCTGTGATCAGAGGCTCCTGCTACAAAGGTAAAGTTTCTTTTCCTCAAAGTTGCTGGTGCTACTAATGGCAAACAAAATAAATTCACTACGACAGCAACTGAACATAAGCATGAAATAAAGTTTTAGTTAATAAACTAAAATATTGAAAATATTTTCAGAAATATTTTCTCAAATTTGCTATTTTTATCTTTACCTCTTTTAACCCAGCCAGCATCCAGGAATATATTAACATTCAAAAACAGTAATGAGAAAAACATTAGTAGCCAAAAAAAAACCAACACCCAAAAACCCAACACCTAGTCCATTTAGGAAGAATGGTGTTTTGAAGAGAGTGGAGTTAGTTAGAAAACAAATTCTGTCTATTCTCTGAATGATCTGGATACATTTATAACAAAAACATACTTTATTTTTTTTTTCTTCTGTTTGAAATTAATTTCAGTAAATAGTACATAGTAAATAGTACAACAATTATCTGAGTTTTTATGTCACGCAGGAAGTTTCATTTATATGGCAGTTTTATGCAAAGAAAGAAAAGGTTGCCCTCTTAATTTATTGTAATGCATGCAACAGTGAAACATGATTTAATTGAAACAAAAGACAAGGGGATAAAGAGAAACTTTCTTTTTCTGAAAATCCAAAGCATTTGCATGCAAGGCCTTGAAGCATTTCCACATTATAAATTATATATTTATATGTAAATGGACCTCTGGCTTCTGTCCAGAATGTTTGGTAAATTGAAAGCTAGATTTTGCTGTCTTTTCCTACATTGATTTGTACAGTATTCCCTGAGTATTCCTCTATAGTTCCAGGCCTTCACATAATTTAAGCTACCACATGTAAGCTACATGTAGCAAAGGTGTTGGGTTTCATAACCAAATGGGTGCATCTGGGAACTGTCTGAAAGTAAAATGTCTTGTATCTGAATATGCTGATATAGATGGTTATATCGTCAGATCACAGCCAGGCTTGCAGAAATAATCCAAACTCAGAAAGATTTTCTCCATTAAAAAAGATCCGCTCTGTACTGGTATGAATCCATGATGGCTGAAAATTAGTGACCTTGAAGAAGAAACTGCAAAGGGAAAGAAAAGAAAAATCCTGGTGTACTTCCAGTGGAGTGGGAAATCCTTCACGACTGAGCTGCAATCCCTGATTTTAAAAAATGGACACAACTGCAAGAGGGAAGGAGATGACTTAAGAGTAACCAACAGTGTCTTTGTTTGGTTCAGGAATCCCAGACTGAACCCAAGAAACTGTTTCATACCTTCGTAACTTCAAAGTCAATTAATTGGTTTCTGGTAAAATTACATCATCAGAAAATACTGACTAGCTCCTAATTATCAGCCTTATTTCATAACCATCAGCAAAGATAATATTGCTAGAAAGTGTTTTAAATAACTCAATTCTGACTCCACAAGATGACTCATGAAGTTTAAGGTGACTTGCTAACGAGGGATATAACTTCAATATCAAGTAAGTGTAGGAAGACATAAAACAGAATATACTTTACTATTGGTCTTAAAAAGGGTCAAAGAAATGTATTGATTAACTCTTTCTTGACAGATAAAAATAATTATCTGAGAAAATGAAGAATATGTGGGAACTTGAACAATAAACCTAGTCACTATTTTGCAGAGTTTTCTAAGAATTTCCTACCACAAATCATTTATAAAATATTTATTTTTATGATTATTCATCATTATTTTGCCTGTATTACTTCTCATAAAATACTTCCTGTAGGTATTTTGTCTATTTTGAGGTTATTCTCGTTATTGCTTTGTTTGAAAACCCTGGATTTCCACCTAGAGATCTTGGGTGTCAAAGGGAAGGCAATGCAGGTGGACACAATCTCTTCATCTCAAGGCTTTTTCTTAAAACTGAAACTACTGGTGTACTCTTCGGAAATGCCTCTGTAGAACATTACAAGAACTGTAAGTTGGACACCTCATGCTTCCTCTCTTGTTTGAGCTGGCATCTCTACCACTGCAATTGCCTTAATTACAATATGTATAAAAATACAGGCATGTATCTTAGGGCAGGAATACATGTTTGAGATTAATGGGTGTGTGAATAAAGCTGTTTGGCACCCAGCATTTTGGAGAACTAACATTTTCTGCAGTCTGGGCCACCTCAATAGTGTTTGCTGCCTCTACAATGCATCACTACAGTCGATGAGACTGCTGAGTGAAGAGCACAAAAAGAGAGCAGAAGGTACCAATACATCATTTCCAACCAACCAATTTCTGCTATATGCCAAAAGTTGACATTTACTACCAGAAAGAAAGGGAATCTCCAACAGAATTCTTATGTCACAATTTCATGATGTAAAGTCTAAAATCCAGCATTCAATGACAGAACTGGTTCCACAGAAATCCCACCGGTAACAGGAAAAATGTTTGTTAGCTTGGTGTCACACAGAACTGGTGACAAAACTGTTGTGTACATACCAAGTTTGATACTAAGGCTTCTGGTTTCCATATGTAGATTTCAGAAAATGAGTATAAAAACCTTTGATCCAAGAGGTTACAGACTGGACTGATATCACAGAATCGCGTAATACATGTTTACAGGTGAATTTAAGGCAACAGTGATTTTGCTTTTCAAACATTCCAAGGAAAGGCAGAAGCTCTTGATAACAACAAATAAATTCTGGAATTTGTATTTGCTGCAGTAATGGGTTTTTTTTGGGGGGGGAGGGGGGGGGGGAGGGTTGGCTTATTTGAGCAAAAAACCTTTGTATTGTGAGGAATGGGGGGTGGGCTGTATCATGAAGTACATATAAAGTAAATCTGAACTGAAGTTTTAGTACTCAGCTACCAATGAGTTTAGAGACCCAGCTGTCTCCTCCAATCTGGAGCCCCTCCTGGAGTTTTACTAAATAACTGTTCCACTTAGGCAGGTGCTGTTACAAGGCAGAATATAATTACATCTACACTGCAGTTGCAACTAGGAAAACACAATACCTAGGAAAGTTAAAATTAGGAATGACTTCAGACTCAACTAACTTGTATGAAAATGAGGACTGCAGCAAAACAATAAAGCCTAGTAAAATAAAATATCATGGTCACCTAATATAATTACAGAGAAGGAGTCAGATGATTTGCTGGTTATCTGTCTAATTCCCCCTAGACGGAAATAGGTCTGATCTGCAGCCAGCACTGCTATGAACATTGTTGCTCCATCTGGAGCCTACACTAACTATCTCTGTTGCTTTTTGAGGGGTTAAAACCTCCTGCAGGCCAGCAGGTCACTGCCCTCTTCAGTGTGATACTAAACAGAAAGAGTGAAATACTGTCATTTTTGCTGTTGATTTCAGATAGTCCAGGACTTCATTCCATGTATTTCATCCACTCTTAAATTTTAGTCACACTTATCTACCATAAGAAATTTCAATAGCAAAACAAAACACACACACACACACACACACAAACACAGAAGCCTGGAATTTGGGGTGATGGGAAATGAGATCTGGGAAATTGGTTCCACATTCACAGATTCTCAGGCTGCTGTTGTAATCTCCAACAAGTTACTGCTTGATCCTACCTTTCTCTGCAATGTCAAGTGCAACATCTCTCCAGATTTCAGCAAGAGAACATGGTAACAGGCATGCAAAAATGAGTGAGCTCAGCCTTTTTTATGCTATCCTTCATAAATCACAGTTGTTTGCAGAAGGCCTGAGGTAAAGTCCACTGAAATCAGTATAAGCCTTTCTGCTTTGGATTGAGGCCATTATCTCTGCTGCTTCTGCTCCTTTTTCTTTTGGCTGAAATGTCACATCTCACTTAAGCATGACAAGGGTGGCCAGTGGAAGAGATGGAGCCAGCAACAGGAGCATCATAAGAATGCATGAATGAGATATGTATATTCATAGAAAGATCCACTTTAAAGCAGAATAGCAGAGTAAAGATGCACCAGTTGCTCTTACACACTGATAATTTACACATTTTACACATTATTACTTTGCTGTTCTACAGAAAAAAAAAAAAAAAAGTAGTTACCATAGCAACTGGTTTGTCATATGATCAGAATGCTATTTTTAATATCACTCAAAGATACGTATTAACATGCATAATATAAGGACTGCTTGTGAGGGCTGAGAATACATTTACTACCACCTTTGAGCTTATAAGAGTTTGCTCTTCCTAATTTCTTTTATTTTCTGCATTTTTATTAGGTTATGCAATTAAAGAATCTCAAAGAACTGTGCAGTAAAACTGACCTTGCAGTTCACAGTGAAACTATTTGCTTTTTTCTTTGTGGTACAGGAGATTAGAGGTGCCCAGTAAGTTCAGAGCACATGAAAGATCTTGGCACTGTCAAGCTCCTGATGGACATTACCAAGAGCTTTGGCTCCTGAGTATCTTTAGCACAAGCCATCACCTCCTTTCCCTCCCTTTTTCATACAATTTTCCTGAATCACCTTATTTTTTTGGATGTCCTGTGTCAAGTGACTTAAGAAGATATCTTAAAGCACCAATTATTTTTTTCTTGTCTTTTTCTTCTCAGCCTAATGTATAAAATATTTAAGGAAATGCGATGTCCAGCTACGCATTTGTCCAAAGAGAAATAAGCAGTTTCCCAGTAACACAGATCCTCTAAAGTATGAGGTACCTGAGAGTTGTTATAATGTCTTTCTCTTGGCCGCTAATCAGAATTTATCAAATAATGGATTTTCAGTCCAGTGGTCAAGGTGAGCACAGCAGAAGGGGATGCTTGAGAAAAAAAAAAAAAATAAATAATAATTTTAGAATGGTTGGGGGAAAAGCATTTTATTTCTTCTTGTCTACATCACACACAGTTTCTTTTTGTGGAATGGTGGTAACTCTTATTGAATTTGAAACTCCCGTTCTGTGAGCAAAATACCCACATGCCCACTTACTGTCACCACCAGGGAATACACTTAGAGCAGAGTTTCTCAGGTTGTACCAGCTTGCAGTTTATTTTGGAGGCATGTGCAAAACATTGCTATTGGTCTATTAAGTCTTAAACTATTTCAGTTTGTAACTCTTTAGGGATGGGGAGGTTTCCCAGTTCAAATTATTTTCATCCTTTTATTCCCTGTGGAGACTTAACTTGTTGTCAAGACCCCCTGACTTCAACTGATAGCAGACTTTGTTTCTCTTCCAACATATCAATTTAACATTACAGCTCCCTTAACACAAAACTCCACCTATATCATGCCCTATAGCCCTCAGCAGATTTGTCTACATTGCAGTTTTGAACTCTCAGAGGTAACCTTGATGTATATCTCAGGTTATTTTGCACCACAGGAAGCTTCTAGGAGTCAGTCTGTATGTCATTCACTTGCAGATAGCAGAGAAGGAGCATAGCATAGATGCAGAGATGCTAGAAGTCAGAGATACTTGCAGTACTGCTCTTGTATGTCTGAGACCAGAGGATCATGTTAGTTCTTGATATCTTACAGGAAAAAAAAGTGTTTTTGTCTCTCACTGTAATTGTGTAAGCCATGGAATCTCCACTACAAGACTAATGCTACAACCATACCTCATGCTGACAGACACACTGTTGGTAGTTGGCTTATGTGGGATAAAAATGTAAATAAGTTGACTCCAACTACAGTCCCAATTGAAAGTATCTCTCTTCTAGCAAGAGAGCGTCATACTGCTGTAGCAAGACTGCCACAAAGCCAATCCTCAGTTGTTCATGCTTGAAAAGACTGAGCACTTATGATTCAGTGAACCTGAATGAAGACAACCCCTCACTTGTTTTAAAAGAAGTCCAAAATTCAGCATTTTGGGTCTGGGATAGTGAGGAGGTTTAGGGTGAAAGAAGTTTTATCCTATTCAGTGGCTAAACTGGTTAGACAATTGAAAAAGATCTTGCTGCAGATAATGGCTTTGATATCTTGGCATGAGGAATTTATGTGTAATTATTTGTGCCAGAGTACAGAATCATGATGAATGTCTACATAAATCCAAGAAAATATATAAATCAAAACTGCTATCATATAAAGATCTGTTTCTATTCCAAGGCTATTATCATGGTACACAATGGAAAGCTTCATTATCTATTTACATCAACATTCTCACGGGCAAGAATACTTTTTCACTTTCTCTTGCCATTATGTTGTATTATGTGTGGAAATGTCATAACAACCCGAGATAATACAAGTGCTGTTAGGCAACAATGTAATATTTTCTGGTTTTTGTTTTTAAATGAGAAAGAATACAGCTACCCACTCTTTGTAAGCAATCCATGTATAGTGAAGATTTAACATGAGTAGCAATTAACAAATGAATATTATTTATTGCCCAGCAAGCATTTTTCTCTATTACATACCGAAGGTTTAAAATAACTAAAGGCTACAATTATAGCACTGCAAATGTACGAGCAACCAATTTCACAGTGCAGCGCACAGGTTTGGTGTATGTGTGTCACCATACACTTACTCACATTTGATCTAATAAAAAATATGTATGGGAAGTCTGGGCAACAAAGATGCATCCATCACAACTGAGCTGGGTGAGGACTTAGATTAATAGGCTAAATGCTAAGGATATGTTATCTAGTGTCCACCTTATGATATGTTATCTAGTGTCCACCACAGAGGTTCCATTTGTAACTAGAGTTGGTGAGAATAACAAATCAATACCTGCATGCAGAGCAAAATGGCATTTTTAGTCACCCAAGGCAATGAGTTCAGGACATCTTCTCTGAAATATGTTGCGACTGTCCTGCCACTGCCTTGCTTATACCTTGCTGACTACCTTTGCCTGATTTAAGCAATCAGGCAAAAACAGCAACAACAAACACAACAGAGTATCACCAGCCAACACATCAAACTTTCTTGCTGAAATTGTGTCCTGAAATCTCTCTTATCCTCTGGGAACAGTGGAACTTGCCAATGACAGAGCTCAACTTGTGAGTTTGTTAGTACACTCATCAGAGTGCATATTGCTAGTGGTTTGTTTTTGTTACTTGTGTCTAAAAATTGTTTTCAAAGAGAGAGTTCACAGTAGAAGGATGTACTCAGTGCGAGGACACTTTGCATCAATATGACTACATTCTTTTTTTCCTTCTTTATGAGTTTTTTCCTGTGTTGAGCTATCTGTGTTGCACTGGAAGGGGATCAGCTGACAACGATTTTTCAAAACTTCATTTACAGTTGCTATGCACATAAAAAGATTTAAATACTGCTTTGTAAGCAATAATAAATGTGATCTTACCTGTCAATGATCAGAAAAACCAATACGAAGTTTGGGTTAAGCATTGCTAAGGGTGATATATGTAACTACTGACCTGATGTTCAGATTTTTGGGAGAAGGCAAGAAGCATAATTAGGAATAACAGGTAATGACCGAAGGAGTCATAGAATCATAGAATGGCTTGGGTTGGAAGGGACCCAAAGGATCATCAAGTTCCAACCCCCCTGTCACAGGAAGGATCACTAACCTCCAGATCTGGAACTAGACCAGGTTGCCCAGGACTTCATCCAACCTGGCCTTGAACACCTTGAAGGAGGTGTGGAGTCCAAAAACATAGAAATATGCAGATCCCCTCAGTAATCTAATTTTCATGGATTCCAAGGCTTTACTTATCCCTTTGTGTAGGGATGGATTACAATGAGACAGAGAAAAAAAAACTTGAGAAAGCTTTGTTTAGAGACAGAGTGGGCTTTGAGGAAAAACTCCTCTAGGGCAGGCAGTGCTGCTGGAGACAGGCTTAAAAATGCAAATAATAAGAGAAGACAAATTAAACCACACCACTCTGGAGTCATTTGATCCTCCTGCTTTTGAAGCATTAGATATTGAAACTTTCCGGTAAACAGAATTACATGTAACATACCTGAGATGACTTCTGTATTATCTGGAGTGATCTGCAAGATGTCCAAACTACCGGATGGTGGCATGGATTAAAAATGGAAATACATTTTACAAATGTAGTAGAGCCATGAGATTACTTCACAACCATTTAAAAACTGCTCATTTTTATAGTGCAGATGAAACCAGAGTTAATTAATGCTAGTCACTAGAGACAGCAGTAACAGCAGTAAGTAACTCACCTCTTTTTTTTCTTTTTTTTTTCTTTTTTTTTTTTTTTGCTCCTGCTAAATGGATTGCAATTACTCCCTCAGTAATACTGTGATAACAAGGTTTAATACATAGAAAAAGTATTAACAGCATCAACAATGCATCATGGGAAAGCAGCAACTTGAAGAAAAATAAAATGACCAGGTTTATTTTGTTTGTTTGTTTGTTTGTTTGTTTTTTGTGCAGATCTGGAAATCAAAGATATATTTTTATAACATTGTTTTCTAAACCCAGAAAGACTGCAAAGATTCAATACCAGAAAACTTAGATGCTTTTATAATTACATACATCTGCATTATTTTATACAGCTGTTTGTGATTAGGAATGCATTATTAGAACAAGCAAAGGTCTCTTCTATCTGCAAGCAAGCAAGACCTGTTTTGGGAAGTGGAATAAGACCTATTTGTTTTCTCCACAGGTCTTATTTTTATTTTTTTTAAATGCTGGAATTTCGTCTTGAAAGAGTGTGTTAACAAAGTTCAACAACAGCCTAAGTTCTAGCCCATCGAGTCTTAATAATGCCATTAAAGAATCAGATATAAAACATCACTTAGAATACTCAAGGGAATGCTTCCACAACAGAACAGTCTGGACACTGTAAGTGTAAGGCTGTATGAATCCCAGCAGTTTCCTTACTGTCCCAAGGAGACTGTGAATAATGCCAACACTGTCCTCCAGATCAAGCTGGAAAATGAAACTAGACATTCAATTCCCTCATCTTGGCAAATTAAATTTTGATACGCTACAAAAAGCAGTTAAGTTGCTCTATTTACTTCTATCTACAGTACAAATCTTTTAAAAATCCCACTGCAGGTAAAAACTGAATTCTACGGGGTACAAAATACTTTACAATTATAACTATTTTGCAATAATATGGCATTTTGTTTTCCAAAAGACTGTTAGAGAGGCATGCCATAAAAATACAGAGATGCTGCCAGTAATTAGGCAGCTGGGTGGCCTAGAAATCTTCTCCATTACACTTTTGTTTTCTTGCCAGTTCTTCATGTCTTCTCCTGAAAGAATGTTTTGTTTTTGTTTACATAGCTCTTGCAGGCAGAATGAATAAACCTTTTTCCCCACGCTTGCCAGCCTTCACTGATACAATATCGGCTTTTCCACTTAGGGCCTTTGGATAGGCATTCCTGAGTATCTGGCTTGACCAGAAATCAATTTTCATGTCACTCTAAGAAAGCATCTTTATAGCATTCAAAGTATTTGGAACTATCAATCAGGTAAAACTGAAGATGAACTTTGTATGTGATTTGGAAACAGAGGCACCTGCTAAAGGAAATTACATACAACTTTTCCTACAAAATCCTCAATTTCTGTCTCCCACCTTCCTCCTAACCCTATCTTTTCACTGTAGGTGTTATGTCTGTTCTGCAGAGACTATTTATAATCTCCCAACTCAAACAACCCCTTAAGGGCACTCTGGCTGAGTAGGGCAACCAGGCAATGGGAGTTCCAAAACTGAAGCAATTTCATTTGCTGCCTGAAATATTTTGGCAGAAACTCACCAGGAATCCTTGGGAAGAGATTAGTCAACTGCCTAAGATGTTTGTGATTGTTAACTTCTTCCCAAGCTATCCAAGTATGTGGTCTTCACTGAAAACAAGAGTTCAAAATTCAACCTTTTTATCTTGTTTCTTGGAATTGTGTTGGTTAAAATTCTACATTGTTAACATATGAGATTCTTTTTAACTCCCCAGTGTGTCAAATCAAAATAAAGTAGAAAGAAAAGAAGGAATGGATTTTTTTTTCTAATGTTCAGAATAATTATTCTCCTTCAGGCAGAATGTAATTACAGCATGGGAGAAAAATTCAGAAACTTGTGAATTCTAAACTGAAATAACAGCCTTTCAGTACCTAAAGGAGGGCTACGAGACAGAAGGGTTCAGAATGTTTAGTAAGGTCTGTAGGGTTTTTGTGATAGAGCAAGGAGAAATGATTACAAACTACAAGAGGGGAGATTTAGATTGGATGTAAGGAAGACATTTTTTACACTAAGAGTGACTAGGCAGTGAAACAGGTTGCCCAGAGCGATGGTGGATCACCATCCCTGTAGACAACCAAGGTAAGACTGGATCGGGCTCTGATCAACCTAATCGAGTTGTAGGTGCCCCAATTCATTGCACAGGAGTTGAACTCGAGGGCCTCTAAGGGCCAAAAAAAAAAAAAAAAAAAAAGACAACAACAAAAAACAAACTGTAAGAAATAAGAAATATATGTAAAAAAAAATACAAACATAAAATAGAAAATATTATAAATGTAAATCAATTATTAAAAGTAAATGTTAAGTGGCCAGTTACACCAAAAGATGCCAAAAATGTGGTAAAGATTAAAAAGTTCAGGAGTTTGGGCACGGATTTAATTTTCTCACACTGAACCTTTAAAAACATTCGAACAGATTTTTTACAATATGGAAACATATACTGCTCTGAAGGTAATGCATAGTATTTTATGATGTTGGCCCACAGAGGCAGATGTTGGTGGGATGGTAGTAGAGTTTGAACCTTCCTACTGATCACAGATCACAGAATCACAGAATCACAGAATTACCCGGGTTGGAAGGGACCTCAAGGATCATGTAGTTCCAACCCCCCTGATATTCCATTATGTGTTGTTGCCTTGTGACAGATGGCAGTCTGACAAAATGGTGTCTGACATGGAAGTGTGGATGAAGCAAAGACATGTTGTTGAACTCCTCCATGAAGAAAAAAAATGGCACCCATTGTTATTCATCAACATGTACTGAATGTTTATGGACACCCAACAGTGGACATGAGCACAGAGAGGCAGTGGGTGGCATGTTTCAACAGTGGTGACTGTTTCACCTCTGCTGGCATAGATTTTATGTGCGCAGCACGCAGATGCTCATGACTGGAAAAAATGCTAAGTTAATGGTAATGACTGTGTTAAAAATAATGTTTTGTAGCTGAGAATTTGCTCCACAAAATAGTGTCATTGTGCTTTTTGCATCTGCTGTAGTTTAGATGGAAATAAATAAGTGGCATTACTTTCAGAGCGACCTACATACATATATTCTCTATATACCATATACAATAATACTTCTGTAGTTCTGTTGCTACAGAAATCTTAATGCTTTGCATTACAAGAGTTTGTAGTTTAACATCTTCAGCTAAAGAATAAATTTTTACATTCACCCGGAGCAATTACCAGAAGAATCAGTACAGTTGTGTCATATTAGCTTTTGTAGGACATAACACATTTCATATGGACTGTCCACAATTTAATGTCATAAACAATTTCAGCCCCTGTTCTGAAACACTCAGCACTTCAATCTCTGCTCAGATATGGATATCCCTGGAAGTTTGAGGACAAATGAAAATAAAGTGCTCCACATTCTGAAGTAGAAGCAGTGATACATTGTAGCAGATTAAAATTAAATACTCTAAATATATGCTTGCCACAAGCATCCTCTGTGGCCATATTCAAGTCTCCATATTTCCACATTTCTGTAGATTGCAAAATATACCCTTGTACTTGCCAACTGCAATGTTTTGTGCATATTGTTAGTTATCATCTCACGGTTCTTCCAAAATCTAAGAAAACCTGAGAAGACACTATATACAGAAATGTTAAATTTTAAATTTAACATTAATGTTAAATTAAATTTAACATTAATCTTAATTTAACATAAATGTTAAATTCACAAATTTCCTTGTGAATCCATTCTCAGACTGCCCTCAATTACCAACCAAAATTTTAGGTCTGATGGGAGTTGGACTCATTGATTCTTGTGGGTTCCTTCGAATCTGGGACTTTCTATGATTCTATGATAAAAAACTTTAGGTCTGACATAAATGACTCTCTGGGCACTAACTTTGGTGAGGAACTTGAAAACGGACTGAAAGCATTATTGAACTTAATATGCAGAGGTCTGGAAATAGCCATGCTTGCTCAGATTAAGGACAAAACTCCTTTTTTAATTTCCAAGGGTAATCCTTTGCACTATCATGTTTATCCCAGTAAGACATGAGTGCAACCCCTGCCCCCAGCAGACCTGGGCTTGCCTGGCATAGGGGCCATCCATCTTGTGTGCCACCAGCACCATGCGACCTGCAGTGCCTACTGGCAGGGCTTAACCAGCTGCCACCTTCCACAGAATAGATGTGTTCTGCTTCAAAGCAATTCCCCACTTACACAAACAATGCTGCTGTGTGTTTCAACAGCTTAAAAAAATACCACCGTATCACTGACATGCCACTGAACATGTCAGGAGCTGCGCCATTTCACTCCACTGAAGTGCTTTTCCTTTTATTGCCAGGCCTCTAACAAGATTATTGAAATGATTCAACAATAGTCAAGCTGCAGCCATAGATACTTGTTGAAAGTAAATAATAAAAGCATTTTATCAGAATTGCTGTCATTTTCCTGTTGAGGGATACATCTGTTTCATAAGTACATTTTTATGTGTGCCTGCCTTATGTGAACCTGCTCTAATTTAGTTACACTGATAGGTACAGTTGTAGCTCTCTTTCTAACAATATTAACAGATGAATAGGGCAGTCATTTTCAGACAGCAATTTGCCATGGCTATGGTCAAAGTGGATTGGTTTGAGATTACAACCTTGTAAGAACGAGTTATTTTATCATTATTGCTATTTTGATGGCACTTATTTTTTCTTTTTTTTTTCTAGCCATGCTACTGGAAATTCTTACTTATGCGGTAAGCTGAGATAAAATTCATCATAGCAAAAACCAAATGGAGGTCAAAACATTCTTATGAGAAAGCCAGTGGTAAAATACAACCCACGGATACGGAAACATAGAGGGAACATCACTGCATCCTGAATGCTGTCTGGAAACATAGGCCTGATTGTGGGGGAGATTCAAAGAAAACACATATTGTTTTGAAAACCAAGTGCCTTTGCAGTCATATTCAAGCCTCAAGTCTCAAACCCTGTTCAAGAACTGTCAGCATCAGGAGGCAACTAACTTCCATCCCAGAAGCACCTACACACCTTTGCTTCCAAATAAGTTTTAATCCAACTGATTGCAAACAGTTTTAACCAACAACCAATTGTCTCAAATATCTGAAGGTCCACCTCAAAGCTGGTGACTTGATGAAGGAAAGAAACTCAAACCAACATCTCCGTCTGGAGGGAAGTTAGGGTTCAAGCACACAGATTCCACTTTCTACATGGCACTGTCAACGCTCTGGGGCTGCTCCAGCCCTACCTGATCCTGCCCACCCTCTAGGTAACCCTTGTCTTGCCCAGGGCCCAGGACCCCATGTCAGCCCCAGGGATGTCAGCTCCTGCCCTGGGGAGGCCATAGCAGGGCATATCCATCACCTCTGGTTGAAGATTTGCATAGCCAGAATAATTTACTTGTTGAAGGAATGATGACTTCTTCCTGAGCCAAGATGCTCAAAATGTTAATCTATTGCGAACAAAAATTAACTGGTAAAGACTAGCATAAGATGAACATTGAATTAACAGCTTTTCAGCATACAAATTTCCTCTTCCAATAGTTAAGAGGAGTCAGAGTATTTAACTCATGTTACCTCTCTTTCGTTTTCCAGCTTGTGAAATTCAGGTATGGGGAAATATCACTGCAGCCTTTTTTTCTGTAATTTAGGAGGAACCATGAATGAGCCCAGAGGCATCCTCCAGGGACAGTGTGCTCTGAATATTATAGCATGGCAATAATGAAATCCATTCAGTATCTTTACTGTTTGCATCTGACAGTGAAATTCAGAAACTTTAAATAGCTGAAACCCGGAAATGTCAAAGTGTTGTTCAGTACCAGTTGCTCCCACTACTCCAAGAGTATCTATTGGGAAAAACACAGACAAAGTCTCCTCCCCTGATCCTCATCCATAAGGGAGAGTGAAACCAGACAGGATAGGGGAAAACAGAATTGCAGAGACAGTTTGGACTGTGTCAGAAATTCTCTTTTGACATTTTTTTCCAATTTGTTTGGTTTTGCTTAGGAAAATAACACTCTCTCTCACATTTATCTCCATCTTCCTCTCCTTTTAAATAATTGCAAGGATAAGGTTAAGCAATCAACTCAGAGGGAACACCAAAATCAAAGTTTACTATCAGGGATATTTTCCTTAAATTTATGTTTATAAAAATATATAAGGGAATAAGTTGTAGTAGGGAAAGGGGCCATATGAGCTCAGAGACCTGGCGTAATGCATGATCTGAGGGAAACCCCCTACAAACCTTACACCAGAGCACTGAGCAGGAGCACTGAGGAGTCCTGCATCTGCTCAGCTTTGTGGGAGCTGGCAGAAGCTTTGCTGTGGGCTTCTGCAGAGCCAGAATTTTTCCCTGGAATATAAGATCCAGCAAAACACTGCTAAACATCCAGAAAATCTGCCACTTATCGTATAAAGAGTTGAGATGTTCCCGCCCGGCCCTTATCCACTGTGGAAGGAAGCTGTTTACACTGTTTGTAATACATCCAAATATCTTCTTAAAAGAAAACATTTCCCTTGTGAAGCATCTCAGCCAAAAAACAGGAGTAAACCCTGGCACAACTTTCCCCCTGAGATAACAGTCCTTATTGGAAAAATGTGAGAGCATCTTTCTTGAGTGGGAAAGACCTTGACATCAGTGATGTGCAATGTTAGGGTGAAAAATGCCAGTGTTGCTAAAATAAAAACTGGTCTCTTTCCTTATCCGTCTTTTTAAAATAGCTACAGAAGCACTCAGATATTTTTTTGTGTATGTGTATATGTGCACAGATAGAGATGTATTTTATACAGATACATTATGTATGGTAGGCATTAAAAGCCTTAATAATTGTGGAAGATTATTTATTTTAACTCCCAAAAATAGGCTAAGATCCTTGAGGGCAAAGACTTTCTTCTCCAGTCATACAAAGTTTAGTGCAAGGAGTCTTGAATAATACCAGAGACATCTGGGCACCAGTGGTATAAACAACAGCTTACTCTTATTGTCCAGCTGCAATTTTTCCTGTCACTTGTGTCCACACTTTTCTTCTTCCTAGTAACTTCTCAATACTTCTTTGCTCTTATATTTGAATTAAAAAAAAAAAAAAAAAAAGAAAAAGAAAAAAGAAAAAGGGAATTCATGAAGACAGGAGTAGTATGGAAGCTCAGCTCCATTGGGCTCTCTGCTTCTGGCTACCATACTGACAGTTGCTTGTTCCCCTTTTCTAACTGTAGTAATGAAATTGAAGATATTCGAAGTTTTCCACTCCTGAAGTAAAAATTTCTCTAAGTAAACTGGCCTGTGAGCAGCAGAAAAGGCAGTCTTTTATCCTAAACATACACATCCAACAACTGACGCTTACATTCATTTCCCACAGACCTTTACACAGTGACTTGGACAAGGAATTCAAGTAATTTGAGTCACTTCTTACCAGGTCCCATACCTATTATATGCATGAACCAAAAGTAGCTTATGTGATGGCTTTTCACTGAAATGTACATTCAGGAGCTATCTGACAAATACACATCTGTTACTCAGCTGGTCAGCTACATAGTACACAGCTGCTGGCTGGGCTCATGTTCAAGGCACATTCTCAGGGGAAGTATCAATTTTGGCCATCGTAGGTGACCGTCATGGATGTGGTACATTTCCATCTTTGAAGTCAGTTTTGGTTAGAAATTGTTTAGTTGGTCTCAAAAAATAATGGGGGGGAACGGGGGAAGGACTAAGATTTCACACTTGCTTCAGCCTTTTTACATAAAGTTAAAAATGCCAACCCTGAAAATATAACTTTTTAAAGATACATTTTTTTTTACCCACCACATTTTCCATGAAAGTGGTTATTTTGCCACAAGGAGTAGAAAATCTGGAAAAAGACATTTTTAGACTACTTTTCTTGGGCCCACCATCTATTTTTTCGTTTCCACATTAAACAAAAGAGCCAGTCATATGTAGGTTAATAAAGTGAGCACAAGGGAGATGTACCTCCAAATTGGAGCCAGATGGTGAATAACATAGCAGGAATGTACTTAAACCTCAGTACCAGCTCGTGACAAGGTCTGCTCTCTGTCTTAGCCCCTGGATTTTGGAAAAAAGCTTCAGGAGCTAAGAGAAAAACTTTCAACCTGACAAATACTCTTTGGCTGGAAAAGGCTCCTGTTTTAATTCACCACAGATGTGACTTTTAATGAAAGCATTATGGCTTTTCAGCTGCATGCATGGTACAAACCTTTTTAAAGGAAGAAATGACTCAAAATGCTTTTTTTCCCTTGACCTTTGCTGGGATACAATCCTAAAACTAGCTACAATGCTGTTTATGGTTACCTGTCTCTTATCCAGTCAAATCTTGTGAGAAACAGGACGGCCTGACTCCTGATAACTGGATGAAGAGAACAGCCCATACCTCCTAGAGAGGACTTGACACTTTGCAGGATTAGGTGCCCGGTGAGTATTGATGACAGTGGTAAACAAGAAAGGAAAAAACCTGAATAGAGCAGGAAGCAAAGAGGAAAGAAATGTTGGGTCACATTAACACAAAGTCATTAGATAACTGAAAATTAGGTCTCCGTGAGGAACAGAGAGAGCTTTTCCTACAGCAGATATTCTCCAGAAATTGAACTGCATCTAAGGACTGGCTACTTGGCTAGCATTCAGACACCTGCTTCATGCAGACACAAGGGTAAACTCTAAATTTCATTTCTTCCCCTCATTTCATGTCTTAATTCTGCTGGGCAAGACTGACACCTGTGTAATAAGTGCTTATTGTACTTAGTCAGGTAGCATCATTTTCATTTCTCTTAACCTCTCTCTGATGAGACAATACTCCTTCTACACAGCAGCACTTCTGGGGGTAATTCAACACATCTACCCCAGGATGGGATAAATCAGGTCCCAGAGAGAGCCTGTCTCCATCCACTTAAGGAAGCTCATTCCAGACAGTTTTCAGATAGCCATTAAGATGCAGCAAATCCCGCCCTTATTATAAACAACCCCAGTGAGTAATCAATCAATTGACAAATAAACAATTAAAACAGACAAGATAGAGTTAATCTGTTCCATCTGATAGAACAAGCACTATTGTTCTAAATGTATAACTTAAGATTACTTTAGATAAGACTTTTTAGTTCATTTTCTTTCTTGACATCGTTTCCGCATGCAAATCACTCTCCTAATTTATTTCAGATTTGTACCTCTATTAAGAAGAAAAAATCAAACCTGAGTGGGTGAGCAGCATTTTCTTTTGCTCACCTTGCCCTCTGCAGGCATTGCACTTGTCTGGCCCTAATTCTTCAGAACTAGAAGAATTAGGCCACTTACTCATGTATTAAAGACTGCTGAATCAAGGTCAGAGGTACCATGCTGTGTTCAACAGTGAACTAATAAGCTGAGTATTACGCGGTCAGGCTCTACTTGTGGGCAAATTCAGACTTTGGAGCTTAGATTCTCAAAAGTCTCAAAGTTACTGCAAAAATCTGGACTTCCACAAATTACGCACTCTGAACTGGAAGCACAACAATTTCTTACTGATGCAGCGAAACAAAATTTAAAAAATATTGACCAGTACTCAAATAAAACACCAGTAAAACAGTCTCAAATAAATGATCCATAAAATGTATATACCAAAGCACAAGAAAATAAAGGAAATACTGGAAAAGAAAGGTTAATTTCCATGAGTAGCATGAGAAGGAAATAAAAGGGCCCTGGACAACTGATGAACAAGCCCTAAACGTTTCTGTTTAAAGGGAGGTTTGAAGTTATTATTCTCTGGCAAATCGCCCAAAATGAATTTCATCATTCTTGATACAAATGTGTTTTTTGACACTTTAATTATGAAGAAACTCTTCCTGAACCACACAATGTGAACAGAGATGCCATAAGTAAAATGCCATTACATCCTCATTTTGCAAAATTCACAATCTCATTCAAATTAAGCAGCATTTCTCTGCAACAGGACAAAATGAATATTGCAAAAATGGAATCCTATACATTGGTTCAGGAATATTTTAATCATTTTATGCTTTATATACATATATACAGTGTATATGCTTTTGTGCGTGTGTGTGTATGTATATATCAAGAATGGCACATTGACAATGTTGCAGTTTAAAGAGTATATGTTTTTTTCCTATAGAAACATACACAACAATACGCTCTTCTTGAAAATGAGAAACATTCACTACAGCAATATAATGAAGCACTGCTCGTTAAACAGGGTATGTAGGTAACAGATTTCTATTACTGCATTACACCACCCACTTAACTAAAAAACTGAGCACTCGGTGCATTCACCTAATTTTATTGCTTGCACCCTTCTGCTCCCCATTTATTATTGAGCTACTACATTTATAATTTATTTGGACAAATTTGCTCCAGAATAAAGCACAACCAATCTGCTCAGTGCAATGTTAACCTCTCACCCTCTATAATCTTTTTCCTCCATTCCCATTTATAGTCACAAATCATTTTTGCAAACTGCAGATGATTAGTTGTCAGTTTGCTCCTTTTTGCAAATTTAACACAAAAAAACTTGAGCACACTTTGTTTTTATTTAAGAACAATGCTTCTAAATAATGTAGAATGAACAGTTACTTCAGGTATTACATAATACTCTAGCTCAACTGATAACATTTTAAGCCTGTAAATCAGGATTTAGATTGCATGACAAGTACAGCATATACAACATTTAAACTAATGACTCGTTTTACAAATTTATGGACCCTTCTCACTCCTATAATGTCAGAAAAACAAGAAGCTTTTGTGCTTAAGTATTTTGATTCCATAACATTGTAAAATCTGCATTTTACAGTTGCAGAATCTGTGTTCCTCTGCTATGCAGTAAATTTTCATGTGTTAAAAGGGCACTTTAGAGGGTAAAAAACACAGGAGACAGACCATAAGAAGCTCTTTTCAACACTAGCCAGAACTGAACTAGAGCACTTTGCTCTACTATATGCAAAAAACCAAATCCTTCCAAAAACATTTTCTTAGAGAACAGGACAGGCATTTGTAGATTTCTTTTCTAGCAAGATACCCTTATCCTTACCCTTTTGGCTGCTGAAAAGAGGAGAGCAGCAGTACAATACATTTAGATGTTGCACTAAGGGACATGGCTTAGTTGAGAAATATTTGTGATAGGTGTGCAGTTGGACTAGATCACGCACATCCAACCCGCGGCCTACAGGCTGCATGTGGCCCAGCTCAGCTCCACATCATCAAGGCAGCAGCTTTGCCCCAACCCAGCCCTAGGATGTGGGGAGGGTGAAGTGCAGTGCTGCCAAATAGTATGGTTCTATGTCTCATTTGCAAGGAAATCACGTTGCTTTTCAATGATTACAATTTGAAAGGACGTCATATGCAGAAACACACTGCCAACTTCAATGCATATCAAGGAATGCTTCGTAAAGGGAAAATAGTGGAACTGAAAACATGGTTGTCACCTCAACAAAATATTTTTTAAGAAGCTAAAACTCAAATGTACTCCATTACAAAAGCTAGTTACATGACAGCAAATCTGACTGTGTCCCAGTGATGGCTGGTAAGAAAGAGGGACTTAAAAAATTAGTAGAAAATTATGCAATTACCACCAGTAACTCATGTTTAATGAAATATCACTGCATCAGACATCAAGAAAATTTATGTGCAAAAGCTTTAAAAATGGATTATGTTATGAAAATCATCGTCAAAGCCATGAATTTCATAAAGTCAAAGGGACCGAATCACCATCAGTATTAAAAGCATGGATGCTGATTATGGGGTCATCATTTACTTTTCTGAGGAAGGTGGCTAATCTGGGACAAAATGTTAAAATGACTTTCCAAAATGAAATCAAGTCCTTTATGGAATCAAAAGGAAAATTTTTGCCAGAACCTAAAGATTAAAATGGGTAGATTTGACCACTCATTTAAATGTGTTAAACACACGTCTTTAAGGTGCAAATCACCTTATCTGTGCTGTGTTTCAGACAGTAGCAGTATTTCAAATGAAACTTAAATTATGGCAGTCTCAAGTTATGGCAAATAACTTGATAATTTCAGGAACTTCAGTGCGCTGACTAAACACAGTCATGGGAACTGTGAAAGAAAGCTGTGCTTTCCATTTTGATAAGGAAATCTGAGAATAGGTTTCAAGATATCAAGAAAAAAAATCACCATTTTTTGTTTATTTATGAATCTATTTTCTGTTGATGCAAATACAAAACTTGCAAATTTCACATGGTATATATGGAGTTGCAATCAAACATTCAACAAAGAAAAATCTGGCAATGTCTTTCATAAGCCCTATCTTACCAGTGAAAAATGTCCCTTACTTCACAGTCACGCCTTACTCATGTCATCACTTTTTGACAGTACATACATTTGTGAACAATTATTGTCAAGGATGAAGCACAGGAAAAGCAATATTTCATCAAAAATCTCTGACAAACACCTTGAGAACTCGCTAGGAATGGCAATCACTTGATGCATTAGTTTCATAAAAACAAGGGCAAACGTTGTACTAGTTTTATGTTTTTGATGCTTCCTGCCTTCTATATTTTAATAAAAATACATTCAAAATAAGTTTTGTTACTTATATACATAGAATCATAGAATGGTCTGGGTTGAAAAGGACCTCAAAGATCATCTAGTTTCAAGCCCCCTGCCAGGGACAGGGTTGCCATCCACTAGACCAGGCTGCTCAGAGCCACATCCAGCCTGTACATTAACTTTATTATATATTTTATATGTGACCTATGTCAATTCCTGTTCACTCAGTCTGGCTCAGGCAAGCCAAAAGGTTGGACAGGCAGGGACTAGATGATCTTGGAGGTCTTTTCCAAACTATGTGATTCTATGATCCTATGATTCTAGCAGCTGCTGAAGAGAAAAAAAGAATAGCAACAAACCAAATGCCCCATGTTAGCTCAGTTTTTTGTTTTCATATTCAGCATAGAGGAATGTGCAAAGAAAAACAAAAACAAAAATGACAAAATAAACAAGTCTGACTACACTGTAACTCAAATATAGATATTTTTATCCCACTGCCAGTGGGGGAGATAGGAGATCACTAAGTTATTTAGTTTCTTACTGCACCTCCTTTGTCCAGCTATAATAAAATTATAGATTATGTATAAGTGCATTAATTCATACTACACAGTTGTATATGCCTATATTGGCCTAATCCATAAGAACAGTCTTCAGAAAGTACTTAACACCTTGAATATCCAGCTCAGCTGCACTCAAATGACTTGTATTGGACTCAATTTTCACCTCAGCTTGCTCAAATACAAAATTCCCTGTTGTTCAGCAGACTGGTGGTTAATCAAATGCCAACCAATTAATAAAAAATAGGAGGTAACATACCAGATATACTGAAAGCCATCAGCCAGCACAACGGGAAATGAAGCCAAGAGAAATTATAATTTCAGAATGCTATTATTAATTTGGAACAGATTAGCCTTGTGTTTGAAGTCCTGTAATACGAGTTGGGACCCAGCACATGATTTGCTCCATGATGATGCTGAAGTCCCCACAAATAACTTTGTTACTGCCTAATTTCTCTTGCATACCATTTTTCCCACATATGACATCACACTACTAATACTTGTTTCTCTTCCTGTCCTCCTTCCTCATCACGATCACCGGGAGCACTGGAACAAAGGCTGCCCTCTCCTAGTTTCTAACCTACTGGAGCTTTTCTAGATCTAATATTATAAAAATTGTTTTAATTTCATTTTCATAAGGAAAAGTGAGACATGGATCAAAGATATCAAGTACACAAACAACTTTTACAATAGTGCTTAAGAAAATGAACTAGTATTGCTGAAGAAAAATACTATCTGAGGATTCAAAAAAAGTTAACTGCTAAGTGCAGCTGTTAATCATCAAACACAAGTGGTACGCATATGAAGCTATCGAGTATGCATTTAAAAGTTGTTCATCCTTACCACAACACAAGCTGTAAACCCAACTCTGTAGTACCATTTTTTCAGTAATATTAAACTGCACAAAACTTTCTGCAAAATAAATAGAAACAGACATGCATTAAACATGATTCCATCTCAAATAAGTCTGCATATATAACTTTACTATGAAATCAATAATATTTTCTATTTTTCTATTAAACAATGAAGTCAGCATTTTTCTCCAAGAGGAGCTGCCTTTTGGTGATGTTCTAGGGCTTATATTATGCAAAACATCAAACTACAGGGTTCACTTCATGAATATATACATTCTTTCTTCCAGCAACCTCAGCAATTATAAAACTTTTCCCAATATTTTTACTCTATATTGAAATACATTAATTGGATGCATAATATGCATGTATATTGGACTAGAATGGGTTGAATGACCAGATAAAAGTGTTTTTTAATCTATATCAAGTGCTCTAATGGAAGACATTTCACATAAATATAATCAATGAAGGCTAAATTTAGTATAAGTAATCAGGACAAAATACAGGAATGCTCAAATACACACTGAAAATAACATAACTAAAAATGATTTAAAAATTATTTTTGCTTTACTTAGGCAGAAAGCACATCATTGCATATCTCAGCACATTTAATACATTTATATATGTATGCGTTAATAGATCAATATCCAGAACACACTTGTTCATAATGCATTACAGATGGCTCTCCTCTAATTATTTACATATTGCTATATGGAGGCTATGCTGCTTATCGCTTTGATGGTACTTTCAGTTACTGTTTTGATGACACTGGATAACTTTGAAGCACTTCAAGGTGATTCTGCATTCCACTTACAAGTCCTCTCTTGTCCTTATACATGTGCTTAGCATACAAATCGGTGGGTTTCTATTTACAGATCAGAAACTCAGTTAACAACATTTTGTATCAGATAAAGAGCATACTAACACTTGTTTCTTGTTCATTGTTTCTACAGTTGACCATTCAGCCTAGTGATTGGAAATTTAGGATTAATTTCCCTGCTTGGAACGCTCATATTCCTTTCTTACATCTTATTGAGTAATTATGTTTGAAACCCGTCAGAGTGCTTCAGAAATAAAACTCACACCAAACCTCTAATTTATGTCATTCTTCTGGGATGACTTTAAAAAGGCATCAGTAAGTTTTCTCCCCTATTCAAAATCTTTTTTTTTTCTTTCTTTCTTTCTTTCCTTTTCTTTTTAATATCAAAAGGTACTTCAGAAGATAAATATTCAATGAGTAGAAATGTTATAATAATCAATAAAAATACAATTAACTAATTTCAGTGTTCAGAATAATCTTCCAAGTACATACATTTATACATGCAGTTTATACTACTTCAGTTGTTCAGATTTAGTTTGACTATGAAGTCTATTTAGGTTTACATACTTTTTTTTATCTTCCTGAAGGCAGAATGATACAAATCAGAAGAGTGAAGCACCTCAGAAATGGCCTTGCAGGAGTGGAAGAGGACACTTATTGCAGGTTGAAGGTGGAAGAAAGCTCCTGCAAAAAGTCTTCCAAATTACTTTGTTCCTCTGAGTCAATTTAATCCCTTGGAGAGAATATCTTCTGGAGTGACCTCCTTGAACCTTTGTGACTAATGCAATAAAACGCTAAAAGACCAAGAGATTAGAAAGGAGAGGCTTGAAACTAAAAAGGCTGTTCCTTGGGGCTATAAGTTACACCAACAGAGTGAGAATGAATCCCAGTGGGAAGGGAAGATCCTGTATCATACCGTAATTATCTGCTTCGTAATCTACTCCCATTATAATTGTAATACTTTCCAAATACAGCTCTCCTTTCTCATGCCTGCAGCAATGCATATTGTTCCCTATCTGACAAAACCTCTTTGTTTGGGAATCACAAGCTATGTAAGCTGTATAATAGTCTTTAAGAAAAGAATCGGATCTTTGTTGTGTTTATGTTACACATTTCTCTTGCACATTTTATACAAATGATTTACTCATAGAAATGGCAAGGACATTCCAATAGCATGGCATCTGAAATACTGATCTACATGTCTAGATGCTGTTTTCTTCAGCACTCAACTCTACTCACTATATATGTTTTCAGTAATTATGTGTTTGTTCCTTCCTGTTATTTAAATATAAAATTTTTCTTTTGTTGTTCTTGGACACAACTAAGGATGCCAAAGGCTTGTTCTGAATTATCCACAAGAATTAATCATTTAGAAAATAGATAAATACAGGGTATGAGTTTAAAAAAGGAGGACTGTGCTTATTCACATAACATAAAACTTATCTCTACTCCATACTGGGAGCATCATCCTTCACAGCAAAACAAGCTGTAAACTCTTCATTTATGCACAAGCTGGTCAGAGGCACTACAGGCATGCCCCTTGGTTTATTGCCTGACCATCCTATATTGTTCTCTGCCCAAAGCCAGAAGCCAGGCTCTGGGAGCAGGGAAAAAATGTTGTGGTCTCCAGTAGCAGAAGACCTCTAGGATCGTGCCAGGGTTGCTCTGGCTCTGTTACTACACACACACACACACAGATAACTGTGTCATTTTCCATTACCTTGTGGTCTTGGGGTCAGAAAATTACAGGACAGGGGAATCCTTATAAAAGAATACAATATAACACGAAATGTACACCTGTAGTTTGACAACAAAGACAAATTATATTTAAAACGACATGCCTACATATATACATACATATATATGCTTATATTAATTTTATATGCATTTGTTGTTTTTGCTTTTCCCAGCAACACAAAATTACCAGAGCACTGACTCCCTCAGTTAGCATTGCCAAATAGAATCACTGAAAAGCCTTATTCCTGATTGTATCAAAAACAATTCAACAACAGTTCAGTTGTTAATTAAATGCAAGAAAGGTCCCTAAAAAACACAATGAGGTCTGTATTTTATGAAAGGATTTGTGGGAATTGGGGAACAATTATCATTCACTAACACATTTGCTTTGCCAGCTGCATACATATATTCTACCTCTGTGAAGACCCTAATACACAAAGCAAGTAGAAACAATCTTTCCAGGAAGGCCAATATTTTGAGGGTTTTGTCGTCACAAAGCCAAGCAAGAAATAAAGGAGTAACCATTTATAGCAAGAGTTTTTAATAATAGATGCACTGTTTTGAATAAGAAATATTTCTAAATTATTTCACAAACATTCAGTACCTTTTTTCTTCTTTGCTTTTATTTTTTTTAATATTTGGGTCATATTTTTTTCTTAAGCATTTACTGCTTAATTTTCTAATACTTATAAAACATAGAAGAAAAGTGGCAATAGAGTAATCATTTTACATTAAGGAACAGCAGAAGAGTAATGAAGTGGAATCTCAGTGTTCAAGTTCTTCATTTACAAATCACTCTTTTATCCCAAACACCTGCATCTTTCCCTAGGCTGAGGGAGCATTTTGACTTAAAACAGAATGGTTAGCTCCAGTGCATTATCGCTTCAGATCACCTACAGCCAGCTGATTCTGGGTGTCAATTAATGTTATTACCACCTAATCAAATGCTACTTAATGCAAACTGTGGGCTATAGTCTTGGCTTTGTATACAGCTTGGGATTCACAGCTGAAGAAAAGGTGATGTTTGCAAAGGACAGTTTACAGAAACCTCAAATATTATAGAAGTTTCTAAGCTAGACAAAGATTTTAAAATAATCACATACATTTGAGAAGGAAAAATTTAGTATAATTACTTTCAATTTATTATTTGCAAAGGTCACTCTGTCAAGAGTAATTCAAATTTAAAGGTTTCAGAAGCATAAATGTTTTATTTTCAAGTGAAATACTCCTTGTTCAGTAAAAATATTCCCTAAATTGGAGCTGGGGGCAAGGTGGACAAGATGATTTCCAGGACACCTTCCAAGCCTGGCTGTTCTGTGTTTCTGTAATAAGTAGGGTTGGGTGGTTATGATATACAACCAGTGATGATATAGAACCATGATGTGAGTGGTAGTTTACATATTAAACCCAGAGTATCTTCCTTTTTATTTTCATCTTTCTGAAAATATACCGTAATAAGCAGTTTATAATCTAAGGTGCCATCTTCTGAATTCTTCCTATACTCACTGAAAATATTGACAAGTAAGAGAACACTAATACAAGCACAGAAACATTACTGTTTTATACAATCGTAATCTCACACAAAACACCAGAATACACAATGTAGTGTGGTTTGGAACTCAGGGAATGCAAAAGTTCAGACAAAACTTTCTGACAAACATTGATGTCATACTCTTTGCAAGAGGAATCATGAAACTAGCATGAAGCATTAAGTCTAAACACTGTGTTGCATGCTTTGGCTAATTTAGTAGAAATGTTTACATACCCATTTTGGATCCAGATTAAACCTGGTTTCAGTAACAGATTGGTTCACCTACCATACAGCCACCATCACAGTGCAGAGTACTCACTTCTTTACATTCCCAGCTGCCACCATCCTATCAGCACCCTTTGGTCAGGTTTTTTGGTTCAGCACGACAGAGCACTTCTCCTCTTCTACTGCAATATTAGAATACATTGGAAATGAAAGTACCCGAATGCAGAAGCAGCTCTTACTGTATGTCCCCTGCCCTCCCTTGATTCTGGATGGGAGCAGAGCTGCTGTAGCTGGGCTGATATAGTGATATAGTGTGTTGGGTTATTTACAATCCTGTCACAAACTACATGATCACTAGTTGATAAATTATTTGAAATCTTGCCAAAATACACTTGAAAAGTAAGTTATCTTACAAATGATTTCTGAAGAATTTATTTTCTATTATAATTAAAAGCCCACTTTATATACAGTAGGCATCTTATTTCCTTAATTATTTTCAAACAGTTTCTGAATGGTTTATGTATTCATCCCCAAACACAACAGCCTGTTATTCCCCACTGGAATATAACATATGCTGAAAATTAATTATTTGAATATCTAAATGACAAATATTCTTTTCCAATATCTGCTTGCTGACCAAAGTTTCCATTATGAAATAAGCATGAATAAGAAAGCTGCTTATTACAGAAAGAAAACAGTAATGACATAACACAGACAAAAAAAACAAAAAAAAAAACAAAAAAAAAACCCCAAAAAGCTAGTTTATATGAAGCACGTCATTTCTCAGGTACAAAAATCCTTCTGACCACATGTGTTCAATGGTAGCTGATTTCCACTTGAGATTATTGCCCAGGGTTCTCCAGCTGGAAGGGCATGTGAATATGGCACTGAACCATATTCAAGACCCATCCATGCAGGATCCTTTCTCCAAGACCTGCTTGATAAAGTCTGCCATGCCCAGTTCTTAACTGTCACACCCTCCAAGTCTCTGTGTTCTTCTTTGCTCACCTTTGAGACGCACCTTGAAACATTTATCTCAGCATTGACCACACCACATCCTGAATTTTAATGCCCACTACTTTTATCCTTCTGTTTGTTTTTTCCCATTTTATTTTTTCCCCCAGGAAATAATAATTAAGACACTACTTTCTACATTTAACTGACATCATCATTATTCTCTTTTGAAGAAACTTCAAAAAGCTGTACATTTAATAGCATTCAGACTCTGTATATCATGTTTCTGCAGACTTGCAAGCGGCAAAGAAAAATTTTGAGCCTGAAGTTTTAATTGCCAGGGTTTTGTTACTATGTTGCACACAACAACATATAATAAAATAGATTTTTATTACATAATATTATCAATTTTTAACAAATTAAATCCTCAGTGATAAATCATCATGCATCTACCACAAATCTGAACATACTTTGAGTTGCATATAAAATGCAGGAATTACTGCTTAAATAGAAAGACAATAAAAATGCTGGGGAGGCTATCTGTGCTCCATACTTACATAGAAACATGCTTCCCTGCAATGAACAGGAATATCTACAACTCAGTCAGGTTGCTCAGAGCTCCTCCAGACTGACCTTGAATGTCTACTGAGGTCTCCCCACCTGGACACGGTACTCCAGGTGAGGCCTCACCAGCACAGAGGTAGGATCACCTCCCTCACCCTACTGACCACACTTCTGATGCAGTCCAGGATATGGTTGGCTTTCTGGGCTGTGAGGGCACATTGCTGGCTCACGTCCAGCTTCCCATCTACCACTACTCCAAAGTGATTTTCAGCAGGGCTGTACTCCATCCTTTCATCCTCCAGCTTGTACTGATAACAGGCGTTGCCACAGCTCAGGTGAAAGACTTTGCACTTGGATTTGTTGAACTTTATGAGGTTCATCCAAGCCCACCTCTTGAACCTGTCTAGGTCTCTCTGGGTTATATCCTGTCCTGAGGCATGTTGATCACACCACACAGTTTGGCATCATCTGTAAATCTGCTGAGGGTTCCCAGTTTCACTGCATGAAGTCAATGCCTTGATTTGATCCCTCAAAGAAGAGAACAAATAAGTCATTTACATATTAATAATTTCTTTCCAACCAGAAATCACCAATGTAACTGTGCTTTCATGCATTAAAATTCACTGTAAAGGGATGTTGCTATAATGAAGGTTTGTGAAATGTGAAGGTGAAATGTCTGAAGTGGAGAGGGGGAATCTGTGGAAACAACTAGAAAAATGTGACAAACAAATGTTTTTGAGCATGGCTCTGTATTCAAGGACTTTCTGACTCAAGCCAGACATTTTAAAATGATTTAAGAAATATCTACATAGAAGATCTGACCCAGGAAAACAGAACTGGACAGTAAGACTGACTAAGAAAAAAAGGGGAAGTTAAAAAATGGTTTCTTTATACAGCCAGTGTTTCAAACAAACTGTATGTTGGTAATGAAGACCATAAAGCAAAATTTCCAGCACTGTGAACCATTTCTTTAAGACTCAAGTTGCAGCTTATTGAGGAAGAATGGGCTTGCTGTAATAATACACTACATTCTAAAACAACTGCTTTTTAAAGTAATATAAAAGACAAGTCTATGAAAAAAAAAAAAACACCCATATTTTCATGTAATAGAGTGTTGGCTGCAGCATTTTTAAGAGAATGCTCACAAGCAAAGAAAATCACTTGGAATTTGGATTTATTTTAATGAGCTTCCAGAAACATTTATGGCATAGCTACCCAGTGACCACAGGTGGATATCCCTGCTGGGTAACACTCAGCTGCTCCTGAATAAAACAGGAGAGAGCAAAGAAACAGAGGAAACCAAATAAAAAAGGAAGATATTTATGTCAGGGTACACTTAGTGAACACCTGCACTTCACAAGCCTGGGTAACTATTTACCACCTTCTTCCCTTCAGATAAATATCTACTAAGAAATTACTTCTCTTTCTCGATCACTGACACATTGAATGAAACCCCTGAAGAGGGACTGGAAGCAAGGTACGCATAGGTTAATTTTCCTTTTTTTTTTGTATGCCAGGAAAATAATCATCATGGGAAGCCCTAATTAAAAAGTACACAACCCTTTGTTCATGGTCATGCTGCTTGCCTCCTAACAGAACTACTATTGATCCGAACATAGAGAATGCAGAGTTAAACAGAGCTTCTAACTTCAGTGTTTCAGCTGCTGGAGATCAGGAGAGCCCTAGCAATTATCCATCCATGGCTTCACCTCTATAAACTTCAAGCTGACCTCAGTGAGAAAAAGCACAAGGTACTCTGAGTCATTGTGGAAAGATCTCAACATCATCTGATTCATTACCAGCTTAGAAACTTGTCCTATTTGTTCAGATATGTCTTCCCTCCTCTCTTCATTTGTGGTTAGGAATTAATCATGGGCATGCTAAACCTTTGCAAGACATTTATAAGCCTAAAGCGAGCTATCCAAAGAGGGAAGAAGCCTAGAGTCAGTCCTTGGTGCTTGGTAATATGTGCAAGTGGTATTTGCAGTTCACATGCCGCAGCTGAAAGGAACCCTGATGCACTAACAACCCACTGGTAAGAGCGCTCAAAAGCTAATTCTGTGGGCAGTGTAGATGGGCAGCAAAATACTCTGAATCTGCTGGTTACTGTGCCTAAAGAATCCTGCCTTCAGAGTGGTAAAACCACCATTCTCCATTGCATACTTCAAACCAATCAGTAGTGATTCAGCAGGGTCATGATGGCAGTTCCTCTGGAGATGATTGTTCCTGTTCAATGAGCATAACTGAAATTAAACATCAGTTTGGAATAGCCGTGGAATGACAGAGCTTTTTAGATTTGTTTTAGATTAAGACATTTGTATTCAGGCATTCAAATGTGCAAGTCTTATCTCAAACTGACTCCTGCCCTGAACTTCCTGTGCAGCCCAGGAAAATACTGTCCTCTCTGGCTGAGAATAAGACACACCAGGAAGAACTGCAATCGAGCAGAAGTGAATGCAGTAATAGCCGAGATCTTCCTCAAGTGTCAAACACCTAATAGTTTTTTGTTTTCCTTTAAACTATCCCAGAAGAAATAATTGATTTCTGACAATATTAATGCTCTTTCCTTCATTAGTTCTATGTTTTTATCCCCCCCCCCCCCCTTCACTTTCTGCTTCATTGAAAATGATATCATTTTCCTTTATCTTCTCTTCTAGATTCATAGCCTCAAATAGCTGGTTTTATAAGTGGTTACAAAACCTCCTGCTACGGTGCCCTGGATGTGAAGGAAACAGACTTTATATTCTTCATTTTAAATGCTAAGCAAGGAGGGGAAAAAAAAGATCCAAATTCGATATGCAAAATATTCCTCATTCAGATTCTGAATTCTAACTACTGAACATGCCTTTTTTTGCATTCACAGCTTTTGGCTACATAGGGGTGGGAGTCGGAGCACAATACTATGAGAAAATACCAGTACTAGTATTATCACATTAATGTCAAAACAAATGTTCCGTGCTCCGATGGCAAGAAAGTCAGTCCATCACCAAGGGTCAATTGCTTTTGCTAAAGGTGGCTTAGTTGTCATTAAAACAAATACACTGTTGTGACAAAAGCATCATAGGAATTATGCTCTGTGCCGCTTACAAAAGGAGCCTTGACATCCTACAACAAAACTGGACCTTTAGCACAAAAGGCCAAAAGCTTCAAATACTCTGTGTATGACAGAAGAGAGCAGGAGAGGTCAAAGTGCACCTCCTGGTGTCTTATGTCCTCATAATAGCAGCTAGTGATGAAATGGATTATCTTAGGAAATGGACCATATACTACAAAGGCAGAAAAAGGGCTCTCAATGTTTTTTTGCCAGCCTGACCAAGGGAAACCCTGACCCCAAGTCCTGAGTGAGCAGCCGTTATCTCCTGTGCCCAGCCCAACATCCCAGCCCTGCCTGTGGCCAAATGCCAGCGCTGCTGGGAAGTGCGTTCAGGAATGTGAGATTCTGTCTCATTTGGGAAGCACAAATTTACAGATTCTTAGCAAACATACTGCACGATGTTTGTCTTACAGTACACCAAAAGATACCAGCTGTGCTATAGTCTTCATAAACAAAACAATACATTGCTGCAAACAGAAAATAAGACAGTAATTCAATAGAGAAATTTATAGACAATATACAGCACTTCAATTCGTTTTAAAGAGTGCACTTACAGTCCCCTTGGGTTAAAGCTTTTCTAACACGTTGGGGAGAATCAAACAAACAAAGTCTCTATTTTTGCATAGAGTGTTTTATGTTCAATACTTCAATATTTATGTGTGACATTATTTACCCTACACAAAAATATAGGCTTTGTGGCTTTCATTTATTCAGCTCTTCAGAACTGCCAATACCCATGGGTATATTACACCCACAGGTTTATTCCTCTGACAATCCTTACCTCAAGAAAATGAAATTTTTTACATTTTAAATTAAAGCTAGCTCTAATTTGCAATTGTAATGTGCAGTAAGAGATTATTATACAGTATGTGTGCCAAAGGAGCTGCCTTATGCTGGTAAGGTGCACTACAGTAAGGGCTGCTATGAATGAATGTGACACATGAGAACAGGGAAAAAAATAAATCCAGTAGCTGAGGTTACTGACTCTAACAACTCTGCACTGCTGAAGTAATTTCAGATGTGGCTGATAATCTGCTGGAACCCTCTAAGCTCTGCAGCCCAGCAAGGAAACCTCACTCACATGCTGCTCACCTGCAAAACAAACATTGCCTTTGTAACTGTGCAGGAAAAGTCATGTCTGCAGAATATTCTCCCCTTGCCTTGACATGAGCTCTTCTGTTGTAGGATGTCTTATCTAGGAATCTCTGAGGATATACTGAGTAACAGAAAATCCTCAGTGCATCGGTCACAAATGTGCTCCTTACTACAGAGCCTAAAGCTATTCTAGGTGTCCGTAAAGGAGCTACTCTGAAACAAAGCTGCTAATGGTCTTCCCAGATCCATCTGACGTGGTGTCCTGACATGCTGCCTTTGTTTAATTCCTCTCCCTCACTAAGGAAAGTCCTCTTCTTCCTTCAGAGCCAAAAGCAGGGGAGCCAGGTACAGCTTTGTTGTACCATCTTCAGGACTCACTTCTGTACTGAGTGGTGAAAAAGGAAAAGATTCACTCTGGTTCTGTGATACTGCACTACCTTATGTAGAGCTGACTGACAAGTATTAAACCTAAGTTACTTGCTCCCTGCATCCCATAGATCACCTCTATAGCTTCACTACAGGACGCAGGTTAATAAATCTTCTGAGTCCTACCATTTCTCAAGGTGCAGTTTGTTGCCTGTAAGGCAGCAGGAATGTCGGAGCTCATGCTCCCTGACAGCTTTAGGTGCCCTGCAGACAGGGACTGCACATCCCTCATGAACAACACCCAAGAGCCCATAGGTCCTGTGTTTTCAGGGAAACCAGATGCTCACCAGAGCACTGTCAGGGGCTGGAGGAGGATGCCAAGTGCCCTTTTACACCAGGCATCAGCTGCTCTCACAATAAAAGAAGTGCCTAAAAAACAGTGTGTGAAAACAGATCCCTTTGCCATCCTACATTTTTTTGACAGTCAGCGACTGTGCTTGTGAATTATTCTCCCTGATGTGGTCTATCAAGTGCTTCCTGCTTAAAACCAATAAGCTGAAAGAGTGTTATTTGTTCCCCCACCTCCCACTTTTTTAATTTTCACTGCAAACACAGCTTATTTACACTCTGTCTCTTTTAAAAATCAAGTGTCAACCGAGTGCTAAACTGCTGCTATTTGCCAATGTTTCATTAACACCTTATTAGCTTCCAACAGCTGAAGGTGACTGGACCCTCACCTCTGTTTATTTCCTTGAAGTAACAGTTAACTGAAGCATCAGGATAGAGGCACCCCTGTAAATATGACTGAAAACAAATATGCACATGGGATATAATCACACACCATTTCAGCCCGATCTGTTAACAGACACATCCAGTTAATTTTATGCACAGTCACATACTATGAAGTTTGGGGCTCGGATTCTCATTAGAGATGACAATAAAGATCTCTGCATGTTCATTTTTTTGTTTTGTTTTGTTTTCCCTTTGTCCATATCAGGCTTTGGCTACAACAGGAATAAAAAAACCTATGCAAAATTATGCCTCTTGTTCATTGTTATTTTAGTCTCAGTGCCAGGTAGGAAGGTGTGATCTTCTTGTCATGCAAACCAGCACACCTCTACTGATTCACATAACACTGTAGCAGTTTACACTGATAGAACTGTAAAAAACAGAAAAGAAATCAAAAAGAAGAAAAATAATGCAACACTCCAAAAATGGGACTTCCAGAGAAGGGAGACTGGAAACAGCCCCCTCAAGAGGGATGCTGACAGTTTAAAACCTTCCTTCCACTTTCCCCTGTTGCCTGGTCCTACACTCTCTTTCCTTTTTTTCTCTCTCTTTCTTCCTTCCTTTCCCTGTTCTCATCTAATTTGAAACAAAAGGGACAGGACAATGTAGATATCTCCTGCTATTCATTTTATGAGAAATCTTTCCTGCTGTTTTAATCCCATACCCACAGCGTTCTGTGCACCTGGAAAAAAGGAGCCAACTTGGTGGAAGGCCATTTTTGGAGGTTTCTGTTCGCTTGGCCCAGAAGGCAGGGTTTTATGAGCTACAGACTGTCCCATTTTGCCAGTGCTGAAGGAGCTGGAGCTCTTGCTGTTCTCTAGTTCATGCTTCAATTTTTGATGGTCCATTCATTCCATACAGCTGCATTGCACTTATATTAACTTACACTGTGAGCTTGGCTATCAGTGTTAATTACCACTTTTCATCATCCAACAGGAAGAATTCAGATGTTTCTAATGAATAGGAAGGTGAAGGATCTCCTCAGTTATAAGAAGCATTCGAAATGGACTCAGACCAATATTTTCTGATTTTTTTAATCATTCTCAAATCAGCTATATTTTTTTCTTAATGCTTTTCATGGATATAATGAAAAAAAAAAATCTTTCCTTTCTGAAATATTTTCATTAGAAAAGTACAATAAATCACAGAATAACAGAATGGTCTGGGTTGGAAGGAACCTCAAGGATCACGAATCTCCAACCCCCTTGCCAGGCAGGGACACCAACCTCCACATTTACTAGACCAGGCTGCCGATGGCCCTATCCAACCTGGCCTTGAACACCTCCAGGGATGGGGCATCCACAGCCTCTCTGGCAGCCTGTTCCAACACCTCACCACTCTCATAGTAAAGAACTTTTCGTTGACATCCAACCTGAATCTTCCCTCCTTCAAGTTAAAACCATTTCCCTTTGTCCTGATGTTATCCATCTTTTCAAAGAGTTGACTCCCCTCCTGTTTATAGGCTCCCTTCAGGTACTGGAAGGCTGCAATGAGGTCACCCAGCAGCCTTTTTTTCTCCGAACTGAACAAGCCCAGCTCCTGCAGCCTGTTCCTGTAGGGGAGGTGCTCCAGCCCCCTGATCATCTTTGTGGCCCTCCTCTGGACCCTCTCTACCAGCCTCCCTGGCTTTCTTGTATTGGGGGGCTCCAGAACTGGACCTCCAGATGGGGCATCACAAAAGCAGAGTAGAGAGGGACAAATGTCTCCCTGCCCCTGCTGGCCATCCCTCTCCTGATGGAGCCCAGGATACCACTTGCTTTCGGAGCTGCAAGAGCACACTGCTGGCTCCTGTTAAGTTTCTCATCTACCAGAACCCCCAGGTCCTTCTCTGCAGGGCTGCTCTCAAGGACTTCTCCTTCCAGTCTGTATAGATGTCTGGTATTCCTCTGGCCAAGTCACAAAGCCCAATCACAAAGAAGTTATGATGGAGACAGTAAAGTGAAAGAAATTGGCAGGTATTAGGAAAGACAAATAGACATATAGGTGACCAAAAACATGAATAATGTAAATGAGATTGTCACTACTACTAACAAAATTAATGTATTCCAGTTTTTGCAAGGCTTGGATTTTGCATTATCCTTCTCATCTTAAAATATTGTATGAATCTAAACATTTAAAAATAATTGTTAACTCATAACCTGAACATTCATGTAGTTTATCAGAAATATTCAGCAGTTTTTTTGCATCTGCCCAGGAACATTCCCAGGATTTACTATCGGTTACAGGATAAATTTTAGTCTGTAATTCCTTTGATATGACTTCTGTTTATTCTTCTTGTTATACAAAGTTCAAAGATTTTTTTAAAAAGCTGCAGGGTGATATACTGTACTTGAGAAATGAAATGAAGGCTTTGCTCTCTGTTCTATCTCTGCAAACGTATTGGACAAGATTTTGGCCTCATTAGCACCAATATAAATCTGGAAGAGTTCCACTAGTCTGTAATGTTACTTCCAATACATGCTGATTTAACTGAGATCACAAGCTGGTCCATTGACCTAAGTGGTGTCAGTGGGGATGTACTGAGAAGAAAATTTGATCTACTAAATTCAAATCCTTGAGGTGTTGTTTGAGCAGCCAAGTTATTTAGAAAGAAAACACTGAACTTGAATGTTGACCCTCCATCCCAGCTGGATCTCCATGTAAACTGTGCTCCTGCTGTACCTTTTAAATAGATCAGCAATTTACATTCTAAGTAGATGAGCAATTCAAATCAGTGAAATGCCAGAATGTAGGTAGTGTGTGTGTGGGTTGGGGGTGGACACGACACCTAGTGCTACCTGAAATTTCATCAGCATTCAGTAGTGTAAGCCTCCTCACATCTTCTGAGAATAGAAACTGGATGAGATCATCCAGTGTAAGTATTCAATTACTTTATGTCTGTACAAATCCTGATGGTAGAAGTGGATGCTACGTATGAGAAAAGCAGAAGAGGTTCAGAGTGACCAAACGTCCAGTTCAACTTTGGACAACTTTGATTTAGGTGTTATAGCATCTAAAAAGAAGCCCTCTCCTTACTACCCTCAACTTGTCAATCAGGCTCAGCAGCAAGAGAGTTGGTTTGAGTACTGTTTTACTTTATTTGATTTGGTTAGATTTAGGTTAGATGTTAGGAAGATATTATTTACCCAGAGAACGATGAGACCCTGGCACAGGATGCCCAGAGAGACTGCGGGTGCCCCATCCCTGGAGGGATTCAAAGACAGGTTTGATGGGGCCCTGAGGAGCCTGGGCTGCTGGTGGCAACTCTGCCCACAGCAGAGGGTTGGAACTTGATTATCTTTAAAGTCTCCTTCAATTTATGCCATTCTATGACTATGAAATAAATTTCTATGCCCTCGTTCCTTCCTATATCACCTATTGCATCACTGGAGTGACTGAGTGAAACCTGAAGTGGTATCAGTGGGAGAGGTGAGTAGGACAGGGAGATGAAAGCTGTTGGAGGTGAAGGTGAGGAAAGGGAAGGGAAAAGAAGGAAAAGAGAAGGAAAAGGGAAGGAAAAGGGAAGGGAAGGGAAGGGAAGGGAAGGGAAGGGAAGGGAAGGGAAGGGAAGGGAAGGGAAGGGAAGGGAAGGGAAGGGAAGGGAAGGGAAGGGAAGGGAAGGGAAGGGAAGGGAAGGGAAGGGAAGGGAAGGGAAGGGAAGGGAAGGGAAGGGAAGGGAAGGGAAGGGAAGGGAAGGGAAGGGAAGGGAAGGGAAGGAAAGGGAAGGAAAGGGAAGGAAAGGGAAGGAAAGGGAAGGGAAGGGAAGGGAAGGGAAGGAAAGGGAAGGAAAGGGAAGGAAAGGGAAAAGCTGTTTTCCCTAAGTATTTAAATTTTTGTTGTTGTTGTTCCACGATATCTGAATCAGTAATTGAATATTTAAAGTAAATTAAATTCCCCAAGTCACATCGGTTTTCCCATAGCAATAATTGGTAACTTCCTTGTCTTTATTTTGGCCCAGGAGTTCTTTCACTCTTGCCATAATTTTCTCTCCTAAACCCACAAGGGAAGCAGGAGAAGCGAGCAGCTGGGTGAGCGCTTGGCTGCTGGCCAGGGCCAGCCGTCATGGGACCAACCACAGAGAGCAGAGAGCAGCACTAAAGCAGACACTGGGCAGGAGAAGGATGCACCTGTGCTGTCAGGAGTGCAGATTGAAGGATCGTCTTCACACTTTCAGCCTTCTCTGAAGCTTTACAACAGGCTGTATTTCAGGCACCTCTATGAATTCACTGCTTTAAAGGTAATCCAGCAGTTATATATGATGTTTCTGTATCTAAAAACCAACCAAACAAAAACCAACAAAAACAAAACAAAACAAAAAGGCATAAGTGTGATTACTTAAATAAATCAAGACAGGGATTGTTCTCTGTCCTGAGGGTAAGCACCACATTGCAGATGGTGTACAGTACAACTTAACCCTCTTCCCTCCTGAAATGCTGCCTTGCCTGCAGCATCTGCTGGACTGAAGGTCCCACTTGTTCTCTTCCGACGTCACAGCCAGACCCGTCTGGCCATAACTGGTGGGCGTAGGCCCAAACCTTTCTGGGTTGCGAACTGCCAAGGAATCAGTTCAGACAGACTATCCTGCTCTAGCCTGCTGTGAGTAATGAGTACAGGTGTGGCCCTTGCATCCCCTTCAGAAAGGATAACCTGCAGGGAGCCCAGACAGGCTCGTGGTTACTCATGCTTCACCTGCCTCTTGGCCGCTGTGCCCAAACACAAGATGATGTTTTGTGTACTCTGATTCTTGCTCCTCTAGTTGCACGAATGTTTCTGAGCAGGAGCTGTTTGCTCCAGGGGGTTTCTGGCCTCTAACATGATTAAAAGAGCCCCTAGGATTAAGCAGTGATTGATTGTAGGGTTCTAAATCATATTCTTGGAGTTCAGCACCAAAATAGGTGGTCTGAATCTCACCGAAGATAAATTATTGGCTGTGAGAGGTAAGAATAGACAGAGGAATATATAAAGGCTCATGCAAAACTGTAGCACTGTATGGTATTTTCTTCTTTAGGCTTAGGTGTAAGTCAGTCTGTCACACACTTATCAGGCACCAACAGACAGATGTCTGTCCTTCCATCTACCTTTGGAACCAGAAACACAACAAGAGTGTTATTTGTTAATGTGTGCCTCAAATACGCTCATTACAGCGGGTCTGTGGGATCATTTAGGACCTGGAAGCACCCATTCCTGAACTGGTTGCAGGAAAGTACCAGACCAACACAATGAGTGAGATTTTAATCAGAGCCTTTGTTTGTTTGCTTCTTTTAGCCTCTCTATTCAGGCACTTAACTAATGCTACAGGGTGCCGATGTGACTTTGAGATACATAATTTCCACCTTTGACCTTCAGAGCTGATCTTACTTCAAAAGGCTTTCCTGAGTAATAAAGCCTTGCTGCAGTTCCCCTGCATGAGATCATTTCCCTCTCAAGCAGCAGCAAAGCTTCAGTGCTTATGTTTATCTACAAGTGTACATCAGTAGTTTCACACAATAAACAGCCATTAATTGCTGCCACCAATTAAAAACATGTAACGCAGACATGCACACCTTGCCCCCTGGTGCTGGGCTTGGCCTCCCATTCAGCTCCAGTCTGAAGGAATACCACTTAACTCACCTCCCCAGCACACAGCAAACAGCAGTGTCATGCACTTCAGTGCATGCGCAAAAAGGCATCCATGTTGACTGCAACACAATGACCCTTCACCCTACCACCCCTGACACTGGTTCACCTCACACCACGAGGAAGAACAGGGGGCAGTTGTTAAACAAGAACAGCCGTGGGAGATGCCCTCAGGAGGAGCTCTGTCACCTTGGGCCTTCCCCTGCTGACATCGCACAGCCTGTCATTCCCTGCAAAGAGAATGGCAGTGGTGCAGGCTGCTCAGGTGTGACTGATGGGGGCTGGCAGACCCTACCTGTCACCTCATCACACTGGTGAGGGTGAGCTGCTCCCAGGAGACAGACTGACACAGTACAGACCACCCATTTCCTGCAGTGAGGCTATAATAAGTTGCTGCACCGCTCCTCGCAGGTGGCAGCATGCTCTATGGACTGGGGAAGGGCAGGCAAAGTGCTGGAAGCCCTGTTTTTGTTGGCAAGGGCAGTGACACATCTCTCAGAAGTACCTGGAGAGTCCAGAAGAGCACTAGCTGCTGCCGAGAGGCAGTTCAGCCTGGGGTTAGGAGATATTCAGCCACAGCTGCAGAGATGTCAGTGGGAGAACTTGTGGGATGCTGGCACAGCTCCACGGCCATGCATGTGTGATGCTGAACATGTGCAGAGGGCTTCAGTATCTGCTTTGAGCCCAAGGGATGACAGAGGTGATGCAACCGCTCACCCCTGCCCAGGGCAGTCCCCTGTGTGCGCACGTGGCCGTACTGGCACACGCAGGTGTGAATTCCTCACCCTGCAGGAGCCAGCTTGAATGCCATCTGACTGTTGTTCTGGTCCTGCAGCAACCTAAATGAGAGCATCCAGGCAGAATAACAATTCAGCCTAAGAATCAGGGATTTTCTTTTCTATTTTGCGTTTGCTAGCAGAAGACACAAGGCATTTTTTCAACAATGCTGCCTTCCAGCATCCCCCCCCCCCAAACTCCCCCCACCTCCTGCTGCTTCCAGTCCCCAGCCACACTGACATCTGGGCAGCTCCTCACAGCTGCTCCTGGCAGTGCTGGGGCTGTCAGCAGGACAACTCATGAGGGACATCCAAACCCCACTGATGTCAGTGGTAACACTCCCACTTCAGTGGGAGACTCTGGTTGAAGCAGAGCTGTCTTCCCTTCCAAACTTTCCCTTGACAGCTCACAGTACAGAGCTATGCTTAAAGACTTCGGGGAAGAACGCTTGCTGCTGCACCGCCTGTGAGCAGGGCACTGGCGCCACTGCTGGATCTCTTCTTTCATCCGATGTCTCCAATACGTCTCAGTTTTCCTTTACCCTCCAAATCAAAGGCAGTGACTGCAGCTGCACAGGCCAGCCGCCTGTTTAGTTTCTGTGGGCCAACACCCGCCAGCTGTAGAGGCTGCTGTGCTTTTTGCTGGATGGGCGTTTTTAATTGCAATAGATAATGTATACAAATATTTTCCATATCGAAATTGTTCCGTATCTTCCTAAGTTAATTAAATGCTAATTTTCTAATGAGGTGACAACAATGGCAACAACCTGTTATCTGTGTGCTAGCTAGTGTCCATAACCAGCGGGAGAGCACAAAAAAGTTTGTGCTATTATTAAACTTAATTCCTATATTATTTAATTACTTACACAGCTGCATTATTCTGAAACCAGTAAGAAATGTGGATAGCAATTAAATGTAAAAAACATTTACATTATGTGGAGATTTGGAGTTCCTTTGTAGGATTTATTATTTCACAGTGCTGTTATAGAAATCCCTCACATGTTTTCATGCCCATTGCCTGTCGGTTTATCACAGAATCACAGAATTGCAGGGGTTGGAGGGGACCTCAAGAGATCACTGAGTCCAATCCCCCTGCTAAAGCACATACACTTCAATAGGTTGCACAGGTAGGCGTCCAAATGGTCTTAACTATTTCCAGAGAAGGAGACTCCTCAGCCTCTCTGGGCAAGTTTGTTCCAGTGCTCCGTCACCCTTACCATTAAGAAGTTCTTCTGCATGTTTATACAGAACTTTCTATGTTCAAGTTTTAGACCACTTCTCCTTGTCCTATTGCTACACATCACTGAGAAGAGCCTGGCCTCATCTATTTGTCTCCCACCACCCTTAGATAGTAATAAACATTTTTCAGATCTCCTCCCAGTCTTCTTTTCCCCAGGCTGAACAGTTCCATGTCTCTCAGCCCTTTCTCATATGGGAGATGCTCCAGGCTCTTTATCATCTTTGTGGCCCTTTGCAGGACTCCTAGGAATTTCCTGTGTTTTTTGAACTGGGTAGTCCAGAACTTGACACAGTTTTCTAAATATGGCCTTATCAGGGCAGAATTGAGGGGGAGAATCACCTCACTGTAGCAAGAAATGGTGGAGGAAAACTCAGGATAAAGTTGCTATTCAGTATACCTTGAGAATAAATGAATGTGTATGTTTCCTGTGTTGTGCAATAAGGAGGAAAAAGCCACTTGGATTCAGACTAAAGAGAGGCCATATAGCTGTCACTTCCTCACACCCAGAAAAGGACTTAGGCACTCAAATTCTGGTAAGAGATGGAATTCATGTGCCTATGTCTATCCCAAAGATTCTGCTATCTAATCAACAAGGTTTCTGCACCTCCACCACTTCAGCTGCCATCAGATCAAAGATCTCCAGACATCTTGAATCCTGCTGATATCTAAGAGCTCCTCAGCCTTAAAATGGTTAAGTTGCCCAACATTCAGTTCATGCACCAACTTATTTGGGATCCAAAATATGTGTTCCTCTGCTTATCTCCCCCCAGGGCTGTTTTGAGATCTCTTAAAATTCAGACAGTGGGGAAAAAGACACAATGGCATAGAAATTCAAATGCCATGGTGGGGAAGGGGAGGAAATTTGATTTCAGACAGTCTCTTGGCTTCCACATCTCCATGTGCTTGACTGATGTGGAGCTCCATGCACTGCGCTCATGCACCTGACATTCCCTGTGTGGGCACCCAACCAAAGATGAGGGAATCGGGAAACTGCATAGCTGCAATGCCAGATTGCGGCGGTAGATAAAACCTTCATCTTCAAATCTGGGTTTTGTATTTGGGAGCTTCCAGATGTTTTTCTGCCATCAGCCAATATGGTTCAAAGGTACAAAGGACACATTTCCCCCTATTGTTGGGGAGCAGGTTATGTTGATAAGGACTGCTCTGAATTTTATTAGGAATAAATGGTATATATCACAGTTAGGCAACAGATTTCCATGCAGAGCATTTTGCAGGATTTTATTTAACTCTATGAATCTCGTCATGATGAGCAACACGTGTGATGCACTTGTAAACCATTTCTCCGAGTGCTTCACACAAAATAAGATCATCCAAAAACTGAATGAAAAAGCCTGCCAGGACAATGAAGCCATAATGTGAAATTCATGTTCAAAAGTGTTTAAAACCATTTGTTTATTGAATTCAGACAAATACCTCCAAACCGTTTTCATTACTTTTAGTGCTAGCAGAGCCAAGACAAAAAATAGAATGCTGATAATAAATGATGTGTCCATTCACATTAAGCATTAGGCAGACAAATAACTTTCCTGTGTTCTTCTGTGGGCTTCTATTCCAAATATGGGTAAGTAAATCCTCATTATCCACTCATAGTATTAGATGGTGATGATGATGATGATGATGGTAATAGCAGAGTAATTCACATTTGAGTATTTCTTCACATATAATTCTGCAGAATTTGCAAAATGATGCTGTGGGACCATTTTACCCAGTTATAGAAATGCAGTCACCTCTGGAACGCATCATAGCATCTGCTTAAACCAAGATAATATCAACACCAGGTGATAGATTAGGATCAGGAGAAGGGGAAAACTGTAACTAAGTAACAATAAAAGAAAAATTAATTGAGTTGCCGTTTGTAGGAAAGCAACATCTAAAAAAAGCCAACTAGCTTTGTTGAAAATTTCTACAGGGTGTTTAGTAATAATTGGGTTTTTGAGATTTGCCTCACCCTAAAAGCAAAACCTTAGTAGGTTTTGTACAGTACAGATATTCTCATATGTAACCTGAGGGGGAACTGGGGAAGGAGAACCTTGCCTGTGATGGTCCCAGTGCTGCAGCTTCCTGGTTGCTGTGTAATAGGGTCTGAGCAAGTCTCGGGCTGCAGTGTGCTGGCATCACACCATCAGAGAAGTGAACTGCTGCTTAAGATGCCTATTTCATCCCAACATGTCACGTTTATTTTAATGAATTTAGTAGTATTCCGAATCAGGGATTTAATTAAAATATTTTGAAGTATTTTAATTATTAAAACATTTTAGAGTATTTTAATTATTAATGACTTAATTATTAGAAATAAGTATTTTAGGCTGTGACTGAAGAATGTATACAACTACTCAATTATGTTTTGGGAATGATAGTCTAGAGTTTTTACCTCCCCTCTACATTTTCATTTCAGAATTGTATTGGGAAGTTGCAGCTCTGCTATGATGCTTTCCTAACCCTTCATATACAACAAACATTGGGTAACTTTTGTGACCCTTTTGAAGCCTCATCTGGAGTGCTCTGGGTTCCCCAAAATGAGAAGAATGTGGAGTTGTTGGAGTGGGTCCAGAGAAGGCCACAAAACTGCTCCTATGAAGATGAGTTGAGGGAGTTGGACTTGTTCAGCTTGGAGAGGAGAAGGCTCAAAGGAGACCTCATTGTGTCCTTCCAGTACATAAAAGGGATTGATATACAGGAGGCAGACTGACTTTTTAAACAGGCAAAAAGTGATAGGAAAAGGGTGAACAGTTGTAAAATAGAGGGTAGATTTTGATTAGAGATTAGGATGAAATTCGTTAATCAGAGGGCGGTGAGGCACTGGGGCAGGTTACCTCCAGAAACTGTGGATGCCCCATCCCTGGAGGTGTCCAAGGCCAGGCTGCATGGGCCCTGGGCAGCCTGGTCTGGAGGCCAGCAATCCTACCAATGGCAACTGGAACCAGAGTAACTTTAAGGTCCCTTCCAACTCAAGCAATTCTATGACTCTATGGCTCCACCCTAGACAAAGCTGAGAACATGGTCCTACTTATCATGGTCCCACAAACCTGAGCACACACAAATTTAGTACTAGCATGACATGAAATGTGTCCGCCTGTCATCAGGTTGTTGCAGAAGTCACCTACAAGGTCCCATTGTGGACAGGACAGAAAAGACAGTAAGGCAGCACCCTCCAAAGGCATGGTCACACATCTGCAACTCCAAACTGCTTTCTGCTCACTGGTAACTCCTGGTGTGAACAGTTCTTTACTATACATTTGGATCAGCCAAAAAACAACTGCAAGTCAGCCCAATCTAAATTCCCTTCATTTATGACTAGATCTGGATTCAGACACTATCCTCCTGACAACCTGACATATAGGCTCTGTGTCCCCTGAGGCTTCTGCTCATCCTCCCACCTGCATTCCTGCCCTGGTTTTGCCTTCAGGATATTTCTTGCTCAGTACTGCTTCCCGGATAAGCCATGTCAATGTTTAATCAGCTCAGATGGCTGATGCAGCAGCAAGAAGCCCTATCAGCCACCTTGGCCCTTCAGGGACTCAGGACTCCCAGAGCAGGCAATTCTGTGGGGAGAAGTGTCCCATGAGGGTGTAACTGAGAGCAGACTGGGGCCTTCTCCAGCATGAACTGCCTTGTTGGACATGCATCCAAAAAAATTAGTAATTCGGGTCATAAAAATATTAGTCAAATCAACTTTGTTAATCAGAGGGATGAAAGCCAGCAAAATAATTCTTAAATAGTAGTTGTTGGTGGGTGGTAGCATTACACAGAGGCTTTCAAGTTCTTTTATCCCATGTGAGCAAGTTTTCATTCCTGGAGTGACATTGTGTCTAACTGCTGTAGAGTGGCCACACAAAGTTTGGTTTTCTAAGCTCCCACTTAGGGTGAACTGGCCAAAGGCTTGGGCTTTGGATGAAGGGGCAGAGCCTCTCCATTGAGCCAGCTCCTTTCGGCTGTGGATTTGAGGTTCTGGAAGAAGGGACTGTGCTTTTTGCTTTTTGCTGTTTGCTACCCTCATTTTAGGACCTTACATTCAGCCTTCCACATCACTGATTATTTGTCTGCTGGGACATACAAGGCTCCATTGTGGATTCCAAAGAGGCACAACAGTGTCTTTCCTGGAGGACTGTATCCCAGTTTCGCCTCCAAGGACATCTGTGATATCTGCCTCTAAATGATTAAGACTAACATATAACAGAGGTTTTACAGAATATCCTCCTTTTCTTCCTGATTAACCTGCCAGCTTCTGCTCACAGCCTGTGCTAAGGTCAGGGAACACCTTGTGAGAGGAACAAGGTAAGACAGAAATTCTCACACACATGCTAGTCTCTGTATTCTGTAAGACTTTTGAGACACAGAGGTTCTTGACAGCACATGAAAATGTTGCTGCTAGATCTGTTTTTGATATTCATCTGCAAGGACTATAATAGTGCGGTATCTATGTAAGCTATAACTTAATGAACTTTATTTATAGTTTTTATATTTATAATGAAGCTTTATTTCTGCAGCTCTCTGAAATGGGACAGTTAGGTAACCTGGTGCCTTGTAATCCTGTTAATTAAAGTATTCGTGCTGGCTGGATGGAGAGGTGTGTAATACTGTTACTTGCAGATGATGAAAGAAGGCAGTCATCATTAGTGTGCATGACTCCACTTCAGCTTCCATCAGAGACAGGCTTCTGTAGCTTCTCTGGAACAGAATTATTGCATTTCTCCTTGAAATGTTTTTTCTCTCTTGTTAAGTTGCATACATTCCCCAATACAAGTATTATAAATTGGTTATCTGTAAAGTGCCCAGACTTTTGCAAAGATTCATTCACAAATGAACCCCTGCTGTTAGGTCAAGGAAGGTTTATTTTAGCACTTGCAGATCCTATAATATTAAGCTGTTAATGAATTGACCAACTTTTCATCATACTTAGCACGAGAGATGCTTCTCGTGGTCTCAACTCTGACTCCTGGAGAGCCAGATTTCACAAAAGTCCTCTTGTAAGTTTTCTTGGGTCTATGCCATTGCAGGAGGGAGTGCATAAGAAGCAGCATCTGGCAGCGCATCTGCATCCAGTCCCTGATGATGTCCTGGGATCCATCTGCCTGGGCTCTCTCCTCCCTTCATATGGAGCTTGACATATCTGGTACCTCACTGCCAAACAACCTCAGCAAATACTTCTCGCTCCAAGGGACGCCAAGTCACTTTTTCAGCATCTTCATCTTTTGTTATCTCCATGTTAACCTGATGTAAGAGTACACGGTGTCTTTTCACATGGCTCCAGGCTCTTTGGAAGGGACCTGATGGAGAGCCTTGATCCAAGAAAAGTGCAATGCAGAGACCAAAACCAGGGGCATATTTTCATGCAGTTATATAAAACAGAAGCTATCTTCTGCTGTACACAGCTATTCACTTGGTGACATTTCTGCGTCTCTAAGCATAACAGCATAGCAGAAAGACTTGCTACTCAGAGTTCAGGGTACAGCAGTCATAAACATTGCAGATTGTTTCAGTTGTGTTGCCTCTCCATCACTCTGTAACATCAATAAAGCCCAATCACTGCAGTGTGAATACAAGAGGAGAAGAGTCTCTTAAGCACTTATTTTCTTTCTTTTCAGTTGTCCTTCAGGAATTACCCACTTCATCATGGTATCAACTAGAAAATTTCCAAATATGGAAAGTAAAACTAGCTGACAAGGAAAAATGGCCAAACCTCTGCTCTTATTAGTCATAGACCTGAGGTTTCTACAAACTCAGCATCAGTCTTTGAAGAAATTCATATATACAACAAGTAATTTCTGCTCTGATGCAATCAAAAAAGGGTAAATTATCATCCATTTCAGATGAGATGCTACATTTAATCAAACTGTATCACCTACAAACAAAGCATCTTTTCTGTTAAAGAAGAAAAATATGAAGCATTGTCATGATTAACTCATGCTTTTAACTCATTTCAGTGCAACATATCTTCATGTATAAGGGCAAAGACTGTCAAATGGCATTTATGGGAATACAGTAGGTTTTAAAGTGCTGTTCTTCATACTCAAAATCTGCATAGCGCTCTTGGAAATTTTTCCTGACATATATTGCCCAACTTTAAATGAATTTGCAGCTTTGGTAATGATCTGAAGGAGCCTCTCTTCTGTTTTATCTTTTCAGTACATTGTGTTATTATTCAAAGGGCAGAGAAACAGTGGCACAGAGGTAAGTAGTGCCTGAGAAGAGCAGATTGAGAATAGCTACAATTAATGAACAGAAAAACACAGATATGATCATCTACCTTTTAAGAAGGAACAGTCACGAGCTCATTAGGGCAGCAAGAACCCATGATACAGTTGTTAAAACAGCCTTTCTTTAAGTAGAAAACCATAGCACCTTAGCCTGTCTTTTAAAATGAGAAGCTGAAGGAAGCCATCAAAAGACAAGAAAGCACATAAGGACATAAAAACTCTCACCATGTGGGCCAGTGTGAAGGCTCCCTGAGGTAAGAAAGGCTAAATAAAACCTCCCTGACTTCAGATTTTGCTGTCCTTCCCAAAGCAGAGTAGGTCTTTCTATATCATAGAGTAATAGTTACATGAGATAACTTCAGCTTCAGCCCTGCAAGAGCAGGGCAGATGGAAGGTCATTCCCTCTTGCAAAAGGATAATGCCTGCAGCTTCCTACCAAAAGCAGTAGGCAGCCCTACAGACACCAAGCAATGGGAACAACTATGTAGAAACAACTTTCAAAAGGACAACAAAAAACAATTATTCTGGCACCTCCCTGAGAAGATAATAAATAAAATTAAAAAGCCTCAACATCTCAGCTTCTATTTATTTGTGGTAAGAAAGCAGGCACCAGTGATGGTAGGAGACTCACCCTGTAGGTTAAGCTCTGCTCTGCTCTCTTTTGTAGCCTGTCCAAGGCAATGCAGGAGAGCAGTCTTACTCTAAACACCAGCAGCTCCCCTCTGAGTGAGGGTGATGCCTTAGGACTGCAGAATCAGCAAAAGGGCTCCCCTGCCACTTCCCTCCCCATCTGTCCTCTCTGCCGTTCGTGTCACAGGAGAAAGTGTCTCCAGAGAAACGAAGATATTGCCAATATCCGTAAGTACATTTACATTTAACTCAACAACACACACACAAAGCTATTCTAGCTTGGTATAATGTGACTTTGTTTTTTTACTTGAAAGTAGCAACCATTAGCCAGACCTATGCTTTGTAAAACTACCCCAAACCCAGTTTATTCCTTAATTACATAAATGAACCACTTACAGAGAAGCTTTCTTTTTTCCTTTCTTTTTTTTTCTTTTTTTTTTTTTTTTTTTTCTTTTTCTTTTTCTTCCAGACATCTTTATCTCCTACAGTTCCTTGATTTGCCACATGAAAACTAAAAACATTGAGGGAGCTCTGATTTGACATCAGAATTCAGCTTTCTTCCACGCTCTTCTCCAGCAACATGATGAGTTGCAAGGCAGATGTCTGCTTTAAATACTGGCCATTCTAATTCTGTTCCTTCCACTATCGTTACCAGGGGGAATGTAATCAGCTGGTCACCATATTCCATACTCATCTCCTGTGGCACTGCTTTGTAAGTTCTTACAGTTTCTCTGTTACATGGCAAGCACTCAAAGATCTATATGCTGCTCAGTTATTCCACAGTTCAGCAAAATGAAACTCTTCATATTCACTTCTGTTACTGACCTTTTACAAGCACCTTTTTGGGAGACTGAGATTTGAGACAACTGAGGCACCTCAGCCTGGAGAAGAGAAGGCTGTAAGACCTGACAGTGGCCTTTCAGTATCTAAAGGGGATATACAGGAAAGAAAAAGACAGACTGTTTAGCAGTGATAGAGCAAGGGGCGATAGCTTCAGGCTCAAGGAGGGTAGATTTAGGTTAGATATAAGGAAAAAGTCTTTTACAGTGAAGGTGGTGAGGCACTAGAACAGGTTGCCCAGTGACGTGGTCGATGCCCCATCAAGGCAAGGCTGGATAAGACCCTGGGCAACATGATCTAGTAGTGGTGTCCCCGTTCATTGCAGGGGAGTTGGACTAGATGTCTTTCAGAGGTCCCTTCCAACTCTAAGGATTCTGTCATTCTATGATTTTGGGCAAAACATGAACTGTGCTGCAGGGCTGCCAGCTTTTATCTGCTTTTCAATGACAAAGGAATCAACTACTGTTTGATTGGTCACCTATTTATTCGTGGCTTTAACACTCAAAACTGGTGTAACAATTACCAAAGTTAGAAAAAATATAGCACTGCAAAAAGTAGCCATGCAAAATGAGGTTCTTGCTTGAACTTTTCTTCACAATCACCGGTTAGTTGATTTGTCCCAATATTTATAGTTCAGCGTTAAAACTGATGAAACTGGCAGCCAACAGGATTGTTGTCTCAATTAAGGACAGTAAACAGATTGTCCTTTTTTTTTTTTTAATGAAAAAAAATCTAAAATGTAATACTTCACAGTTTTACATGTTTATTCATTTAAACGAGCTAAAAAATAGCGGTGTGACATCTGCTTGAGAGACACTGCTACCTAACATTTTGGCTGTCTCCTCACCAATTTGGTTGTGATTAAGGGAGGGGCAAAGAAAAGCAGAAGATTCTGTAACTGAAATGCATTGATAAGCTACAAACCCCCCCTCTCTGTTCCTGGAAAAGTGTAGGAAAACATCTACAAGAGTTTGCAACACAGCAAACAATGAAGACGACTAGGAAAAGTGATGCAAAATATCGGTGTAGGCCCTTTCAGGGAAAAATACTGTAAGCATATCATCATAGAGCATCTTTGCCAGTTTATTCATCTCATGGATTCATTTCCCAAAGCATGGGCATAATCCACTATAAAATCTTTTAAGAAGCAGTTCCAACATCACATTTCTGCTGCCTTATTCATGTGCCATAGTGTTATTTTCTTACTCACAGACATCACTAATTATTATGCTACTTGAAATGTGATCAAGACCTGTAATTACCTGTTTTTTGGCACCCTAATTTGCATAGTCTGCATTTCAAGTTCGGTACTTTACAGAGTTGTCCTGAATGCATTTGACCATCAACCAGTTGGCTCAGTCGTGCCTTTTATAGGCACAATCCCATACCAAAGCAAAATGAATCATCAGTCTACTGGGAGCTGCTAGCAATGTTTTCATCCCTGAATGGGCAGCATTCACAACTTGGCCTTAAGTCAGCAGATAAGCCTTTTTCAATGTAGCAGTTTTCATGGAAATGGGATGGGTAGTTTTGTAGGACTTTCACTGTGCATTCATTAGATTTAAAAGCTGTTTTCAAAGACAGCTTGTTAGGTCAACTCTTTTAGACTACACCTAAATGAACATCTGAGTTCGTCCGCATTGTGTATCTATCTCTGCAGTTACGTATGTACATGTTGTCCCTGCTGCAGCTGGTCTGATGAACGGAAGGAGCTACGACACATCCCAAATCACATGACATCTGTATGATACGCAACAGTGAACTTTAAATAGTGCTCTTCAACAATAGTTTAAATATATCTCTAGGGTCCATTAAGGAAATGCTTAACATGCCTCCTAAACTTCCAGTAAAATGTATTTATGGACTCTAGGAAATAGAATTAAAGCCTTTCCTTGGCAATGTTCACCAGTGGCTTCTGTCCTGAGATGGTCAGCGTGCTGGTTCTGATTCTGTCGGATGAAAGGGAAAAGCAAAACTGCTGAGGAAATATTTACTGAGCAAAATCACTGCTGGAATGCTGTAGTGCCTTCCTAGCCAGGGCCAGTTCCAGATGGGACATCCACTTCTGCTCAGTGCAGGAGAGGCCTGCACAGGCATCTCCTCCATAGCCTCTACATCAAAGAAATGCTATGTACTCCACAAGGAGCCTGAATTCTGCTCTGTCCCCAGAGGTGAATTTCCTTGAAAAAACTACCCAGTCAAGCCATAGCTTCTGTATAAGTGAAAAGAAAAGCAATCTTTCCTTGAAACAACAGTACAAAAGCATCATTTTTATAATAAAACCAATCCATCTGAAGTTGTTGGTAGGTACACAGAACAACTTTGTCTCCAGAAAAAGATCTGCTGTATTGGTATTGGATAGGATGCCAAGGAAAGCTCTCTTCTACTGTCTTTAAGTATTCATAGGCTACACTTAGTTTTCATATGAGCTTTGGGGTTAGAAATGCTTAGAATAATCCAAATATTCTAAAGCTGGTGAGTGTCGCTGCTCAGATTTGAACACTGTACTATCTAGATTGCCTTAATGTCTTTTATAATTTATATATAATTCAGTGTGACACATCCAACATTGACAACAGAGTAAAAATCCATTTATTATTAAAACAAGCACTAAGCAACTCATACAAAGATAGATGGCCCCACAAAAATGAGGAGGCATATTTCAATCTGAGATATAAGTAAGGTAAAATAAACCACATATTTGCAAGACATACCTACAGGTATGGACACCACAGTGCTCTAGAAATCAGAAATAACTTCAGGCTGGATTATGATCCCCTTGGAGTAAATCAGATGTAATTTCAGTGAACTCAGGATACTCATGAATAAGAAAGCTCACAATCTAACCTCAATGCTAATATTGTTGTGTCTGTGCCTTTTTAGAACACCAAGGATGAAAAATTTGATGAGAGGTAGAGGCTTTTAGCTTTAAAAAAATATTGACACGGTCCCATTAGAAATTATTGCACTGATAAGATAATCATTGTATTTGCTGCAATATTTACCAGGTATTTCTGTGTACGATGAACAGAAGTTTGTTCAGTTCATCTAAGCAACAGAAAAATTTCTCATTAAATGTATCTTTCATGTAAATGAAAAGGTCTAACTGAAATGAAGCCAATAGACAAGCTGCAAACTATGGCACTTGTAGGCAATGTGGATCCATACGCCACGGATTGGGAAAGCTGCTTCAGTCACACACATACACACACTGGATTTTGTGTATGACTCATAATTATGGGAAATTAGATCTTCTAAGAATATCGAGTACATAAATTTGATGGTAAGAATTGCGTGCTTTTTAATTTGACTATTCAGAAAGCAAGTTACAAGACAACCTGTGTGATGGTGATAACCACGCATCATTCCCAGGCCACATATCACCCAGGGAGCTACACACAAGTATTAACATAACAATCTTTCCAGTATTTTATGGAGCAGGAAAATTGCTCATGCTTTGTAAAAGGAGAGGTCTGTAGCTTCCGTGACATGTGGTGTGCCACTGGTGAAATGAACAGCATGTCACATCCAAGAAGACAGTTTGTGATGAGCTTTTCTCTCCACTGAAAAGCGGGCCATGTGTCAGAAAACGCTTTGCCATAAATGCAACATGTCGGTAAGCGTTTGGTCCTCTCTAGGAGCATTAGCAGACTATCAGTCACATGTATATATTTAATATCAATATTTTATGTCTGTAACAGTCATAATTAGAAAATGAGAAATATTTGCACGTATGTATTTCTCTTTCATATTCTCCTTGGAAGATGGTGTACTCTATATTTCTAGAGGAGCTGTTTTGCACTGCATAATGTGAATGAGGAGTACGACAGCGAAATGTATCCTTAGAGACTCATAGCATATATGGTCATAGTTACTGTATGGTTTAAAAAAACTAACTGTATTGATCTAAGTTCCTTAAGTGTTGATAATGGGACTGTGTCAATTTAAAAAATATATATTTTCCATTATAATAGCTACTAGAGTTTGGTATGCCCTTGTCTTCAGAATCACTGTATGGAATCTCTGTGAAGCATTTCCAGAACGAGCCAGTAAATGCCACAGTTACAACTAAGAGTGAAACGGACTTCTGGAAGTCAAACTGCCTAGTTCCCTTACACATTTGGCAGCAGTGGGTCCATGCTCTTCTTGGTTTCAAAAATAAATCTCACTAGAGAAAGACTGACCACATTTTTGAAGGATCAAAAGAAATCCTTTACAACCATAAGCTCAGTAATACGCCAAAGCTGAAGCAGAACAGGGTAGAGCCAGAATTGTACAGCTCCCTGCAGCTGCTTTGACGTACCGACTTCTTCAAGTTGCTTGTGGTTATCAAAGGCATCAGAAATGTTATCCACATCGCATATTCCGAAAGGTACTTTGCAAGAATTAGAGGATGACATGGAGCCAAGATTTTCCCACTTACAAGAAGTATACATGAAAGGATTCTTAATACTCACAACTTCATACATTAGTTTGATGATAAAAATGATTTTATAACTGGAAATCTATATATATTTTTTACAATACCCTCTTAACAGGTAGAACAAGTTGATATCACAACCAGCAGGAAGAGTATAATTAAAATACAACTTTGACTTCATATTAATAGTAGAGCAATACACTAATTAAACCCAACATCGTTTGAACTTTCTATTTACACTAGTTCAGACAGCACAGGAGGCAAAGAACTGTGTTTCAGAGGCATATGCGAATGTTAGAGCTTCTGTCATCCAGGTGCCATTTCTGACAGAACACATGTGCGCTGAACAGTTGGCAAAAGAATGAAAAAGATTACTGTAGATATATGGGCACACAGAATCTGGGATGACATAAAATTAAGTCCATATAGGAGGTGACAGACTGCTCCTAAAAAAATAATTTTTTTCCTACAATTTCTTCCATCTTTGTGAGTGCATTTGTGCATAAACGTTTAAAAGAAAGATAAAAAGGGAGAGAAAGAAAGAGGGGGGGTTGTTATACTTTAAATACAAATCAACAAAAGATTTTTTTATTTTTTTTGTATGGTATTTCCACTTTCTTTGGGGGAAAGAAAAAGAACCTAATTCAGCTATTAGGATGCTTTGATTCCTAAATTTAGTCAAGGCAGATTCTTCTCCTGTGAAGTCAGCATCAATACCCAAGATAATAATAGCACCTGTCTTTTGACATCAAAGTTCTCTGCCTGAGAAAATAGAATGTAAACAATAAACTTCCTGTATTGAACTGCAGCTCCTGGCTTTGGCATTAACCAAATATGTTTGCAGGGCACGAGTGTTCTTCCTTTCTTTTGGAGATCTGGAATGTGGAAGTGATGTATTGCAAAACTTATGAATTTGGACTACAAGAAATGGCATTGTTTGCTGTCTCACAGTGAAGGAACCGTGTGCTCCCACGTAGTCTTGTTCAAGCTGAAGAAATCTTGATGATAGATCCATTGCATCTGCTAGTTTTCATCTGGATCCAGATCAAGGTCAACTTCATTGGAAATGTTAAGATAAAAGAAAGCATAGAAAGCCAACAAAAGTACCAATATAGCTGCAAGGACAAGGGCAACTTCCTGTAGAAGCAAGAGAAGAAAATTAACACAGAAACTGTTAGAAACAATATCATAATTTAAGATAAACCAAATGTAAATGTTATTTTCCTTCTACACTGCACAGCAAAATAACGTCAGGTTTTGTATAATGATTTCTTCTTGATTACCATTTCAGAGTGTTATAAAATCCATTTTACTTAGTAAACATTTCTGTGAGTTTGATACACCGCCAAAAATAAGATATTTGGCTTAAAGATCTTTGCTCTGACCTAGGAATGGGAGCTTTATGTCCTTTTATTATTCCATCCCTTCCTTTTTGAAAGAAAACACAGAATTCATGAACCACAGTTTTGAACACAAATTTAAGTTATGAATTTACACTGTGAATTTTGATGTTTTCTAGCAATATGTTGCTGCTTTTTGCCAACAAATTTGTAATTTTTTAATGAAGCAAACACAGTATGTTGGAAGTCAATGAAAATTGCTACCTCTACCTCCCAACCTCCTGGCATGCATCACAATATGGATATACAAAATCCTTCAGAATTGGATGAAACTTTTCTTCCTTCCTCCCTGCAATAAGGCAAAAAGCACACACAATTTGCACTCGCATTTGCCTCTCTTCCCATAAAATATTACAATTCACTGCATCTTCCTTAATTAACATAAAAACGTCTTCCAAAGGATACATGATTTATAGCAGCTTTCAGAATCAGAAAAATGTTTTTGTACTAAACATCATTCTCATTATGTGAATGCCTATCACCATATTCTAACTTAAGGCTGGACTCAGTTAAAACTTCAACTTTATATCTCAGATACATCAAATCAGAGTGTGAACATCCTCTTTATAACACTATTTCCAACATCACAGTGCTTCACATTTTTAATTTTTTATTTTCCAGTAAAGCACCACACACTCCTTTATACTGTTGGCTGTCATTTTGTTAGACATTAAAAGCAGAAATATAAATTTTGGAAAAATCCTCATGTTTCTTTGTGTGAGTTTTCCCACCTCCACAAACTACCCTCCTTCTTCAAAAAGAAGTAATAATCTTCCCTCAAAATCTCAGCTTCAAGCTAATCTACAAATAGTCCTCATCAGAACAACACACCCATATACTTAGAAGGAGAGGAGTAAAACAGTTCAGTACATTTACAGCAAGTTACCTGAATTGGGTACAGAAAACAGTGTGTCAACCTTACTCTGCTAGTGGGACTGAAAAGAGATGGCTGTAGTTCACCTAGACTATCAGAAAACCTTTTCAGTCACAGAATAGCATCTGACCCCATTCGGAGTAAGATTCCTCATGTCCTAAACAAGATGTCAAAAAGAAGCCACAAAAATACTCTCTAAAAATGCCTTAGACAATGAGTGGAGTACATATGATGGGTCTATACACAGGTCAGGTCAGGATGGACCCCTCCAGGATCTCCCAGTTTGCAGTTGCTTTGTCTACTGCCATGAAGGAGTTAAAAGCAGGTTAGTTTCACTTTCTAAAGTCTGGCCCACTATCTGACATTCTTCTAGAAAACAGCATTTCATTTGCATTTACATAAATGCATTATATAGTTTATCAGAATGTTGGATCAATAATTCAACATATGCCATCTAATAAACTTTGAAATACTACTGCCTTGGAGTATGCTCTATAGGAGTCTTTGTTCTATAGAAACCTTTGCTTTACATTTTATGTGGATGATTAATTGATGTGCACTTCAAATTTATTTTACACTAAAATTGTTTCTGTAAATTGGCTGAAGCTGTTTGCTGAGGTTTTCAACTACATTTTCCTCTTACTTATTCCATCCTCTGAGCCTTACTCTCTTGTTTTTATGTGATTTGATTAAAAAAAAAAAAAAGCATCTAATTCACTAAAATATTAAAGAAAGTGATTTTGCTTTGTTGCAGTTGCAACACGTCAGTATCTCACAAAAGGGCACGGCAGCATCAGACAGGTTTCATTTATTTCCTTGTATCCACAGCTGTGTTCCCAGACCCATCTGGCCACACAGCTACTAATCTTAAGAGGATGTAATAAACAAGTGACATACAACTGCAAGCTCCATCTGCTCAGCAGAGTGGACAACAAAACCATGCGATGCAGGCACTGTTCACACTTGACACAGAGAGCAAATTCATTCCAGTATTAAAAAGTTTTTCCCTTGTTTGGATGCCACACTTGCCGTGCTGTCTGCTTTACAGTAAGCCTTCTGCCCCTCTCCCTTCTGTCCTCTTTTCCACTATGAAATTCAGCAGCAAAATTCTGGGAACACTGACACTAAAGGTTTGTTTTCTGGGAAGTGGAACAGGGACAATTTTGATTTTATTCTCAGTATCTGTATTGATGAGAGCAGTTCTTTAATTCCTCTCTGCCGAGAGAACATTACTTTCCTCACAAAGGCATTAGGAAGTAGGTGCCTGGATCAGTATTTATTAACCCTGGGAATGACAGGCCTTATTGAAATTCCTAGTCTGAGAACTATGCAAGCACCTTAATTCTGAGTTACTGAAGAAGGCTGAGAAACAATAATCCAAAATAAACAGTCCAACAAAGGATGCCTGTCCCTCAGATAGGGACGTGCAGTCTCTTAAGATTTGTATCCAGTTTATAAACTTTTAGAAACACACATTTTGCAATGTAAGTAGCAAATGAGATGCTGTACCACTGTACTGTATTTGCAACAACAGTATGTATTGTCATTCTAATTTGTTTTATACTTATCAGGCTTTGCTATTTGTATTTTAAGCCATGCATAGAAATGAAATGTTAAAATACTCCCCGCTCAGCACAGTTCCCTTTCTCTTGCACGTTATGGATCATCCCTATCACCGCTCTGCAAAATCCATTTACTCAGAGGATTTCAACATGAATAATTAACCAATACAGAAAAAGTCCAATAGAAATAAACTAAAAATGATCACAGGGCTTTTTCTCCCTCTTTTTTTTTTCTTTCTTTCTTTCTTTCTTTCATAAGAATGGTAGGAAATAACATCCCTGCTCTCAAACTCCAAAATATGGTGAAAGAAGCCTGTAAAAGGAGCACAATTTTCTACTATATCCTCTAAAACTTTGAATAATTTCTGTAAAACTCTACTGATTTCAGCTTAGTTAACTTTGTCAGAAACTTTTTCCATAAAGGAAATATGTGCCTTTATGGGATACCATGGATTTAATTCTCCTATCATTTTTTGTCAGTTTTATGTCCCTCATGCCAAAATGCTCAGATAATTTCCTCAGATTCACTCTGATGGAATAGGTTGCAGAACTGGGATCTACATGAGATTAAACAGGGTATGAAAAAGTGGAGGACCAGATGAGGAAAAAATGTTGGCTACGGCAATGCAAATCTGGACACTGTGTATGACAGTATCATATACCACAAGAAAAGGGTAGTACCACACTCAGGACATTTTGGATTTTTTACATCTTAACTTACATATTATTGTCCTCCAAAGAGAAGTGCACCTTTTTTAACTGACACCATCTTAAAATCAGGTGAAAGATTACCACATGTTATTTCTAAGTACAAGAATTTATCTGGGTATCCACTGTAACTTTTACAAGGTTAAAAGTAATAATTAAAAATGATTGTTGACATTGATGACATGATAGCTTCAGAATTGAAGAAGGGCTTGGGTTGAAATGGACCACAATGATCATCTAGTTTCAACCCCCACACTATGTGCAGAAATGCCAACCACCAGACCAGGCTGCCCAGAAAACCCAGGACCTACATCCTTAATGCAGGACATTCTATAGCTAATACAAGGTAACAAAAATGTAATAACTGTTATCAGTAATTTTGATTATCAAAATTTTCAGATGGCACAAAGATTATTATAGCCTCAAACAATGATGGTAAGGATCTGTTACAAAGTCACCTAAAATATCTGGTTATATGATCACAAAGCAACAGAATTCATTTTAATAGATAGCTAAACAGAAGGCAATATATAAAGTTATTGAAGATGTAGACAGCACATATAAAGTGAACAATTCTACTTTGAAAACCTGTAACTCTGTTTTGACTTAATGCATAACCTCTCCTTCAGTGTGATCTCTAGATGTGGAAAGGTGGATTTCCAGTAGGGAGATGACTGGTATTTATTTTATTATAGAGAAGAATGGGAGGTAGCTCGGTTACAACATATAACTATATACTCTGTATACCTGTATTTAAGTAAGATGCTTCACAGTGTGAGGCCCTTCTACCTTGTTTATAAGAACCTCACAAGGTCCAGCTAAGGTCAGATAAGCTCAGTCTTGAAATAAGATGCTGTTTCCTAGGAACAGGAATGACTGAACATCTGAGTTGCCTCTTTGGGAGAATACTGGACTTCCATGGCTGTACATCTTTCATAATATTTCACAACAGAATAAAATAGCATGAAATATTAGCTATTGGGAAGAATACTTCAACTTTGACTAGAGCAAGAAGAAATCCTTGCTGCTAGTTTTGGGAGCTGACTGCTTTCCTCCTTCAGGGTCATGGGAAGACTGGGACTGCTGACACGATCAGTGCTGTATTTGCAGCTTCTGGAATACAAGACTGTTCCAAATAATCATAGTTCATGCTTCTGTGCTTTATACTTTTCTATACAGGATCAAGCAGTTTCCTTTTCTTTGGAGAAATTTGGAGCTGTTGGAGAGGGTCCAGAGGAGGGCCATGAGAATGATCAGAGGGCTGAAGCACCTCAGTATTTAAAAGGGGATCATAAAAAGGAGGGGAATCAACTTTCTTACAAGGGTAGACAGTGATAGGATAAGAGGGAATGGTTTTAAGCTCAAGGGGGGAAGGTTTAGATTGGAAGTCAGGGGGTGAGGTGCTGGAGCAGGCTGCCCAGACTGGCTGTGGATATGAATTGAATGGGGCCCTGGGTAGCCTGGTCTAGTACCAGATTAGAGGTTGGTGGCCCTGCATGACAGGGAGGTTGGAATTTGATCCTTGGGGTCCCTTCCAATCCAAGTCATTCTGTGATTCTATGATTTCCCTTTAATTGTACTGATTTCATTCCTGAGGGATGAAGTTTTGCTGGTTTTCCTTTCAGTTATCCTTTGAAGTGTTAAAGATTGACCATAACTGAGGCCAAAGCCTGAGAAAGATAGACCACTGCTCCGAGACAGTACAGAAAATCCTCCTAAGCTTCTGCCTGGTGCATCTTGTTCACATGCTGAAAGCCACCATGATTACTGTGCTTAAGTGTACAGGTCAGGCCAGGGTCAAATGGGAGAAATCTGATTTTGTTTTTCACTTTGTGCACTTCTTCTCTCTGTCTCTTCCATTTCAAGGTCAGGGATCAAAGTCTGACTGCTGGGATTGCTGGGATCACTGGGAATATCACGCTTTGTTTACTGGTGGCACATTAAGCTGCCCTGTTCTTTAAGTGAGGCACGTAAACCGGTTTGGAGACACAGTATTTTGGCCATACAAAAGCGTTTGGATTTTCCTGAAGGTTTTCTGGATGAAATTTTATGATCTGTAGCACATAGAAGACAGATCAAATGATCTAATAGTCCCTTGTGCCCTTAATTTCTGCAAAGCTACAAAACTGTATTCCCAATGTATCTTGGCAAATGCTGTCCACTAACTTAGCAGATTATGAACAGCGTGAAATCAGAGAACACCCTTTGCCAAAATACACTAGGAATGTTTTGTTATCTGTTCATACATAACTTGTTCCAGATGAGATAAACTCTTAATAGTGAGCTAGCTAGACAAACAATAGATTAAGCAGATATGCAGAAGAATGACAGACAGTAAGCTCACACTTTGCTAGGAAGCATTCTTTCCTGAGCTCAATCAGTGTACTGTATAGCTAATAATTCTCTATGGAGTGCTATTCTGCAGTTGATTATGTCTTTGCAAGTGGGTGTAAAACACTACTGTTCACATTTGTGTCTGCCTTTCACCAAGAGAGAAAACTTCATCATTTATCCCATGGACCACTGATTCATTCTTGCAGCCTGTGAAAACAATCTCCCCTCAAGAATTCTCATTACTAGTGGCCTCTGCCTACAAAACCCCAGCTATTCAGGGCTGAACTTGCACATTCCTCAAACCATTTTCTCCTCACCACCCTCGTGCTGGCACCTCTTCCTTCGCTCACAGAAAGCAGAGTTAACATTGACATCGTAGAGTCCTTGCTGCTTTCCCTACAAGTTGTTTCTTGAGACAGGGGTCTTGTTTTTCCAAGAGACACCATATATCTGGAACCATCTGCAGTTACTGTCATACATACAAACAGAGCCTTCACAATCGCTCTGTTACAATATCCAATTTTTAAACATGTTTAAAGAGCAAATATCATACACTGAACGCTAGGGTGGTCACCTTGCTCGAACTAACTTTTGATAGTTACTAGTGCTTAGCTCCTTCTCTGACATTATCAACATGTATAAAATCTCTCATTGGGGAAATTAAAAAGTAGTAAATGGCAACGACTGAAAGAAACTTTGCTACTTTAAACCCTGCATTAAGATGACAAGGCAATCAAAGTTTGACAAGACAAGCTAATTAGTATGCCAGCGATGAAATGTGAAGGATCTCCAGGGGATTGGTTCTCGAAAGTTTTATGTCATTTATCGGGACTTTTTAAAGCAAATGTTGTCAGCTCTTGTGGTGAAATACACAACATCTGAATTTTATTATCTTGATAAATATTGAGGACTACATCCATTCTCTGATTTCCAGTCCTTTTCTCTTTTTCCCCAAACACCTCTGCTTACAACTAGCGGTTGTTCCCTCCGTATACTAAAACCTAGTGCAAAACAGTGCAAGAGATATCAATGCTGTAAATGTTATAAGTGGAATTTTCAAAGATTAGTAAAAATATCCCTCTTTCCTAGAGAGCTTCTACATATCGTATGGCAAAGATATATTTCTTCTACAGTAACTTAAAAAGCAGCTTAGCTTTTTCTATGAAAGTTTTAATATATTTTGTAGTGCCGCATACTGCATCGTGTACCAAACACAGAAAAACAATAGAAGGTGTATACTCAAATGTATGTGTTCTTTCAAACTTTTAACAAGAACCTTGGACATTTCTATTTAAAGTGCCACCTACTTATTACATTGCACTGTAATTATATCACTTTTCTTTCCTCAACACACACTGAAGTTAATCAGCTGTCACAGAATCAGAGTCTGCATCACATACAAATACAAGATTTTCACCCTTAGGAAGGTGAACCATGCTGTTTATCAACATCAGAAAACTTTGCTAACGTGAAGCGACAGCTGTGACAGCATCTTCCCAAATGATGAGCTCACGCACACTCAAAGCTTGGAATATTAGGAAACATAGTAACGCAAATTTAGCCTCAAAATAGTTCCACAAATGCATAGAACCATAATGAGGTCTCAAATCATCTGCTTCTTCTGTTTGTCACAGGCAAAAAGAACGGTTTAACACCAAGAGGGTTTCAAGAAATTCACATTTCCAAATTTATCCAGATGACAATACAGTATTTTGGATTGGTGTGGGGGATGAAAATATCTGCCATAAGGTTGCTCTTGGGCAGAGAGAGGAACTCAAGGATGGATGGAGCAAAGAAATCCCTGTCTGAGAGAGAGGGTCAGCTTTGGAGGGAGCTCCACAGGAACACAGAAGCCACATCAACAAGCAGCCTCTGCCAGTTGGAGGGATAAAGCAAGCTGAAGAGTTGTCACTAAGAAATGGAAAGAGGTGTGAGTTTACCTCATTGCTGTTCTGAGCACCGTAGGTTATGTCAGTGGAAGGGCAGAATTTTATTCTACAGGGACTGTCATTATCCTGGTGAAAGTACTCTAACATTTAGTAAGTCTAAGGCTGTTTGCATTAAGCAGGCTCAGTGAGAAGGATGCACAGAAAGGCCTTGCCTTCCTTCCCTGTAAGCACATCCCTGGAGGGAAAGGTGGCCACCTTCCCTTCTCTTTTGCTTAAGCTCTGTCAGCTTTTCTCAGCAATTACTAAGCAAGGCAAATGACTGTGATCTGTTTGAAGATAATCAGAGTCATATTTTAAGGCCCAGGTGTGCAAGAGACGTTACTGTCAGAAGACATCATCTTAAATAATCTTTTTTCTTCCTCTCTTCCATTCTTTTTCCCTTTCTCTCTTTGTATCTTTCTTTCTCTCTTTCTTTTCTATCCTTCCTTCCTTTCACAGAGGTAGAATTGCAAATCTCAGACATTTCAACTAGGATAACCCCAAGAACACAACGCCCCGCATCCTGGAAAGCACGTTCACAACATGTTGATGGAAAAGGTCATTCTTAATTGCAACAAAGCTGATTTTCTACTAAAACATGCAGGAACACATTTGTACTGAATAAACAATTCTTATTATTCACTAATGTTCGAGTTTCACTATACTTACGATTACACGTATGCTTTTCAATTCTCCCTCAATCTGCTTTCAAGTAAGAATTAAGAACAAAGGAAATAAACATGTTTTGAGGGACTAAGGCTCCTATTTTTCTCACTCGTACAACATATTCATAAAACTTGTACATTTCTAAAGAACTAAGCTGTACAGTTAAAGTCTCCAAGTAGAACATCACTTTTAAAAGGTCAATGCATTGAATGTAAAATGAAAAGAAAAAGCAGAATTTAATAAGGGAAGGAAAAAACATCAAACACAAAAGGTTAATAATCTATCCTTTAAACAAAAAAGGCAATCTACTTTTTCTCATTAAAACCTGACACACAGCACTAACTGAGGAGATTATGTTGTGAAAACATACTGCATCGCATGGTAATGCTTGATCGAGATCAGCAATCAGGAGCAAAAAGAAAGCACTGTTTCGTGATTATAATAGCAAATTCTGGAAGACAACCAAATACATCATCTGGCAGCTCAACAGCTGTTACAGCTTGGTAGTAATACCTTGGCATTTGCTATAAGCTATAACTTGAAAAAAAATGATTTCTCATCTGCCAGATACAAGAAAATGTCCTCCTTTTAACATTTCTGAAGTTTCTTTCACTACAATACCCTGGTATCTAATCTTTTTTAATAATTATTTTACACTTTTTTTTTTTTTTAATCTTTGCTGCTACGTTAACTGGACAACGCTGTGATTAAAAAAAAAAATTAAAAAAAAATTGGATGGAAAAGTATCAAATGCAACCTATATTAAACAATATATGCTCAGCAAAATTCAAATTTGATAACAGAGGATAGTAGATAGCATGGAGTATTCCTAATTGTCCTCCTTGTTCACATTCACAGTCATGATCGATTGGCCATTATTATACGTCATAACTTCCTGAAAAAGAGACATCTCCAAAACAAAGCTCAGTATCTCTCCAGGTGTTTTATTCTCACTTAAACATACTGTTACTAAATCAGAGGCAGTACATGTGCATGTAGACTAAAATACTAATGCTGTGAATTTACAATGCTTATCAAACCCTGCCTTTAAATTACTCCTGGTTATAGGGCAGGAAGAGGAAGAAAGAAGTTTACTGTTGCTTTTATGACAATATGAACTAGTCAAAACATTTGTTTTGGTTGTGCAGTAGCACCCCAAGAAGATCAGTTTTCTAAGCAAACAATATCTTGACGTTGAAGTAAATATGCACCATAACAATAACATGGACTACCTTTTAGTGTTTCAACTATTCTAGTTATTTCAGGGTTAAGTAAAAGCAATCCATCATAAATATTTTAGAATCTGGCATTCCACTTAGATTTCGAAGTGTCATAAACAATATCTCTCAAAAATCAATATTCATGCAGCACATCTATGGGGAAAAGAAACAACAAATACACAAAGGTGGAATAAGCTATCAAAGAGAATTGTACCTTCACGCCTAGTGCAGTTTTCTTGGCCTCTGCTTTTAATCTTGTTGCTCTTAACATAGGTCTGGTTTTCTTATAATCTTGCTTTCCTAGAGCAGAAAAACACATTTATTGAAAATGATGCCAAAAAAGATAAAGAATGTCAGCAATTATCTCAGTTTGAAAGTCAGCTCTAACATTTTGAAAACATCCCGCAGTTCAGCACTTTAAACAGAAGCTGTTTTATAGGACAAGGGGCCCAATCAGAAGAACAGTGTTCCTAAACTCAGATGATGATAGCAACAAGCAAGAGCTGATAAATCAGTGTAGCATCCAAATACACATACTGACAGCCATCCACTAGTACAATGCTTATTAAATTGTTCAGTAAGCATCAGACAGTAAGTAGATTAAGGAGGTTGATGTTTTACCCCTCACTTTTAAATCAAAGCAAAATTTTCACTGTAATTTTTGTTGGTTAGCCACCTCTAATGCATTTATAAATGTGTAATACTTGACATTATGGTAAGTGTAAATGTTTCATCATTGTGAACTGGAGCATTATTTGTGAGCAGCAGAACTCAGAGACATGCAGGTCAATCCAAGTAAGCATTAATAAAAGCATTGTTTCACACCATCTGTTTATAGAAACATGTTACATGGAAACTTCTAGAAGTGTCTTAGATGTGCTTTTAAAAAATTATGAGAACCACCTCTTGCAGCCACTACATTGTGCAGCCAAGTGCTTCAGGACTGAGTCCATATGAAGTGAGTTCAGAGGAGGACATGAGAGTACTTAGAAATGGTATAAATCATTTATCTCAATTTAATAATAAAGAATAAAATACTCAATACCTCTCAGGGATATTTTTGCTATTTAATGCTACCACTGTACTGCACTCTATTAGCAATAGCCTCCCTAAGCCACCTGAAGTCAAGGTACTGATACAGTTAGAAAAGGAGGAAAATAAAAAGAGAAATCTGTAAAGAAACTGCTCAGAGGGGTAGAACCCTAGCATAACTCTTACCTCTTTTTTCTCCCAGTGCATGACTGAATTTCGTACTTTCTATTTTCGAACCTAATCTACATTGCTTAAAGAAGAAACCCAGCGATATTTTCTTTCACCACTAGTTTTACATCTAGATTTCACTACTGTCACATTCAAATCATTTAACCTTTCATCTAGATGCCCAGCATTTCTGTGCATATAACACTCCCATTTAATCAACTAGATGGGGATCTTGAATTTATAAACAACAGAGCAATCTTCAGACTGAGACATTACAGTGCAGTGGTGGAATTCTCCAACATCTGTTGGAAAATAAAGACCTTTTCCAGTGATACCTTAGATTCACTTGTATCTTTGTCCACACTTTCTGTTCCATCCCTCTGCTCTTATCCAATGCAGAGCTCCTCTCTGTGTAGCATATGCTGTTTGCTCTCATGGTCTAATCTCTCCTCAACCCTAGGGATTATATATTGCAATGGTCTCTGTATTATCCTTTGGTCAGATATTATTCATGAAAGACCTGAAATAACTTAGAAAATACGCACTGACAAAAGGAAAAATAACAGAAACCATTTGAAAAAAAAGCATACATCCAAGAAGCCTTCTTAGATAATGGAGTGAAGAAAAGATGATAAAATGACTATTTATGTCTGATTTTCCAATATATTCATCCAGTCAACATATCTCATTTACAGGAGGAGATGACTGCAGCATTATTCTTCAGAAGAGTATCTGATAATAGGACGCATCAGAGTGTTGAGTACTGTAATACTCCTAACAGTTACGGACAGAATTGCAGTAACAACAAAACCAGCTAAGTCACGAGATGAAGTCAGACTGAAAGAGATGTGCCCCCTGTCGCAAAGTACTGCAGACGTACTTTTGCAATGAAATAGTTAAAGAGCTGTCAGAATTTCGTTTATAAATGGCAGGAGTTTATAAGTCATAAAAATTCACTCCAGGGTGAAATTTGGCCTTGGGTATACCCCAGCCTTGATTTTTTTTGTTGTTTCTCTGTTTTGTTTGTTTGGAGCCAACTTTCAATAAAATGATACAGCTGTTCTTACAAACTATAGAAATTTATCCATTTGAGATGTTTTAAGTACGACAAATACCTTCGATTAGAAGTATAAAGCTGACGAGGACTGGGTTCAATTTCAGTTCTCATAATTCACATTTCCTGTTCTCCCACCTGGGGTAAATAAAGCAGGACAGTCAGAGGTTTCCCTTCCAGTGATGCAATGGCATTAGGTAATGAAAACTAGAAAGCACTGCATGGCCCATTAGGGATGAGTAAAAATAGTTACATGCTGTCCCCCATCTACCTTTCCTCTCATTGCCCATTCTCCCTGCTCTTCTCCAAGTACTAACAGTAAAGGTTACTAGAGCAGAGGTAAACACTGTACAGGAGACAGTCTCCCAAAGAAATTAATCAGGAGTACTAAGCCTATTTCTAGCAAAGTGTAAGCTGACTGGTGCTTCAAGCACTCTGGTACTGTCTATTCCAGTTATAGTTAAGACTAGATTGTACTTATCCGAAGAATACTTCCAGACTTATATTAAATCTGATATGAACAACTGCCCCAACCATTATAACAAATAGGCTATTTAAATAATTACTCCAGAGCTGATATTTCTCCAAATCAATTTACCTGTCATTAATCTACCATTCTTCTTTCCAAATGCAAAAGCCAGAGGAAAAAAAAAAAAAGATGGGAGTGAAACAGTCTGAGTCTACCAAGTGCAAAAGTTTAAAAGGGGCATCTGTGGAGTCGTTCCTAATGAAAACCAGATTTAGCAATTGCACTAAAGGACTCTTAAAACATATGAACTTTCTGAGGCCTTGGGAAAGACATCTGCAGTACAGGACTATAAAGAACTCTGAAATGCAGAGTCCTGACCACGTGAACACTGATCATTACCACCTGGAACACAAGCAGAAATAACTAATACTGGCTCCCTATGTTCTCTCTCAGCCTTCAAATTCAACCAGTTGGAGTATGTATATTCACACTTCCAATTTATTACAGTTTTATCTCACTTATCCCGCAAGCTTTGTACATTTATCTGCCAGAGTCCTCAGCTAAAGCTGTTTCTTCTTCCTGGGAAGCGATTGTGAAAACCAGTTAAGATGGACTCAGCAAACAAAGCTCCATTTGTCTGCTCTACCCAATGTCTATTCAAGACAGTCACTGAGCTTTCCTGGGGGAACATGGGAAGTCAAGAAAAGAAGCCAAAATCACATAACTGGAAATTTTCCAGACCAAATCCTACTTTGTGTATTACCTAAGCAAAATCCTTTCCTTTTTAAAAATTTTCTCATTGCCATTATCATCAATTCTCCATTTCATCCGTCAAACCCGCGTACCAGCTTTCCTTTCTTCTTTTTCTAACTACCTCACTGTTATTTATTTATTTATGTTTTGCAAACTCAGCACTTCTTTCCTTACAACTTCTCAAAATTCCATCATTTTCTTTCCATGAACTGGTTCATAATAAGGAAACTATTCTTATTATCTATAGCTGTGTTCTCCCTTGACTGTCTTGCCTCTGGCCGGTTCCTCCAAAGACCAGCTGCAAAGACCACTCATCTTTTCATTTCAGTACTTGAGACTGCCTTAGCCCTTCAGAAGTTCTCCAGAACTCATCTTTCATCCCATCCCTTCGTCCTATCCTTGTTTGCCCAGGTTTTTTTCTATTGTTTCGGTTGCAATGGGATCTCAGTGCCAGCTGAACAGAGCTGCTCCTATTTACAATCCTGTTTTGAAAACTTCCCAGGAGTGGAAACAAAAACTCTTCCATTAGCAGTAGAATTAGTAAAGCATGAAGAGTGAAAGATATGGACTTTTTCAACTCCTAAACTTCTGCGTTGTGAAAAATGTTGGTGCCTCCCACAGAGCAAGTGTTAGGGATTCATACAGCATGCAGCATAAAGTTGTTTCTTTTCAAGATATTAGGATTAAAAAGGTATGCATTTCCTAAGAATTTACTTCTATTCATATTGGAGAAAGAAATTCTACATATCCTCTATTCAGTAATATTAATAACAGACTAGAGATTATCTGATCTGGGAAGTTCTTATTCTTTTTAACTCAGTCTCAAATGATATCACAATTAATGCAAAACTTAAACTAAATAGCAACTATGAGCTAGACAAGTTCATCAAGTTCTGAGTGACCTTTTCTATTTACTCTGCAGAAACATGGTGACATTACCAGGTAGTATGCAGGAGACCATGCTTTGCATACATAAACAAGCTCTGCAACACAAGTAACCAACAATGCAACGTGCTGAACACTGTATTTTAAGAAAACTGATGACAGCTAAGATTTTGTTTAAAGATGCCATTTACCATACAATCTGAACCTATATCGTAACTTCTTAAAAAAACTTTAGATTCCTGACCTTTCTAGATGTCTATTCTGTCAATCTAACAATAGCTCGTTATTGGATTTGAATAACTGACTAAAGACTGCCTCTCTGTTTTTCAATTCATCAGGCTTAAGCAGAAACAGGACTGCATCTTTGGCCTTTGTTGATACTGTTGTCCAAGCTTATTATCATATGAATATCTGGTTATTGTTTTATAAATGTTCACATTTCGGGTGCTCACTGCCTTCTTTTCTCTCAGTAGACTTTACAATATCCACCTTCATTATCATCATGCGGCAGCACTGCTCTTCGCCTGCATTTTCTGCTTTAAAAATTAATGCACTGCTATTTTCTGAATACTGTACTGTGTAAGCTGCTTATGAGTACATTATGCTATCAAGCGAGCACATGCAGAAAAGCTTCCTAAACTGTTATTCTTTCAATGAAAATACAGCTGGTTCTGCTTCAAAGGCACTTCTTTTCACCTGCAAATGGACTTGCTCCTACACTTATTCCTCAATTCATTGTCTTTTATTTGTGTCTGCAAATCTTTAATTGCCTTTAATTAGAAAAAAAGTAAATTCAGTGCTTTAATCTTGCAAATACATTCAATCATAATTCTGTCTGGGATGAATACCAAGTTCTATTCACTGACTGATCTTTATAACAAAGGTATATAAATTTATTGTCCGTTTATATAGACCACACTAATTAAGCCACAATGGAAAAACAAATAGATAAGAGTCAAAATATTTGAAATGAGAAATGTGCAATCTCAATTTAATTACACAAATTATTTGAAGATGAGTTATTTACAGCATGCCAAAAAACCCGACAGATAATAAAATTTGCTAATCAACATTACAGATTTAAAATTCTTTTCAACACTTTCATCATAATTCGTAGCAACCAACAAACTACTGTCTCAAATCTTTCTCTGTTAAGTGTTATAGCCAAAACATTAGTAAGATGTTTTTCCACATAGTAGCAATCCTTTTCATATGTTAAAAGTATTGTTTGAAGCACAATAAAAGCACAACTCCAGGGTAAATTTTAGTTACTGGTAGCTGCTTAACTCAAGTTAAACCTTGTTCTACCTTGAGTGTGCTGCATCTTGCACTTTTGAGAAAAGTTAGGCTTCACTCTATATGAACAAATGCCAGCAATGTACCTTTGCTGCTAAGAAGGCAAACAGTAATTTGGGCTGTAGGTCAATGGAGATGATGCTATCTCGCTATTTGGAACTGGTGAGGCCACATCTGGAGTGCTGGCTCTCTACTACAAGAGAGACTTGAACATACAGAAGACAGTCCAACAGAGAGCTATGAAGATGTTTAAGGGCCTGGAGCATCTCTCCAAAGTGGAAAGGCTGAGAGTTAAGCCTGCTCAGCCTGGAGAATGGTACACTCAAGGGAATCTCATCCATAAATATCTGAGGGAAGGCTGCAGAGAGGACAGCCAGACTCTTTACAGTGGTGCCCAGTGCCAGGACAGGTGACAATGGGCACAATCTGGAACACAGAGGATTCCTACATAGCTCCAGGCAGTACTGCTGTGCTGTGCAGATGCTAGAGAACTGGCACAGGTTTCCCAGAGAGACTGTGGAATCTCCTCCTTGGAGATCTTCAGAACCTGGCTGCAGATCAGCCTGGGCCTCCTGCTCTGGGTGTCCCTTCCGGAGTAAGGATTGGGCCAGGCACAGGTGAGAGCCCAGCCAGCTTCAGCCACTACGGAATTCTATGAAACAGAAACTAAGGCAATTCAATGGGATGTAAAAACAGTTTGCACTTTCAACAGTTCTATAACGTTGCAATAGTTTACTTTTTAATGGGAGGAAATCAAATGTATTTTTTTTTCCAAAACACTGCGGAACTCCTGAAAACCAGACTGTCTCATACACTATTACAGAATTTTTCTTTATGTGCCTTTACTAATGTCAGGAAGGTAGGTGCCTGGCATGCAGAAAGAAGTGTTTTCTTAAGCACTTTGTAACATCACACAGCTCCATAGAGCAACCAATTGCACCCATATCCTAAGATATGCATACCAAAGTGTATGCTTATATCTCTTTGAGAGACCTTAAACCAGTGACTGCACATTCATTGAGTAACAGAATCTGAATTCATTGAAACTCTAATCATACCTGACACCTACATTTTAAATATGCATGCATCATCTATAACATTATGACCTGGCAATTGGAAATAACTATTGGCTTATGATGTTAAAGGAACCTCAGAAAGTGAAATCTGAAAAAAAAAAAAATTCTGGCCTACCCTCAGTTAAAATCAGAGAGCACATCAAACATCAGCAGTAATGATGAGGGTAATCTACCCTTGAGAGTTGGTGCAGGAACTACAGTTCACAAGCATGAAAACAAAAGACTAAGCCCTCAAGAATTTACTATTGTTTTTTGTGCTCTTAATATCACATGGACATATTCAAGGGCCATTCTTTTCCAGAGAAGCAGAAGACAGGCTTTCTTGTTTTTAATTGCTGTGATTACAAATGGAGGTTTTGGAGTCTTAGGTTAACAGGAACACTTTGTTATGTTTTAAGCATACTCAAGAACATGTCTGTAATCATAAAAAGCATGAAAACCCCCCACAGTCGCTCTCTTTTTTATTCAGGTTTAATGGCAGCTCAAATCACTGACCATTTTTCAATCTTGAGAGACAGAACAGCTTGACACTAATAACACATTTGTAAAGGACACATCATCATTTAACACAACATTAAGTGCTCAGGGACAACTTTTTACTGTAGACACAATGTGCTCTGAGCTCAGGGTTGACATTTAATGCTACAAAGATAATCCAACCAGTCATTCATGAGGGGTAAATTAATTTTCAAGCAACTATATTTCAGCTCTAAGCCAACTAGAAGGATGCATTAAAATGAATAAGTTTCTTCTACACTGCCTGCAAGATTAAAAAAAAATAATAATAGTCAAAATATAAAACATCCATAAGCACACCAAAATGTAACCATTTAATTATTGCTACCTTTCCTCAATTCCAGAACTCAAGTCTGGTAATATTTGTTATATATAACATTCTGTCAGGAAGCAAAATCCTTCAGAAAATCCCCCAGAATTTTCTATGATTGTATATATTTTCTATGATTCTATAGTTGCCATATAAACAATATAGAAAAGCATTTCAGAAAATAGATTGTCAATAATGGGGGGAAAAAAGCGTATTTTAAATCAGTTAATGCAGTCACGAAATTTCATTATTTTCAACAACTGTGGAACACAATTAATTGCAAGATCATCACCAAAAATACGAAGTACAGCAGTAAAAAAATTCATGCTTACTAGACACTGTTTGGTGAGCATTTTTCTTCATATATTTCAAAACTAAATGATCATTAAAAAACTTTGTTGAAGTCCAACATAAGCATGCCACCAGATGTGAAAAAGTAATAGCTCCACCTAACAAGGAGCATCTTAAATGACAGTCTTCAATTAACCTTTCCAAGAATCTCTTTAATGTTTCATACACAAACAGACAACTGCAAGAAACATTAAATACCTTTCTTAAAAAGAAATTAACACAATTTGAAACAGATCACTGGGTGAGTGTTCCACTTCCTTCTCCACTTACATAATATATATATGCATGAATATGCACATGTAGTTTTGAGCAATTTTTTGTTACTTTGCTATGGAGCAACTTCCAACACTTGCACTTTCATATAAACAATCATGCTTTAGTATCAGTTCTGAAGTAGAGGAAATAAAAAACAAATTTGACTGCATAGGAGTGAAATACCACATTAATGTAAGTACAAGCCACTCTTTTATCAAAAATTTGATTACACTTGGAAAGTATTTGATTTTTTTTCGGACAATGGAATCTATCATAGCCTTTCTTGGATGAAAAAAAAAGGTGTGAAAAAGGCAGCTCAGTGCATGGCACAAGGGCTGTACAGCTCACAAAGAGCCTTTCTGCCTTTTTGAGACAGGCTGAACCGAGCTCCAACTTGGCTTGTGCTGATTTTATTAACTTTGCTGGCTGCAAGCAGAGGAAAATGTGATATACATTGAACTAAGTGGAAACAGACACTTGGACTTTTGGTCTAAGCTTTCTAGGCAGGCAGACAGAGCAAGCAGCATGGTCATTCCAGAACCGCACAAGGTCCGTGTCTGTTCTTCTGCTCTTTGGAATCTCAACCTCTTGCAGTTTCAGGCTTTAATATATGCTGTCCAAAGGTACACTCACAGTTCACTTAATAGGTAAAAATCTAAACAGAGGAAGATCTACAGGTAGGAGATGCATAGCAAAGGTGAAAGAGTGTCATTATCATCACAGGTACTGACAATACCTGGAAGACCACCTAAAATTCATGACTGACAGACACAGTAACTACAGAATCACAAAAGAATGGTCTAGAAGGGACCCTGAAAAGCTACTTCATTAGTCCCTGCCCTAAGAGAGGATGAATTTTACCTACATAATTCTTGCTGGATTTTTGTCTATGTAGTTCTTAACAGTACTAAAAAACCAAGATTGTACTCTAGCTTCCCCTTAGTGCTTTACAAGCTTTATCATTAAAGCTTTCTTCAGGACCAATGACTAATTTAAATGTCCCATAATGAATTGTTAAAGCATTACTTTTTGTCATATCCACCACAAACTCAGAAGCCAGTTGATTTTATCACTTGCTTTGTTGCATAAGGCTTTTGTAGATTTAATGACTGTCATTGTATTTCTCAAGTCTTCTGTTCTAAAGATTGAAAAACATCAGTTCCTCAGTCCACTCTGTGTCCCTGTTACTCTCTGGATTTTTCATCTCATCTTTGTGCAAAATTGCTATATTCTCTACCTAGGATGGGACCATACAGTCTGTACATAAATGTACAGACTGTGGGACAAGAGGCTAGTGAAAGGGACTGAGGGTCCTGCTTGTTGAACATGAGTCAGCAGTCAGAAGGGCCAACCAGCAAGTTTGCAGATGACACCAAGCTGTGGGGACATAATGGTGGATTGCAAGCTAGACGCAGGCCAGCACTGTGCCCTCATAGCCCAGAAAGCCAACGGCATCCTGAGCTGCATCAAAAAATGAATTACCGGCAGGTCAAGAGAGGGGATCTTGTCCCTCTACTCTGCACTGGTGAGGCCTCTCCTAGAGCACTGCACCCAGATGTGGTCCTCAGTACAGGAGGAACATAAAACTGTTAGAGTGCATCCAGAGGGCCACAAAAACAATTCATGGAATGGAACACCTCTCCTGTGATAACAGGCTAAGAGCTGGGGCTGTTCAGCCTGGAGAAGAGAAGGCTGCAAGGTGATTTAATAGTGGCCTTTCAATATCTAAACAGGAGCTACAGGAAAGAAGGGGACAGACTCTTTAGCAGGGTCTATGGTGACAGAACAAGGGGTAATGGCTTCAAGCTCAAGGAGGGTAGATTTAGGTTAGGTATAAGGAAAAAATCTTATACAGTGAGAGAGGCACTTGAACAGGTTACCGAGTGTTGTGTTTGATGCTCTGTCCCTTAAGACTTTCAAGATGAAGTTGGATAAGGCCATGGGCAACCTGATCTAGCTGTGGTGCTCCTGTTCACTGCAGGGGAGTTGGACTAGATGGCCTTCAGAGGTCCCTTCTATGATTCTATATTCACACATCTCTATTTATCAGAATAAATGGTCGAAAAGACTTGAAAGAGTCGAAGTGTATAGCACCTTCCATAAGATTTGCTTCTGTGTCACAGAAGAAAATCAGACTGGATTGACAAACCACACTGGATGTTACTTTCCCCCTCACTGTGCTTATAAGACACTACATGTCCCTGTCCTGAAGGGTGTGAAAGATGAGGCAACTTCATTCAATAATTTATGAAGATTATATGTCCCATCTGTTTGACTGTTATTGTGATGTTGGCTGTATAATTACTAGAGGTTAGCTCCAGTAAAAGCTAGCCCATCTACAGGCAGGAGGGTGGAAAACTACTGCTAATAGTTACCCACTGAGAGCACTTAAAGATAATAAAGGAAAATATAGATACTGATGACCAAGTCAATCAATTCAGCTGCCCACAGCAAAACATATCCATGTCACTGATCCTCCACAAAACATCTCTGTTCTCTTCACTCCCATGACTACATAGCCAGACATTTCCCCCACTGTCTTTACATAAAGTTACATTATTTTGAACCTTACATAAAACAAGAGTGATTGAGGTCACAGTAGAAGTTAAAGACTCCCTATTGGGAAATTCCCCCACCCCCCAAAAAAACAATACCAACATGCATGTAAATGATTCTGAGATCCCAATTCAAAGGAAAGCAATAACCCATTTTTTCTTTCCCCGCTGAAGAAAACCTATTCAACACTGAACCAGAAAGAAACATCCAAATCACAACTCTGGCAATAAGTTTAATCTTAGAACATGTGAACAGGATCAAAGAAATCACTGCCTAAAAACTGTTTTCAGTACTGGTAATTTGAAATTTACTCCAAGTTATTCTGGTGTATATCACGCTAGTGCCAGACAACATCAGTGAATTACTTAATAGAGTGGCTGCTGAATAAGCACTGCAACATCACCATAAACTGTAATATTAAACCATTCACCCAAAGGGTCAGTGGTGCTTCAAAAGGTCAGCAGTGTTTTTCTCTCCTGCTACAGTTAACTCCTCACTACCTGACATGTTCAACCTTACCAGTCGATTGTGGCCTACCCCTGAGGGACATCACAGTGAGGCTGGGGCACCACATGTACCTGGAGTCACCCCTTTACCCCATGCCCTTGCCTCTTTCACAAGCACTCTCATAGGAGCCACATACCTCCCTAGCCATGCCAGACCAGACATACTGCTGTGGGACTTTGCTTGCAGGAGGGATGGGGGTGGCTATCGACAATAGGAAGGACATAATCTGTCAACCACAGCTTCCTTTTCCCCAGATGGAAGAGAAATGGCTTGGAGAAGCACAGAAAACCTAGTAACCTGGGGAACGAACCAGGTCATCTGATAAAGAGTACAGGAATCTATTGAAGATATCACAGTTGCATCCTTGCCTAATTTAATTTTAATTTTTGTTTATCACACACAATATCTGAGGATCAAATTCAATCATTGAACCATATTTCTGATTTTACAAAAAACAAAAAAGCCTTGTGAAAAAACAACAAACTTTGTAAATCAAATCACACTATGGCCCAGGAACAGAGACTCAGAGAATGTACAGCTAAGGAGACACTTCTCTCTAATCCCTGCTCGGTGAAAATCTCTTTTAAACTTAGCCTGTGCCATGGTTGCCAAGATTAAAAGCGTTCTTTGCTTCAGAACGACTCACTGTTAACTCATCACTTGTCACAACCTGATAAAGAAAAGCTTCCCATTTCTGAACCAAACAATACCTGGATTTGGAGGCAGAACTTGTGGGTAATGGATTAAAATTAGAGATTGAGTTTGAGATTCATGGATTTTATGTAAGAAAGGAGAAGCTGCAAGGTCAGAAGGAGACATTCTATGAACACTCACAGCCAGATCACACACCAGGGACAGAGACCCAGTCTATAAAGGGGTAGAGTGGAGAAAGGAACTAAAGGCATGTGAGTGAAGAGACTTGCAAGAGATCAAGCACCAGAAGAATGTCTTAACTCTTGATCCACTGTCTTATCCAGTGGATAATGCTTTACTCAGAATTGAAAATAAATTGGATGCTGTCTGCCAAGATGCAGTAATTCCTTACTAGTAAGTCATATCATTCTGGACCAGCTGCATATTACAAGACCATCCCAAAATACAAGTTGCAATTTATTAATTCTGCCTAAGTAAAAGGTTTCCAGTAATACTGTCGGCATTTGCAGTTCTCACTTCAGTGAAGCATACAGCAAAGGATGCTTTGTCAGACCTATATATCACTGTCACTCCAGAAGTCAACACACTGACAGTCTTAGCAGAGGTGGATGTTACAGGATACCGTGAAAGTGATTATGTAAGATGGAAAAGCAGGTTTTTGGAGTCTCACTCCAGCAATGCAGAAATCAGAGGCTTTTAATGGAATTAGTGGAAAAGGGAACATCTCTTGTATGCATCACCATTATCCCCTGGGATCCTAAAATTACTTGTGAGGAATAATCTCTCCAACTCACTCATAATTTTAGCACTCGTAAGAACCACATATCTTCAGTTCACCCATAATTTAAAAGTCTTTCCTTCAACAGAAATATCACCTGACAGGTCTTAACTAAAAGTGAATGACAGCAATAGCAGCTTACTTGTAAGTGTAAAGGAAATGCATATTTATGAGCACCCAGAGTAATGGTTTATGGACTTCAGAACTCAAGGTGTAATAACACCTTAAAGGCATATTAGAAGGCACAATTTGACCTTCCAAAGCCAATCCAGGCTATAGACAGTAGTGAGATCCATCTCTGTGTTAAGATGCTGAAGTCTGCTAATACAGAAGAAACAGCAGAGAAGCCCAGCTGACTTTTACATTTCTCTTTATTTTTCCAGACTCACCATTCCAACCTTTTCATTTCCCTTCATGAAGGCTTGTGGATGAGGAACTGTAGGTGAGTGTGCAGTGTATGAAAACATGTAAAACAATGGCATCTTATTCCTGCCTTATAGGAGAATATCTTCTATCTGTTCACAAACACTGTACTCCTTGATATATGAAACAGATAGATTTTACCTCACACCTTCTCTTCAAGCATAAAAATTTGTCAATTAACTGAAATGCTGTAATCTTTCCAATCATTCCACCATCAGAATGACGGTAATGAGTTTATTTCAAACCTTTCGATTTCATTTCATCATTATTACCAGAATCAGTCTTCTTTTGATTAATGAATCAAGTCTATTTCAACAATAGTTTTATTCTGAACCTCACTACATCATGAGCAATTTAAATAACGAAAGGCATGTATTAGGCCAGTTTATTTAAAGAAGCAAATCATCATATTTGTCAAAAACTTGATTCCATAGGAAGATCTTTTCTATGTTGCCCTTTGTAGGAAACATAAAAGCTGGAATAAGAGCTGAGGAAAACAGCGTACTGTCTGGAAAAGTATTGTGTTAAAGCAGATAAAGCATGGAGCTGCTTTCTACTCCTGGATGTTCTGTAAAATTATTGTATAACCCTGGGAAATCTCTTTGCCTTGTAAGACTTTGGTACTCATCAGAATCGCTGAGATTCTGATGTATTTGTGTAATAGGAGTGAAAAGCACTTAGGAGTGTTATCTATTAGAGATGATTCTCTGATGGCCTATATTAATTTATTTTAAAATATTTTAAAATTGCATTTACAAATATAATGAGAAACAATTAAAATGTACCTGAAGAAGTAACCAAATCTTCTACTGACCCTTGAAGTCAATTTCTTATTCATTAAGAATGTGTGATAAATATTTATAAACCCATACACAAAGCAATTTCAGTTTCTGGAATTAAAAGCATACAAAAATACTCTAAATTGAAGAGAAAATTAACTTTTAGCTATGCTTGCTTCCTCTTGGACTCTTAGTATTGACAGTGGTCTCAACACAAATGTCCTACATAACCACCGCTCCCTCTCTTTTTCTTTGCTCATTAAGTCCCTTCATGTAGAGTCATCCTGTCTAGTGGGTGACACAGGATGCAGAATTTCACCACAGCACCGTTACCTACCACGCAGCAATTCTATTCATTTGTCTTTTCAGGGTTAGGCCTGACATGCAGCACCAGCAGAGACTCCTCCACTTCCCATAACAGGGTGCTCCCAACAGAGAGGACAAGGCATTGCTCAAGACCGATGAAAGAGGTTATTTGTAAAGCACCAGAACAGTTCTCTATTAACATTCCTCCCTCTGATTGATTCTTTAAGCATACCAGTAGGGACACATTTATTATACATAGCACGCAGAGTGAAAAACAGTCAATGCATTTTTTTTTTCATAGTCATTTTTTAGATCCTCCCAGTTTAGAGGTTTGTCTCACACTCAGAGTGGGTTGTTTTTGTGAATGTGTTGTTTCATAGATAGATGGATACAGATACACAGAAGAAAACAAAGCCACACACCCTCCCCATGGCCTGTTTTTGAACAGTTCAGTTCCTCAGAAGAAAAGAGACACAACTTCAGTTCCAGTAACAATGCAATCCTTATGACAGCCATGCTTTTCCTAGGCTGAGGGAAAAGACAGTGGATCTGATTATGCCAGGCTCTAAGAATTTAGCAAAGGGATTCTGCATATGCCAAACTGAGGTTACTAAATTATTAAAATTACTGCAACTAAAATTTGACTCAAATGTACACGAAACGGAGATTTTCATATAATTAACTCCTAGTCCGCTTGGTGCAAAATCCAAAGGTTTGTCAGAAATACAGTGCTAATTTTATGCTCATGTTCTAACCACTGTAACAAAGCTACAGAACATGGAAAAAGGATTCACTGACGATTCACTCTGTGGCATGCTTTATTCTCTATTGTTTTGTTTTCCCCATAGAAATAACAGAAAAAAAAATCCTTAGCCACCCATCTAGCTGTATTTTTAATATAGATAGATACTAACAAGTGCAAAAGAAGGCACTGAAAAGTCCAAGAATAAACATAAAGTTGCCTGCTCCTAACATAAACCAGAACACAGAATTCCATTTTACGATAATGTATGCTGTTCAGAAGCCCCTTCCTCTCTCAGTAGCTAAATAAATATGAATGATAAAACTCATTGATCAAGTCATGTGATGTGCAGTAAATGAGGCAAGGGACCAATGGAAGATGACAGATGTCTTTATGGTTACGATAATAGATGAGGACCAGAACATCTCTTCCTCTCTCAGCCACATGTTTTGTGTATCACCTTGGACAAGATATTTACATACCAGATTAGTCTTCCTTCTTCTTTGTCAGTAGAAGTGCAGAGATTTTACAGAGTAAAATCAACATGCAGAGTAAAATCAACATATAGAGTAAAAACAACAACCTTTCCTGAAGACCCTGAGGCCAACATCACCTTCCTCCATCAAACAGCAGCCCTATCTGATTCATTAGTGACCAACAATTCAAGCAAATATATGCACCTGAATCTCTTCCTACACCAGGGATTTTACCCAACTATAACCCGTCAGTCAATAATTTCCACCTACTCTAGACATTAGAAGTGAAGGTTTGCAGTGCCACATATTACTGGTGTGTAGTTCCATGATCAGAGTAATATTACGCTGAAGATTCCAGAAATGTTTAGTGCTGCACACCCACATGAATTTCATTTAAAATGTGATTAACTAGGTTAAAATTATTCTTGGTAAATGACTGATTTTGCACATGCTATTCAATAAGTAAATTGATGATTTTTAATTCTGAAGGAAAACTCTATATAAAAAAGGACTTCAGTCAATTAATGTATGCAATGAATATATGAATGCCTTTGTATTACCATGCCCTTATTCTACAACCTTCAGACTCTTTCCAAACTCATCCTATTTAATTACTGAAAGAAATAAATTCTCAACTTCCTTAACAACCTACAAATACAATGTGACTCTCTCTTCTGTCCCCTTGGAGATGAGCTATTTGCTATATATATTTGGTATAAACCATTTTTTTCTCTCCCACTGACATTCTGTGATGACAAGAATGCCCGAATCACATCCTATTCCTGCAGTGGGACATGACACAACAGCTAGGGCCAAGGGGTAACATAGGAAAGTCTAGTCAAAGATGTATCTTGGGACCTCTGAAGAAACTGCATACTGTAATGACTAATAGTTTCTCTCTCAGCACTGTCCTTCTACAAAATAAAGTACAGAAAAAGCAGCAACAGCAAATGCACCCCGTAGCTATTAAAAAACAAACAACAATCAGTAAAGATAATGCTGTGGAGATGCTTTAATAGTTTCACGACATAACGTTGAGAGTACAAGTACTAAATATAAAAGGTAATGGTACCACAGAAATGTATCTTTTTCCTCCATTTCTCTTTTCCATCCCAGATTTTCAGCATAAATTTCATATTCACTTCAACAAGAAGAAAAAAATCTTGTGAAATTCAAAATTATCTTTGCAGAAATTTTGATTTTGGTTGAAATAACCAGTATTAATTTTTCCGCAAGTAAAACTACATGCAGAAAGTTATGGTAATCCTTCCAAATGCATTTTCGAGCTATAAATATCTCAGAAAGCTGCTCTACTTCACAGTAAAACTTTGTCCATATGGAACATATGACTAGAAAGGACTTTGTGAACTACTGAAATCCAGTACTCTGTTACTGAAAGTACTCATATCATTCAGTCTTGTTCCAAACTGATCACAGGAAACAATCAGAAAAAAATCTAGAGCTTTTGTTTGCTTGTTTTTTTGTCCTTAGCACTACAAGTAGGACATCAACCAAGAACTTCAGTCTTCTGTTGGTAAGAAATTTCCTTCTGATTTCTAGCTGTATTTCTTTATGGAAAATTTATATTCATTTATAGACTGGGTGCATATAGACTTTTCTTCGTGTTACTCCCAAAGCATTCACTGCAAGCAGCCGTATTTATTTCAGCTTGTGTTTGGCTAGGCTAAGCACGTTGACTTAAAAAATGGTTTTATTTTCTTGGTCACCCTGGTAGGTCTTTCTTTACCTCTCTTTCTTTCAATTCATCTTTCAATTCAACATGGATGAGCAAAGCAGTATTCAATACTTCCACCACCAGTGCCCTATCCAATAGCTTCAATATTTCTTTTCTCTACTTTAAATAAACGCGATAAAACACATGTGTTTCAAGATTATACTTTGAATGATCATTGGAAACAAAGAGACCTTTCCTCTAAGATTTCTGGCTGATGAGTTCACAGCATTGGTAATAAGCTGATCATCAAAGCAAGGCCATGCCTTAAAATAATGATACAGTCCATCCTGTCACTCCCAAAAAGCAAAGTCTGACACACGCCATATCACGAGGTTTCTGTTTCTTTATCAGCTCAAGCAAAGGATGGTAGCAGGCAGCTCTGAGAATGTTTTCTGTGCTATGACTTTATGCCAGCACCATTCTAAGTAAATAGTCCCTGTGTTTTAGAAGCAAACAAGAATAATCACAGAGAATGTCAGAATAATTCAGGTTAGAAGGGACCTCTGCTGTAGCCAACTGTTCAAAGTCAGGCTAATTTCAGTTAGTTCTTGTGGATAAGGCTTTTACATGTGCTGAAAAATCTCCAAAGCTGGAAATTCCACAACTTGTCTGGGCAACCTCTACCAGTGTCCGGCTTCCTTTATCACAAAACTTCCAAAAATTATTACTAAGCTATCAACAAGCACAGTTCTTTGACACTATAGTGACAACAGATGATAAGAAAATCATCAAGCAACATAACAAGACTTTCTTCACCCTCATGGACCAGATTTTCCTCTCCCTTACAAGGAAGAACAACTGAAATAACTTTGCTTAGTTCAGTAGTTCAATTTCTATCCCAAACTTCCACCACGGTAAAATGCAGCCTTCTAACCATGGTGTCTTGACTGTTGGAAGTGTTTCTCTTTCATCTAAAAAACTGCTTTAAAAGTATTTGGATAAAGCAAAAGGCGAAGACGATTCTTCACGAACAGTTTTTCTTTCTTTCTTTATCCACAGTTGAACATTTTATTCTCCCTCTCTAAAGGGAACATAAAATCACTTCCCTTTTTGACCCTTTCATGATGATTACTCATTAGAATTTGATAGCTTCCTCTAAAGAAACACAGCAGGTCAAATTTGCTTTTTCCATTAAGCTATTTGGGCAAGAAATCTTCCGCATAATATATGCTACGTGGTCTGTGGCTTTCCAAGCTCCCTATCAAGATACACAGAGCCTCCTCTGCTGCAGACAGGAGTCTGATTTTCTTGTACTTCTACCAATTATTTCCATCTGGTATTGTACTTAACAGGTTGAATTTCTGAGACACTTCACACTATGAAGTATGTTAAGGACTGTAACTTCAGTTCTATTTGATCTGCAATTTATTCAATGTTTCTCCCTGTACACTTCATTCTAGTCTGCTCTGTTCCCATCTATTCCAGAAAAGACACATATGACTGCAGTTTAGCTTTTCTGGAAAAGTATTTCTTCAGACAGATTCTCACTAATAATAATTTCATTCTGTTTCTTTTTCATATGTACTTTATGTGAACATTATGAAAAAGGCTGTGCCAAAAAAAGAACCACATTTAGGTCTGGTGGTGTGCCTTTTGCATCTATGAAAGACAGTATCACTACGTTCAGTGTACAATACCTCAAAATAACAGATGGACTGAAATTATAGTATTTATTATTCATAATATAATTCATCAAGATCTAACCTATAGACATCCTCAGACTGAAATAAAAAATGATTCCAAGAAAACAGAGGAAAGCCCACATGGAAAGCTAATTTTTCTTACACTATTTCCTGATCTGCTCAATGTGCATATTAAATGGAATAAAAGCTTTTGCTAGACTAACTTGAGCTGTGGTTTGGCTTTACAGTATGTTCAACAGCAATGTTGGTTTATAGTATTTGTTGGCCAGAGTTCTGGCATGTGGCTCAGTCCCTGCAGTATGCCATCCTGCTATTCAATTCAGTTGCATTCAGCCAAATGACAAAGCTGATCAGGGAATTCATTTGACTGAAAAACTGTCCAGCACATCTTTTTCTTTGAGCTGGGTCAAAACAGCACTCAAACAGCTGCACCATCACAAATGATGTCAGAGTATACAGCGTGACATGGGAACAGGAACAACTAGCACCTTAGGTAGGTGCTGCTAAAGGTCACTTTGTAGTGTTAAACTGTACACTCTGGCTATCTGTTTGCAGGTGTACTGATATATTATATAATACCAGTAGGAGCTGGAATTCAATTGTTGGCACTATCAAATTGCTAGGACAGCCCGTGGTGCAGTTTGAGCCCAAGGAAATAGCTCCCAAGCAATTCTTGTAAATGGTTCAAGAGTCAAGATAGGCTTGAAGCAACTCCCAGGAAGCAGCCTACAAACTACCATTCCATTTTATGGATAAAACAGTTTAACAGTATGGTCAGGGGTGTTTGATGCCAGTTGGCATCTGTGGCATATAGCAGTCCCAGGTTTGTTTAACTTGTAACTGCAGACACTAATGACTAGCCCATACTTAGGCTTTTCACCTGTTAAAATAAAAACCCACAGAGATTATTATAATTCTTCAGTCGACAACTCAAAAACTCCTTGAAGAACACATTTGTATTCTACCTTAACTTAAAACTTCCTCCATCTCTATCTACAGTGATATCAACTCAAGGTTCCTTAGGCAAGGTCAACACATTCTGTCTATTTTCGGAACTGGCTCGGTACAAGCCAACCTCAAACAAGGTGATGCACTGCCACAATTCAGAGCATCATGGTCCAGTTAATCAGAATCACAGAATCATACGATCATTCAGGTTGGAAGACACCTTCAAGATCACAAAGTCCAATCACCAACCTGATCTGCTGAGTCCCACCACTAAACCGTGTCCCTCAGTGCCAGGTTCATGTCTCTTAGATACCTTCAGTGATGAAGACTCCACTACAAACAGCCTGTTCCAATGCCTAACAATTTTTTCAGTGAAGAAATTCTTCCTGACAACCAATTTAAACCTCTCCTGATGCATCTTGAGACTATCTCCTCTTGTCCTATCTCTTATCGACTGAGAAAAGAGACCAACACTCTCCTCGTTGCAATCTCCTTTCAGGTAATTGTACAGACGTCACCTTAGCCTCCACTTTTCCAGACTGAACAGCACCAGTTCCTCAGGCTGCTCCACTCAGCACTTGTTTGCTAGTCCTTTTGCCAGCTTCATTGCTCTTCTCTGCACAATTGGTACTGCCAAGATGCAGGCCAGAACATGCAAAATGTTCAATGGGTCCAAAGCTGAGAGATTTAATACAGATTTAATAATTTAATTAAATACTTGCAAGAGCTACAGTGAATCTGGGTCGCTCTCTCATCACTATGCCATAACCTTGAGCTGAAGGGACCATGCCTAATGCTGAGATACACTGCTTGCTTCCATATGCTAGTTCATTATCCAGCTCCTCACTGTTTTGACTGCCAACAAATAATGATGTTTTTCAACACTCCTCCGCTAGGAACTGAATGCACAAACATCACATCATAAATGCCACCCAACATCTGCCAGGCAGTTACCATCTTCCCATGACTATCACCTAGGCTGAACCTAAACAAGAGATTTAGTGAGGAGCTGTGTCACATCCTGTTACCTATTACCCGCTAAATCATCCAAACCCCAATTCTGACAAACATGACGGCCCACGGGCATTTGTTTAAAATATCATATGGAAAATTAATTCTAACAAACAAAGCATTCTAAATTCACTGTTACTTTTTAATGGAAAATCAAAAGTCACGGGTATAAGCGCTGCTACAGAACTTTTAGCACCACTGCAGGCATTGCGATAAAGACATCTACAGAATATAAGCTAAGGAAAAGGCAGACTTTTTAAAACTTTCACTATTTAACAAGATTATATTGGATGCTACGAATAAGTTTTTTTTCACAATTAGGGCTGTAAGGCATTGGAACAGGCTGCCCAGAGATGCAGCAGCAGACATTCAAAGTCAGGCTAGATGTGGCTCTGAGCAACCTGCTCTATCTATAGGTGTCCCTGCTCATTGCAGGAGAGTTGGACTAGATGACTTTTAATGGTCCCTTCCAACTCAACTGGTTCTATGATTCTTTGATTCTCTGAACAAATAATCAATACTTTTGAAAATATTATTTGATATGTGAGATATTTTAGAAGAGTATCAATAGCTTTGCAGAGCAAAATATATTCAGTTGGTCTTACGGTCAATAGGTTATCTATATAGCTGGGAAAATTGATTATAAGATTTCAAGCAAAATATTTCAGAGATTATTACAGAGGTTAAACAACAGATTAGTGACTTGCCTTATATATTATCTGTAAATTTATAAAATGCAACAAGAGCACTCAGAGCAGAGTATTTGATTTCCTCCATTCCACTTCTCATTGTATAACTGTTCACTTCATGGTGCTTTGCTGTACTGATCCAATTACTATATGACTGAAACATCTCAAAATAACTTTGAATGTGTGAATATTTTCAATAGTGCTTATTTTTGACCAGCCTTTATCATCAAGTAAAAGATAGTTGCAATTTCTGTATCTCTAACTCAAATCAAGCAACTGCCTTTTTATATTTTCATTCAAGCAGTTTGAGATCACTTAGATGATTCTCCTGCTGCCTTGTTATTTCATTTCCCATCCAACACTCAAAGCTTGCAAGCTATACGTAGAACTTAGCAAGCCCATAAATAATTCAAGATCTTAAAAAGTGAAATAAAGCTAGTTCCTAACTTCTTTCTTTCAATGCAAGGGATGACATAGAAGCAAAAGCTCCCACTATAATAATAATATTTTAATACACATAAGCTACACAAATCCCTGTTAACATACAATTAATGGACCACTTGACAAACATCACCAGTATGTAAAAAATCATTACAAATTCATTCCGTAGAAGCCAGACAACTGTTCTGTGGTCATGCTTACTCAGAACACAGACATCTACCACACTTTTTAATGGTCATAAATAGGTGTAGTACCAACTGAATTGCAGAGAGCACATGCTGAAGAATAACAGCCACTCCTGACGAACTTCTTGAAAGGAAAATAATTGAATCAAGTGGATTTTATGCATATCTCCTCCCTCCAATGCCCCCTGTAAAGCTCACCAGCCCTCTTGCTGCCTTCACTTCTGCTAGTTCAGACAATACAACAGAGATTTAACAAGCCCTCCATTGTGGGACAATGGCGGGGCAAAATCTATCTGCGCTAAATAAAAAGAGCACAACTTGTGGCGCTGTAACTGAAGACATGCAGTTACAACTACTATGCATTACGTTCACCTTAAACATCTAGCAAGAGCATCTGTGCAAGAGCATGCACTGACCATTTCATTCTTACACCTTCTGCACTGCTGCCTAAAGACGGAATAAGAGCAAATCAGGTTTGCAGTTCATTGCTCAACTCTCCTTGCATTATATTGACATATTATTACTTGGAAATTTAAGCACATGCACCAGATGTAGAGAATGCATACATAAATGTTGTACACATCGAAAAATGATGTCTGAAACCTTTTTTTAAACGCATGTCTCAGTTAGATTTACAGATTCACATTCGCATATGAGTACTTTGAAGTCTAACCTTCATGAATATGAGCTAAGATTTTCCAAGACTGGAACAAGAATTTCTAAAACTGTTAAACTACTCTGCTTTTGAATGTAATATAGATGTACTTATGTGTCTGCAGAAATTTTTATGTATTTTCAAGAGGATGCAAAGCGGTTGTTCTAGGATGGTTTTTGACTGCAAAAATGAATTCACTGAAGAATGGATGAAGCAGCTCAGAGTAAGTACAAACACAAATATGCATCACTGCAAGATTCCTGTAGACACTGGATACCTTACAGGAACTGCAAGTGCTTGAAATAACACTGTACTGAAATGCATCTCATCAGTTGGAAACAGCATGTCAAATTTCACTCTCATTTGCACCTACAAAAAATAAAATCGTAGCGACTCCACTGAGTGAAATGGTGATATGGCTGGTGAGCTCAAAATAAGAGCAGACTAGGGGTTTTCATCTTATACAATGAAACAACTGTAGTACAAATGTATAGTAGAAGTAGTATAATCAAACAAGTTCAAAGAAATAACAGGGATTTACTGTGGAGATCGGATAGGAGCCAAGTGAGTTAGATTCTCCTGTGAAGACAGGTTGAGAGAGTTGGGAGTTGTTCAGACTGAAGAAGAAATTGCCCTGGGGAGACCTCATGATGGTCTTTCAGTATCTAAAGCGAAAGGGAAATGAGAAAATAGTTGTAAAATAAAAGAGGGAAGGTTTCTATTGAATATAAGGAAGAAATATTTTACTCAGAAAGTGATGAGGCATTGGCACAGGCTGCCTAGAGAAGTTGCTGATGCCCCATCCCCAGAGGCATCCCCCAAGGCCAGGCTGGATGAAGCTCAAAGCAAAATGGTCTTGAGAGTGGTATCACAGCATGGCAGAAAGGGGCTGGAACTAGATTTTCTTTACGGTCCCTTCCAATCCAAACCATTCTATGATTCTTTGTTTCCCTGTCTTTGACCCTCACAGCAGACTCCACAGCACATATTGGGTTGCCACCTCCCCTCCAGTCCCTGCACAGTAATATCCACACAAACACAACTACATATCCACATTTACAGTCACCTTCTATGCTCTCAGCCAAAGCAATAAAATACAGCTTTACTGCTTTGGACTTTAAAAAATAAGTGATTGCATACCATATGTGCATAAAATCCATCGTCAACCTTCACAGATCATGTTAAAAACATCCCAATCAACACAAAATGCAGATTACATTAGCACAGCCAGACCAAGTTTCACTTCATAGCAGTGTTTCCTTGAGCTGCTCTTTAGTTTCTGAGAAGTGAAAACTGAAGTGAAAGATGCCATCAGTGACTAAAAGATATAGCTTAGTTTTTGCGACATAGAAATTCATTTTCTGCAGCACCCCTTCCCAAACCAAAGACTACACATGGTATCCAGGGCATATCACCATAAGGTACCAAACTCAGCATAGGAAAAGAATCCAAAACTTTCCATGTTCCTACATTTAGTAAAAAGAGAGGGTTTTTTCCTACTTCTCTTTATTCTGCGTTTAATAGTATGCCTTTATCAGAAAAAAAAAAAAAAGACTATAAATGTAACATTCCATATTCAAGAGAAAAAAACAGATGGAAACTATCTATTTCTTAGGTGGTTTTTCCATCTTAAATAAACTCTAGAAGTGTTATTCCTCCTTAAAATCAGTCAAAATAGCATGTAATTATTTCTCTATCTTTCCCCCAGTAATCAGCTGACTGAAAACAAACATGGAAAGAAAAAAGACTATTTAAAAATGCACATTGTGTAATTTTCATGCCACTGACATCAGTCCTGCTGCATATCTGCCTGTCATAAGCAAGAGCATTCTCAATTATCCAAATGCTGCCTTCTAGTCCTGTGCCTTCTCCGAGCAGACAAAAGAGACAGGAATTGCTGTTTTGTGACAAACAGTGCAATTTTAAAACTTTCAGCACAAATTCAGTCCAAACTTTTATTTATTTATCTATCTATTTATTTATTTCCGCTGTTGCTGTTGTTTCAAAAGTGAAACCTAAAACTTTGATGCTGGTAACAAACATCTCCTGATCCAAAACAAACAAACAAAAAAATTGCACTTCAAAATATGCAATGTATTTCAAAAGAAAATATCAAAACATACATGTTTTTTTCTTCTTGAGTTGAAAAGGAAGGCAATTAGATTTGAGTACGCATGGCATTATTCATGGTAAGGAAGGCAGAGGAACACTAACGCTATTAAAAAACACCAAAAATGAACAATAATGGAGAACAACAAAGGTGATGTGGCAGACAGTAAAGGGAGAGGTTTCCTTTTAACAGTAGGGCAGCTGGATATGGCAACCTGAGACGGACTTCTCTCTGGAGACAGGGAGGCAACAGGTCCGTGATTTGACCTGAGCTGATGCCTTGAGTTGGGAACCTCAGATGCTGCTGCTACTCCCATTTTGCTCATCCATTTCTCTATACCCAACTCCTTTCATATCATCAGTACAACCATGTTACCACAAATAATTCCTGAGGATGCCAGGGAGGGTGGGACCATCCTCTATGCAGTCATACCACTGAGGTATTCTGTGCAGGAGCCTGGTATTACCTCAGGTGTTCACCTGGTCACAAAAGCTCTTCTCCATCCTATCAAGAATATAACCCTTAACACCAAGAGAAGGTGCCTTTCTTTAGGACATGTCTCCAGTTCCCCATACTCAGGATTTTAGAAAAGGGACCACTTCACCCACTAAGCTGTGGTCGCAGAGGTTGATAACCTCTCTCCACACCAGAGTTTCCTGGTCTCCCACCCTTTTCCCTTCATCACTGTATGATTCTGTGTGCGTTACGCCCCAGAACACCAGCACAACCAAGCCACAGTGCTTAGTCTAGCACCTTGTGCTTTCCAAGATAAGTTAACTTATTTTCATTCATAAATTTCACTCCCTCCCAGGGGCCATGCAGGGCCTGGCTTACCCCAGAGCTCCTTGCCTACATGTGTTACAGGCATGCAGGATCAAGACAGCAAGTCCATGGATACAGAACAGACAATAAACAGACCTCACAGTCTACAAATTGGATGTTGAATGATTGGCAAACAACCTCGCCTTATGAAAAATTATGTTACAGCAACACAATAGTACTGTGAGCCAAAAGTATGTCTATTCCTGATTTGTAGACCAGGTTTTAGTTATACTATAATCCTCTCAGTATGCCTGCTTAGGATCCCACAATCACACGAGTCATGAGCACTACCCACAAATCCTGCGGTTCCTCTGCCGAGCAAGTGACACACCAGATGAAGAAGGATGGAAAATATACATGTGGAATTGTTCTGGGAACTTAAAGCACACATAACAGTAAACAAAGCAAATATGGTGCAAAACCTGTTGCTATTTTCACAGCATTTGTGAAGCAAAGCTACATAGATGCCGAAGGATGCATGCTTCTTCACACCTCTCCTTCAATCCCATCAAGTTAAGCACAGCAGCACAAACAGCAGCAGGGATAAATAAATGTTGTGCACCATTTGCTGCTGCATCACAGGGGTGTATACTGTGCATGCTCAGGTATGTGTTTGTGCATGGCAGAGACAGATGAAAAAAGAGCATTAAAATGATTTTTCCTCATGATTCTCCTAGAGCCTGGGCTGCCAAAGGAGACTGAGCACACAGTCACTTCCATGGTATTTTTTTTTCCTCCCTATTTTCTCTAGGCACGGTCCAAATCAGTTGGAAAAGGATGCTGCCATCCTCCGCCCCACTTAGGGACAGTCTTCAAGCAGCCAGCACCAGTTTGTTCTGATAGGAAAAACCTCCCTCTGCTCCCTGCACTGTTGGCCACAGGGGCACTTGCTAAACAAGAGGAGCTACAGACAAATTTTGGCTGGTGGAGGGTGAGGTGGCTGGAAGCCAGTTGATGGAGACTACATCAGTCTTTATTCTGGGGAAATCCTCAGAAAGCAAAAAGCAACTTCTAAAGGCTCATCAGCAAAGAAAACACAGGCGACCTTGTACTCATGAAGAAGAAAGGCGTAACTGAGGAGATCAACATGAACTTAAACCATGGCATAGGGCAAACATGCGGCATGCTGAATGGAAACACAGAACAAAAAAGAAAGCTTGGAATAAAATGAAATAAAAGATCTGGTTTTAGTTCAAATTACTTTACTAAAAACCTAATTGAAAATTGTGTTGAAGTTGACATGACTTTTTGACATGTTCTTCCTTCAAGACTGCATTTTCAATCCAAAAAGAAGGTATTAAGAATGTTTCAATCTGGCTACCATCCATTCAGCAAGGTTAGGAAACAGTAAATTATAAGCTAAAATTAACATGACAACATTGGTCAATAAAAACTAGTCATTTGGCCAGCAGCTATCACAGTACTTTCAAGAATCCATACACACTGAACATCTGGAAAGGGAGGATGGCAATCAAGACTAATACATAGGTTTAGAACTATAAATAGGCTTGATAAATCAAGATTCTAAAGACAGGCACCATGCAAACAGCCTTTCCCCATTTACCTTCTGTTTTTGGCTGAGACAATGCTGATAGCACACGAAAGTTTTGGTTTTTGCTGAGTGATGGGAGTGTACCTGAAATCAAGCTGGGCCACTGGGAATGGAGGAGTCACTGCCTTTATGACACAGCAGAATGTGTTGGGTTGCCAGGACAGCAGGCCTGGATTGGCCGATGGGTTGTTCCATACATGTGTCATAATGCAAAAGGCTACAACACAGTGGGGAGCTGGCCAGAGGCAAGGCTATGCTCAAGGGTTGGTGGGCATCAGTTGGTGGGTGGTGAGATGTTGTGTTGGTAGCAGTGCATCAGTCAGCAGGTGGTTACATCGTTAGCTGGGTGTCAGTCAGCAAGTAATTGCATTGGGGATATATGTTATAATCACATTTTTTGTCTCCATTTTCCTCTTCTCTCTTAGTAAATAGTTTTTACCTCAAACCAAGAGTTCTATTTTGTTTCCAGTTCTCTCCTTTATCCCACTCAGGAATGAGCAAACAGCTGTATGGTGCGGAGCTGCTTGCCAAGTTAAACCACAACACCATTTCTAGATTGTAATCTATGCAGGAAAGGGCAAGCAAATACTCTTCTCCAAAACACATAATACTTCTGTTTCTTCTCTTGTGAAAAAGAGTGACCCTCCCAGAAACTACACAATCCTGGAGAGCGACAGTATTATGTACACTGGAGAGTCTTCCACTGAGCAGCCTCGCAGTAACGCATCCTTGTAAAGGGATCTAGATTTCACAGCTCAGAATGTATTTGAAGACTGGATTTTAAAAGAAAATTGAAATTCCTCTTGTATGATTTATATTAAGTATGTCAATGAAATCAGATAATGAAGAGTTAGATCAAGAGGAATTAAAATTAAGAGACTGGAGCACCTCTCCTACGAGGAAAGGCAGAGTTGGGACTTTTCAGCCTGGAGAAGAGGAGGCTCTGGGGTAATGTCATAAATATCAGTAAATACTTCAGGGGGAGTGCGGAGAACATGGAGACATGCTCTGCTCAGAGGTTCCCAGTGCCAAGATAAGAAGCACAGAAAATTCCATTTAAGTACAGGAAAAAACTCTTGAAAGTAATCAAACATAGAAAGAGGTTGTTCAAAGAGATTATGGAGTCCCAGATTGCTGTGGATGTTCAGAAGCCACCTGGACACAGTCCTGGGGCCCCTACTCACCTATTATTCTGTGAGTCTGTGACAAACAGATTAATTATCATCACTTGCAAAGGACTAAACAAAAAGAAAAAAATAAATAAATCAAGAAGTAATGGTAAAAAAAAGGAAAAGAAAGAACTCTTCCATATTCACTATAACGAGAAAAGCTATTTATTGGATTATGTTTGTATTTACTTTAGTAAAATACCTGGGAGCATAGGGAGAATAGAGAAATAGCTCCACTAAACTTGGTTTCCAGGTGTAAAGCTTACCCAAACTACTTATATGCAAAACTGAAACACCTTTGCAACACTAAAGTATAAAAACATACCTATAAATTCTCAGCTCCCCCCTGCTACATTCATTAAATTCAGCAGAGAGAGCAGAGAACTAATTTCCATTGGCAAACTCTATAGTGTATCAGTGAACAACCAGAATAGGAGCTGAAACAACAATTGTCAGAGCAAGAGGCAATGGATAGTCTATTTTAGCTCTTGCTCTCCGTCCTCTAAGGAATAATACAATTGCAGAAACTGGAGACAGAAAAACACCTCGTAGGTTATATAGTTTATTTGCCTGCCAGTGTGAGATTCTTCCCTATAATAATTTTTAACACTTGCTTTTGCCAAGCTAAAAGCAATGCGTCACCTCCAAGGAAAATGAGCTTGTTATGAGACCCCTTGGACATTGCACTTTGAAGTATCCAATAGATCATGGTGCTGCATCATATAACAAGGGAAGGTGCCAAATTGTTCAGACAACATGCTGTACAAGCCTAGTCTGAAACAGGACAGCTACAGAACAGCATCCCTCTGAGCATTGGGCCCTGATTTATACCCTCTTGCCTCCTTGCTACAGCAATGTCATCTCCCCTGCTTAAGACACCACAGATCTGTCCTGGCACACAGGTGTGAGACGTGTAACCACAGTGCCAAGTGGTGTTAATATGCAAGAAATAGCTCAAGCTCTGAAATGTGAGGTCATTTTGTGAGTCTCATATAGTGTGGAAGCTTTACCTTCCCTTAGGTCCTTCAGTGGTCCCAGGGGTCCAAGCAGAAGAATTTACTGCTAAAATGAGAGAAACTTCACACACCACAATCCGACCCTGCTGAACAGCCTCTCAAAATCACTGGTCTCTTCTGCCCTGCAGAAGACTTCAAAAAACACGACTCCGACAGAATTAACTTGGAAGTGTTTGCAAAGGGAAGAAAAGCAGCTCTAAAGGAGGCAGCCAGAAAAGCACAGGCCACAATGAGAAGCTGAAAAGATGTCGGAAAGTTGACACTAAGCCTCCCTCTGAACTCCCAATTTCATGTGAAGCAGTGTCTTCACATGAAGGAGCTCCCACTTGCCTAGCCCATTCTGGAGAAATATCTGTGGTTCTATCTCCTCCACATGAGATTTTCTACACCAAGCCTAAATTGTACAAACATTTTCCAGTATATTTGCTGTCCACCTGTAAAGCTAATTGGAGATTTTCAACCACACTTTCAACTATCTCAGAGACTCAACCACTGAGAAAGTCTGACACACTAATTGCCCACACAAGTCCATTAAAACAATTATATCAAAAATAGTAAGGTAGCACTGAAAAAACTAAGGCACAATAAAATTATGACTGTTCACATAACCTTAGCTCCTTCACCATGAGAATGTATGTTATAAACAGCCTTTTCTTCCCAGACAATTACAGTTTCTCTGCATATTTAAACACAGATGTGGCTGCTTAGCAACTGTAAAACAAAATCATTTACTTAAATATTTGAGTAGAGGTTAAGGTATTCATTTTATATACTTTTAAAATACTGTATGTTCTTTATAATATTATTTTACACCTGGAGTGACAGGTATATATGGATTCCAAAAATAAGTCATTTACTTGTGTGTTTAAACCATGACCTACACCATACCTACTTTTACAATGGGTTAATAGCAAGAAAAAAAAAAAAAAAAAAAAAAGGAAATGAAACTTCAAAAATATTGAAACAAATTAATAATGTGAATGTAAATGTAAAATCTCTGTCTGCATTCAGCATATCAAAAATGGTTATGAGACTCAACAATATTCCTTTTGAGAAACATCCGTATTTAAAACTGGAGACAAACTGAAAAATACTGAAAGTTCCAATAGTTAAGAGATATCGCACCACTACCCAACTGCAGCCTCTCACTACCAGTTCTAAACACAGACTGAGGACTTAAAAATAAATAAAGAAATACACCAAACAACATCTGCATGAAAGGTTTTGCTGAATGGATTAGTCAACAGCATACATGAATTGTTTTCCTGCAGTATGCATTACCTTGTATCACTTCCAACAACAAAGCTTTTGAGAAGAAATAATACATTTTGTTACACCACCTTAGTCTAGCAGCACAAAACAGATATTTTTCAAGCACACAAACTTTTCTTCAGATATCTTACCTATTTGTTTCCTGTATTGGTCAACGGGAGTTCTTGCTGTAGAGGCATCTTTCCTACCCATTGTTTTCTATATGGAAATTACTGCCAGTACCAGAAAAATAGAAAAAAAGAAAAAAAAAAAAAAAAAAGAAGAAAGAAAAAAGAAAAAAGACATTATTCCTAAGTGACTTGTTAAGGAAATCAATGACTTCTAACATCAGAAAAAGAAAACTGCAACAAAAAATATTTCCCAAGCTGCATGCAAAGACAAGCCAACCCAGACCACAACAAGATTCTGGATTTAATCAGAACCATTGTAAAAGCTATTAGATAAATTCTAAACACATCTTTTTTCCTCACTGCATGGGCTATTAGCATTACAGAATGCCTGTTACTTTGAATTTAAAATAAATAAATTAAAAAATGCACAAATAAATAAATAAATAAATATATTATTGCTGAATGGGCTACAAGGTGTCACAGCCTCCAGCAGCCCCAGGTATCCCATTCATACTTGAAAATGAGGATCAAAGTAGAGGACAACACGAGTGACGTGTGCTTTTAAAACCACAACACTGCTTTTTTGTATTTACCTACTTTATTAGAACGCACCTATTTATTTTAACCTATTTATTAATATATAATGACAAATGACAAAACCGTAACAAAGGAGATTGGATCATGGTGAGACACAGGACCATCAGTAATCATTTCAAAAGGCATGCAGGGATAATAAAATGTTACAAAAGAATACTATTATTTTTTTAATCAGAACCAAATCTCAATTACAGCCTTCTAACATTTCCACGCATCACTGTAGTTTGATTCAGAGAATATCCCCATTTTATCTAAAATGCATAAGCAGTCAGCTGTAACCAATAGGTATTTTACCCCCTCTATTATGTTTCCCAGCTACTTTCTTTTCCGGTATTATCCCACATAAAGTTCCCACCATAATAGCATGAGTGGAAAATCAAGGCAACATTCCAACTTGCAGCTAGTTGAGGTGATAACAAATGGGTTTTACACAGCAAAACTAACTCTTGGCTTATTTTATGCCACTGCAAGAAACTGGTTTTGACTTTCCTCTTATAATTTCAATAGCTTAACAATGTTCTGTAACAAAATGTCAGCTGTGAAAGATGTTTGCAGTCTTTGCAATGCCAACAAAGCACAAGAAGAAACTGCAGACAAAAAGCACTAATTCCCATTATTTGGAACACGACAGGCCTACTTTGTAGAGCCTCAGTGCTGTGGACCCCAGCACCCAGAACTTGCAAAACACTGCAGCTCACCTTTGTTTTTCAAAGCCATTCAGCCAGCATCCCAAGGTAAGATGATACCAAGCTGAGTGGTGCCATCAATACACTGGAAGGAAGAAAAGCCATCCAGAGGGACCTGGACAGGCTGGAGAAGTGGGCCCATGTAAACCTAATGAGGTTCAACAAGGCCAAGTGCAGGGTACTACACTTGGGTCAGGGCATCCCCAGGTATTTATACAAACTAAGAGAAGCCATGCAGAGAGGGACCTGGGGGTCCTGGTGGACAAAAAGCTGGATATGAGTCGGCAGTGTGTGCTTGCAGCCCAGAAGGTCAGCTGTGTTTTGGGCTGCATTAAAATAGGGGCGGCCAGCAGGGAGAGGGAGGTGATTGTCCCCCTCTGCTTGTCACTTGTGAGGCCCCATCTGCAGTACTGCATCCAGGCCTGGGGCCCCCAGTACAGGAAGGATGTGGAGCTCTTGGAGTGGGTCCAGAGGAAGGTCACTAAGATGATCAGAGGGCTGGAGCTCCTCTCCTGTGAGGATAGGTTGAGGGAACCGGGATTGTTTAGCTTGGAGAAGACACTGGGGAGACCTCATTATGGCCTTCCAGTACTTGAAGGGAACATATAAACAGGAAAGGGATGGCTGTTTACAAGGGTGGATAGAGATAGGACAAGGGGGAATGGTTTTAAACTAAGACAGGGAGGTTTAAGTTAGATATATTAGGAGGAAGTTTTTCATGAAAAGGATGGTAGCACACTGGAACAGACTGCCCAAGGAGATCGTGGATGCCCCATCCCTGGAGGCATTCAAGGCCACGCTGGATATGGCTCTGGGCAGCTTGGCCTGGTGATTGGTGACCCTGCATATAGTGGGGGGGGTTGAAACAGTTAATCATTATGGTCCTTTTCAACCCAGGCCATTCTATGATCCCCCACTGGCACCATTTTGATGACTGGGTAGCAAACTGCCGAGAAAACCATGGAGACATTAGCACATACAGCCCCAACATCTAATAAGACAGCAATTTGCATAAAAGATCAGCCACCATTTAAAATGTGCTGTGATAGATGTGGAAGGGGAATAACAGATCTACATTAGTGTGTATGAAGTCAAGCTTGTTTTCACAATGTGATTCCTCAGGTACTCATGTTCTCCTATGAAGAATCCTGTGTTCCCTGAGGAAGTAACTTGCTACAGGCCAGAATTAAAATGAAATACGGATTAATAAGAGATTATGTACAAATCTTACTGCAGGAACAGCTTTGAATGCAACTTTCTGATCAGATTTCTGTACAGGAAAAGCCTGGAACCTTTACAATTCACAAAGCGATCTGAAAAGCTCCATTCCCCTCTTTAAAGGAGCAGCAGTCATCCGCAGTTATCAGCCACCTTCACTTGGCTGAAGGAAATGGTTGGACTGATTTCAGATCATTTGAAGTCATCACCAGCTCTCGAGGTTCTTCAAAAGAGGATTCTAAGAAAATGAAGCGAGGTTCACTGGAACGTTTTCTTATTTATTGCTATTTCACAGATATTACAAGGCCAAAGGATCTCTTTGTTGTGGTTTCCTTAATTGTTTTTTTCACCATCCTTCCCTCCTGTTTAGTATTTCACTTTTGAAGGCTTACACTCTCAGAAGATTCTGTTCCTCCTGTTCTATTCATTAGCACTAACTAATAATAATGAATACAGAAAATAAATTGCCTATTATCACCTCCATGTTTTGATAGCATTTTCTGAGTTAAAAAACAGTTCTGAATGTCCATCCAAGGTCTGACCACAAGAGCATTTAAATCTCAGTGCACAATTCTCGAAGGAAACATAGCCTGTATCATCATTAACAACAAAGTAAAGCCATTACGTTACTGAAATAGATATATATACACCATAAGTTACATTAAATTTAACTTTTAAAAAAATTATAAAAACTTCACTTTATGCATTCATGGTATTCATTGTTGCCCCCCTACTCTGCTTTTCTGACCACCTAAAATACTCACATGAGATCCCTCCTTGGAGTACTACACCCAGTCCTGGGGCCCTCAACACAAGAAGGACATGGAGTGGATGTAGTGGGCCCAGAGGAGGGCCACAATGATCATAGGGCTGGCACACCTCCCCTACAAGGACAGGCTGAGAGAGCTGGGGCTCTTCAGCCTGGAGAACAGAAGGCCCAGGGGGACCTTACAGTGGCCTTCCAGTACCTGAAGGGGACTACAGGAAAGCTGGGGAGGGACTTTTTATAAGAGCAGGCAGTGACAGGACAAGGGGAAAGGATTTTAAACAGGAAGAATATAGATTTAGACTAGATTCCAGGAAGAAATTCTTTACTGTAAAGGTGGTGGCAACTGGAACAGGTTGCCCAGTGACGCTGTAGCTGACCCCTCCTTGGAAGCATCCAAGGCCAGGCTGGACGGGGCTGTGAGCAGCCTGGTGTAGTGGGATGTGTCCCTGCCTACAGCAGGAGGTGGAGACCAATGATCTTAAAGGTACCTTCCAACCCAAACCATTCTATGATTTCATGGTGGAAAATAAATGGTTAATAAAGCTTAAAATTTCTACCAATGAACACACCTATATATGTGTATACATACAAACTGTCTTAGCAGTAATATTTGAAAGCCCACTATGTCTGTATTCTTCAGCAACAAGCTGCCTCTATATTAAAAAAGGGCACCTTAAAGCAATAAAAACAATCAATGGAATGACTATTTTTGTAACTGAAATATAGTCAGTTGAGAGAAACACTGATTAAAAAAAAGAACGACTACAAAATGTAAAAAGCACCACAGCAAGTTGTAATTGAAAATGTAGGTGAACATACTATAGTATCCACATACATTAAGAAACATGTTATCTGTAATTAAAAATGGATATCAGAGTTAAAAAGGCATTTTTTTCCTTACTGGAAGCAAGGCAGGTTAACAACTTCAATCGCAACTCAGACCATTTTTGACTATGGTTCACTGTCAGTGAAAGAACTGGTTTCCATTAGTTACTTCCACAGATCATAGTTTAATAAATTCTATGTCCCTTACAAGTTACGAGAGACTAAAATTAGAATTTTATCCTCCTCAGATAAAAAAAAATAAATCTAATGAAAACCTTCATTTCTTAGGGAGTATCAAGTTATTTCAAGGAGTGGCTACCATTGCATCTACAGTGAGAAGCTGTCTGCAAATATATGTTTTAGATGTTACTGTCATTGGTTATTTTAATTGGCTTGTTGTGTACTACCTAAGCACAGCAACTGAGGTCTGTGAAACTCAATAGAAGAAATTTAATGAAAGTAACCAGCATAGCAAATTGCAGGAATAATACAGCTGAATACTTTAATCACACTGTGTCCAGGAATATGAATTTTATAAGCTCTACTAGTACTTAAAATCATTCACTGGCTGATCTAAACATATCTTATTCATAAGTCTTATAGTAGACCTTACTATTCCTCTGGGAAGTTCCTCTCCAAGGCTGAGAGAATTTCAAAGGAAACAGTCCTTGCCCCAGTGCTCCTTGTAGAATCTAGCCTTGCTAGATTACTTTGTTAATAAGAATTTAACATATTTTTAGTGCAAGCTTGGAAGGAGAGGAGGTCACTTTAAGTTCAGCTCATTTTGGAAAAACTGAACAACAAATAAACCTAAACAAGATTGTATAAATTCAGGTGGAAAAAAATGTTGCTCAAATAATCCTAACATTGTAGATGAGGACAACAAACACTCTTACACATCCCAGGATTACATCCAACTGGGAATTACAACATTTTTTCTGCCATATGTCAGGATGTTTGCTTCATGTAAAAGCAGGACCAAAACCTCCCCTAAGTACCTAGCATTTGGTAGCTTCAATTAAGCCCAAATTTTTGCATTTGCTCATTTAGAGGAAAGCCTACTTACTTTTGCAAGGTGTAAAATGTTTTTGATTACCCAAAGAGCTGAAAAGATTGTCATCAAACGTGTTCAAGATAGCAAGGAAAAATAGTGAAAATGCTCAGGATCACAGAACTCAGATTTTTTTTTAAAGACTTCACACCAATGAAAGTTTTTTCCAGCAAAGACTTAAAGTTGTCATTTGTCACCCAGAAGAGTTTGCCACAGCTTCTGCACGAAGAACCAAAGAGTACTTGGCCAAAACTCGCTTTTAAAAACATTACTTAAGCAGAAGATATTTGCGTAGGAATTGGTTTTACTGTACTTCTCATACAAAGCACGGTATGTGCCGAAGTTAGTCTTTATTAGGAGAGATGCTATATACCTTACACTTACTTTTCAATATTAGGACTTGTTCTTTCTCTTCAGAACCAAAATCTCTACTCATTTCAGAGCTGAATGAGCCATACCATCTGTGAAACACTATGCATATTTTAATACGAAGACAGATCTTGTTCAGATTCTTCATCTGAACAAATTTAAAACTGCAAGCTTTCAAAGCTGAAAGCTTTTTTTTCTTCTTGATAAGAATATATGGCAGCACTGGTGCATCAAGGAATTCCCTTGAAAAAGTTCAAGAAGGAAAAAAGCATCCATGTCATTCACTTCTGCCTTGCCAGACAGTTGAAAATGCAGTATTTCCAAAAGGAAAGAGTAATCCCTGCTAAAGGGAAAACTATACGATAAATTACACCGTATGCAGCTTTTCAGAACCAACATTCTTCAAAATACCACAGCCGGTTTCAACTTTCTGGGGGGAGTTACAGAACTCTGAGGTAAAAGGGTGGGAAGAAACCCATGCGGGCACTCAGCCCACCCTTAACTCTGCCAACACAGCTAAGACTTCACTGAGTCACGAGCAACCACAGGAAGCAATTATTTGTTCTGTCTCAGTAAGTGAGGCAGCAGCAGTAAAGGTTTGGAGGTACTGCTAAATACAGGCAGCTTGATTCCTCCTTTGATCGGCAGCACGCGCACCTTCAGCATTCGTTTCCTTTGATGAAGTAGGAAATAATTTAAAGAACAGGTAGAAAGCGAGAGGTCAAAGACCTTAAATTTAAAAATCAGCTAAGTCTGTCTAAGCACTTTTAATATGTTATGAAGTTAAAATTCTTGCATTTCGTAGAGCACCATGTAGCGTCACTGAGCCCATATTCCTACAGACCTCAGAAATTCTGATTTGCACTTCTGGATGGTAGAGAAGAGGAAGTGCAGTTTCTTCTTTCCCTTCTTTAAACCAGAAAATAATCCTCTATTCCCTATTTCAATGCTTCTGGGAAGTGACACAAATATATTTTTCCAGATGGTATCGATTTGCCAAAACTCACCACTTGCTAAGTCTTAGTGCTTTAATAATAGACACTTGCTAATTCCTCATTTGAGGATTTTAAGCTTAGGCTCATCTTTGATGGAAGTAAAACTCTTATTTCTTCCTTAAATTAGAAGAAACATTTACTGAGAAATTATACTTCAGCATATTCACCTTACATTTGATGCCACAACCACCCAAATCAATGTCTTATTCACAATCGCTCTGTAAACAGATATGATACTCAGTGAGAAGAAGTAACTTCTTGAAGCTGTATGTACAGAAATAAAATAATCCATATTAGTACTTTTTTTTTTTTTTTTTTGCCTTATGTCATACCTTTTTATGTTCTTCTGGTACATATTTCACTGCAGAGTAATACAATGTCTCATCACACATGACTTCATACCATGATAATTGTTAAAACTGATCACCATTCTTGCAGTCTAATAACTGTCTCATGTCTTACCTGGAGCAAGCATATGAAAGTTGGAAGCAGGCAACACATAGCAGCAGCAAATAAAATTTCAGCCCACGTAGATCTAATTGTAACACTTCAGCCAAACTGAATTAGTAGCTCTATTAAAAAAACTGGTATTTGAAAGGACTTAAGAGGTCATCTTGCCATCCACTGTTCAGAATGATTTTTCCCCCCTTTCTGAAACTACTGCAGCTCATTAAGTATTAAATAGACTGATCTATGAATGAGGAAAAATAGTTTGATGTCCCTTTTGTTGTCTCACATGCTGGAATAGATATTCAGGAAAGCAACTCAGCTTAAAAAAATAATTCATTCTTGTCATCGGGTGACAGAAATGTTAAGTGCAGAGTTCTAATTTGGTGGTTTTAGCATCTACGTTTCTAATACTTTTCAGTAACTGATTAAAGACAGAATAACCTGTTCACCTTCCCTACAAAGACCAGAAGATGAAGCTGACCTGCATTTCCTTAGCTTACTGCAATACATCATTTTTGTATTTTTCTTTAAAACTTCAGAGGTAGAAGCAAAGCAGAAACTGCAGTATTTAGCACAAACACAGCAAATGTAAAATTCAGCCCTTCAGCACTTTCTAATGAGCTTAATAGTCAGCCTTAGCGAACAGACTCGCAGATGTTAGAGGGAGTGTTTACAAAAACAAGTCCTACTCTACTGGTTTTGAAGGGTTAGGCCACAACTGGGTGAAGAGTTAAATATGATTTAAGTAACATCAGTTCAGTAGCTTTCAAAGTAGTTCGAAACAATAGCCCAAGCACACACTCTACATATTACAACTACATTGCTCAAGTCTTGGCTCTTCTGAAACTTTAACTTGAGTCCACTAAAGGCAATGATTTTTATCATAAATATTGTACAGGACATCATCATTTGAAGAACCTTCGTATAAGGAAAATCTCACAGACATCAGAAAGTGTGGTAAACTTTCATTGCCGCATTTTAAGGCAGAGAGAGAACATGCATGGAGAATAACAAGCTGGGAAGAAAGGGCAGCAAAAAGAAAAGATCATCATACAGTAGAATAACATCAGCTGGAATAACAGTGAATTACGAGAACACAGGATGATCCCTGGTGTAACCATTTATGCATAGATGCCTGGGTCCTTTCCATGGCTTTCCCTGTAAGACCACATGATGAGAGAAGACTGGGAACACTGGGAACAGATGGAGACACAAACCCCTTCAGTGCGTGTGTCACAAAAGCAAAGAAGAAATTTTGCTCATTGTCCAGGAAAAAGCTAAAGTGGCACCAACAGAGATGAATGTGCAAAGAAAATGCAGTCATTTAAATGGCTGAAGTCTCATGGTTGCATGAAGTTGTATTTATTGTAAACATATTATTGTAATACAGTGTTAAAAAGAGAGGCATATGCTGCCTGACATAGAGCCTGGTAGACTGCATACAACCAACAAAAACTGCTGGAGCATGCAGTAAGACAACGTCAGGCTGGCTTTCATGAAGACAAACAGATTCAGCACCAATCAGCATAAGAAACTGCAGGTTAGTTCTCTTTCTGGAACAACTAATCAGTTCTACTTCCACTGTACAGCTGTACCACTGCGCCTACCACACACTGCACATAATCACAGCCAGACTTGAGAAGGAGAGCTGGATCAGTGCTGAGAAGGAGTCTGGTTCAGATGTTTCTCCTTTAAAATTCCAAAATATTTTCATTATTTGCACTAAGCTTGATTGTCATCCCCGTTGTTTCCATACTGATTTTAATAAGATGAGTTAATACAAGTCTATACTGATATTGTACATCACAAACATCATTCCAGCTCTTGGTTCTTTCCAGTACTGACAGCATTCAGATCAGGATGCTCAAAACCAGACGAGATTGGTCAGAAAGCAGCTGCTCTGAACTTTTTCTTACAAGTTCCATTCCCTCCCCTTGTCAGCCTCCTCAAGATACAGCACAGATTCTATAGACTCCTTCTATGGTCAGGATACAGAATTGAACAGAGCCTATACAATATACTTGACTTGTGTGCAATAAATGACAGAATGCAAGTGCTTTGGATTCTTCACTCTTCTTATATGGCTATGTTTTAGTACTGTACCCACATTTAGATCATAATTTCCATGGGTATATATAAACATACATGAAGATAAACAGACTCTCTTCTCATGTAGAACTGGAAGAATGTATTCAGAAGCTTTGCTTTGTAAATCATTTCAGACGTATTTTACTGAAGCCATAAAGGATATTAGCAAGTGCACTGGGACCTTTTGTTTTAAATTATTATGATGTGTTACTTTAACAGAAGTTACAAATATTATTTAACCCCACTGGTGTACTTAAAATGAAAATACTTTGAAGCTTTTTTTTAAAAAATAGGTTCTGTCTCTGCAATAATCATTTTTTCCAGAATACCCTCTTCCTGCTTTGCCTGTTAGTCTGCTGCTCTGTATACACTGAAAGATACTGAATTAACTCAGACTTCCAAATGATCCTATCTTCCAGAGTAAGGAGGTTAATATTAAACTAAGAATGCTCCTTAACATTTTTACTCCAAATCAGAAAGATTTATTCACACATTTAATAGTATACACCAAAAAAATCCAAAGAAAGCAACATCCGTTCTTGCTTTGACCATTTTATGAATGCAGAATGAAAAAACTCAAATTATCAGCTGCTGAAATTTTTTGTGCGTCCACTAAAATCATACTTAAATTTAATCACACCTCAGTCTAAGGCTGAAAAAAAATTATATGAAGCTTTTCATGAGGCATTCATACAACAAAAAGGAAACAATACATTCCACACTTCACATAGTAAAAAGAAATAACAAAATCACAGGGGTGAAGCACAGGCTTGCTGAGCACTCCCACACCACATACACAGCAGGGCCTCTGCCACAGCTTGCAGGACAGCCATCTGACCTTGCTGAAGCCCCGTCCTTGGACGTGTTCATGGCCAGGTTGGACGGGGCCCTGGGCAACCTGATCTAGTAAATGTGTATGTTTGGTGGCCCTGCCAGGCAGGGGGGTTGGAACTACATGACCCTTGAGGTCCCTTCCAACCTGGGTCATTCTGTGATTCTGTGAAGCCCTGCATGGCAAGGTAGACATTTACTCAGAAGCATTACATCATGCTTGAATCCACTTTCAAGCACCACTACCATTAGCAGCAGTAAGTCTGTGTCTTCAAAAATTTTTTCAGGATTGTTATTTTTTTGAGAAATTAGAAGTAGATACAGCATCCCAGCACTGCTACTACCAAAGGGATTTTGTTTGCTTTCTCACCTCCACCCTGATGTATATCAGCCCCTTTTGTCACCGCTCTCTAACAGAACTATCCCTGGCTTTAGGAGCGCACTCAAAGGTAATTCTGGTATAAGTCCCCATGAGCGCTCACCCTCTGGCAGTGACCTCCAGCCACTGCTTCTGAGCATTGGCAGCTACCCAGCTCTTTATCTATTTTATTATTACTCATTTTTAAATTAATTTTAGTCTAATAGCAAGTCAATCAACAACCTAATCAAATTTCACTGTTAGCTATACAAATAGTGTACTTTCAGTTTGACAGCCAAGATACGAAACAAAACAAACAATCCATTGCTCCAGGTTAACCGTTTCCTTTTGGCAAGGACATTAGTAATACAAAACTAGTCTTGCAATAAAGTGATGTAATCTTAATTGCAGGCAGCTTAATCAGCTCCACACACAATGAGTTCAACACTAGAACAGCCTACTGGACAATTTCTATGGCATACTCGCTACATGACAGAAGGATTTACGAGCTTTTAGCCATGATCTCTTCTAAGAGCAGTCAAAACCAGAAGAAGATGGCAATATGGTAAAGCAAAGCAGTGAAATGTCCTCCATGCTGATTCAGTAGAGTAAAAGATGGAAAATACAGGTTATCAAAAACACAAAGAAAACAACAAGTTCACGTGTATCTACAGGGGAGTCTCATCAGCAAACTGGGTGTACCTCAGAGGCTTTACAGTGCTGCTGCCCATAGTCTTGAAGGCAAGGAAGAAAGATGAGGCGCAATCTGCCCCAGGAGCCCCATTCACAGTCTATGCATCTGCTCCATTTACTGAAAAGTAGATTTGGTTAAGGAGAAAGGAAGCAAACTCTTGTGGTTGAGATAGAGGGATCGTGGGCTCTTCCCAACAGACTGCAGCTGGAGTTGGGAAGAAGGCGACCAGCTGGTAGCATCTTAAACACAGTAACAAAGGCTTCCAGAGCACATCTGTCAGAGCCAGTAATGAATAAATTCTAGCATATGAGTTTGTGGAACTGAGTACTTCATATGTACAGATTACAATGAAAACACAATACATGAAAGTACAGAAAGCTACAAAGGCTGACTGATAATGTAAACGTGAAAGGGAATTACCATGGGTAAACTTAACCTTTTCTTCATTTACATCACACAGTACAAGCAGAAAAAATAAATAAATAAAACTTTAAGATCTACTACACTTCCAACCCAATTTGTTTCCTACTCCACAGAACAGAGTTCACAACATAAAAGGTACTTAGTTTCATTTTGTTATTTTCAGTGGGAGAAACATGAGGAACAACGTGGCTTTCTGGCAAAAGGCAACCAAAAGCTCGTGGTCCTACTTACGAATAGAAATAACAGCATGTAGCTGACAACAAACTGGCCCTGTAGACACGATTATGTGCTTCAATTTGCCCTCTGGAATTTAACTCCCCAATACTACTCTCAGCATTGACCTTGTGCTCACCTTTGCTCTTCCACTCCCTCATACCGTCATTTCTGTAAAAGCAACTTCTCCACTTTAAGCTTCTACTGTCAGAACAGGTTTTTCTCCACATATTCATTTCACCAGCTCAACAGCTATTTCCGGATTTCTATTGTAGCCTTCCTTTCCTGTTATCCATTTTCGCTCTTGACTCCTGCTATTGGGCTTACACCCACTAATTCAACACAGCATATCCTGGTATTGATGGTAAACACACTTAGGCCCCAGTACAAGAAAGGCATGGACCTGTTGGAGTGGGTCCAGAGGAGGGCCACTAAGATGACCAGAAAGGTGGAGCACCTCCTATGAAGTTGAGGAGTTGAGCTTGTTTAGCTTAGAAAAGAGAAGGCTCTGTAGAGATCTCACTGCAGCCTTCCAGTACTTGAAGAGAGCACATAAGCAGGAAGAGAACCAACTTTTTACATAGTCCTACCATTATTTATACAAGAAGGAATTACTTTAAACTAAAAGAGAAAAAATTTATTTAACTGGAGTGGTGAGGAACTGGCATGGGCTGCCTAGAGAAGCTGTGGACACCCCATTCCTGGCATTCAAGGTCAGGCTGGATGGAGAAGCCTGATCTCGTGGGTGGCAGCCCTGCACACAGCAGTGCATTGGAGCTAGGTAGTCTTTAAGGTCCCTTCCAACCGAAGCCATGCTATGATTCAATGATTCTATAAAGGATAACGCGAAGAACAATCACAAGACATGAATGAACAATGACAACAATCTTACCTGCTTCTTCCGTGTCAAAAAATACTTCAAGACCAAAACATTATTAAAGAGCTACAACATAAATTGTGTTTCTTTATCTCTTCTACCAACAACATTGTAATGTTTATGTTACGCATAATATATCAATGATATATGAGCTCATCAGTTCGCTAGCTAAAAACAGTTTCACTGTGCCCGTGATTGATAAACTATGGAAGTATTAAAACATTAAAAATGTTAATCTTTGTAATAATCCCCTGAAAAGTTTTTATATTAATTTAAACCATCGATCACTTTAATATTTAATCATCGCAGACTTCATGTGAAATGAGAATAGCCATTGCACTGAAAAGCACCTCATTCTTTATTTTAAAAAATGATTGGCTTGTATGTAACCTGTAGCTCTCTTTAACGTTTCTTTCTCAATGAGAAGTAAACCTGCAAGAAGTGAAAAAAAACTGCAGTAGTGATTGTGTCAGAGAACAAAATCTCAAGGAAACTGTAATTAATTGGAATTGTAACTAATCTCGATGGTATTCTCCTGGTTTCTTCTGAAAGGTTTTAAATATGCCCTAAGAGAAATTAATAGTACCAAGAAACTTCACAGGAAAATCCAAGGAAAAAGTCTTCACTGCACTAAGAAAAAAAAACACAACAAAGAAAGCAAACAAAACACACCAGTTATCTTGTTTGCTGGAGGTACTGCCATACAGCGCACTGAACTACAGCCCTCCTTCAACACTCAGCTGCAAATTTGGCTCAAATACTTCAACAACTGGGTAGTATAACATTAGTAGTATACATTAGTTTAATAGAATAGAATAAATACCCAAACTGGTAGCAAAGGCTGAAAGGATGTTTTTTATTAGCAGATACCCTTGCATTCTGATCAGTAGACAGTTCTTAACTTCAGGAAAGAGCCTGATCCTTAACAGCACAGAACTTGACACCCATATGAAGTGTCATTAACGTGTGTGCCATACCAACTGCCCAGTTACAACACAAGCTCTTCTAAAGGCGTTATCTGGTACAAGACACAGTCCTTATTATTTAGGCTGATGAAGCACAAAGCAGTTTCAAAGTTACACTTACAGAAAAACTCTGTCAGTACTTCACATTCAGAAGCACCGAGATTCTCACACTCCCATACAGGATTCTCTGAGCTTAAGTATGACCAATTTGCTTCACAAATAACACAAAGGAGTCCAGAATACTTCACACCCAAAAGGTAAATTCGGTGAGCTCCACAAATCACGGCTCGCCCAGCCTTAGTGCTGGGGCAGCCTGCTGGTCACACACGACCCCTCCACATCCCGCATGTTCAGTGCGTAGAGCTCAAGGCGAGGTGAAGGGTCGCGGCCAAACACTACCCCGTCTGACACCCCTCGGGAGCCGCCCGCTCTGCCCGCCCACACCCAAGATGGCCACGCAGCCGCTGCCCCTCCCGCCCCCTCAGCACACGTTCCGAAGGCGGCACTGAGCCGCAGCCCCGATTGGCAGCACTCTCCATCCAATGGCGGTGGCGAGCGCTTCCGGCCTGTCCGCAGGCCAATGGCGGCGCCGGAGGAGCGGCGGGGCAGCGCGCCCGCAGCTCCCGGTGGCTGGGGGTGGAGGGCGAAGGCCCGCTCCGCTACCCGCCGCCCCTCGCCCAGCCCGGGACCCGACGCGGTACCTGGGGCCGAGCGGCAGAGCTCCGCCTCCTCCGTCCTCCAGCGGTGGGGCGGTGTTCTGTGCCGGCGGGACTACCGCCTCCGCCCCGCCTCTCGCTGCCGCCCGCCCCGCCGGGCAGTGGCTTGCGGCCTACGAGGGGCTGGGAGTAGGGCCGGCCCCGCTGCAGCTGTGACTGCAGGTGGGATGGAGAAGGTGTACCAATAGCCTGCACTATGCCCATGGGACCCCTCGGAGTTCAGGACCCACTCCTGTGGGTCAGGAGTGCTACAGGTGCAGCCGGGCAGAGAGCCTGCAGCCCCACTTCATAGAGACATAGAATCACTAAGGTTGGAAAATAGCTGTGAGGTCATAGATGAGGTCCAACCGTCAACCCATCAGCACCTTTCACGCTGACCACATCCATCAGTGCCACTCGGTTCTGACAGCTCTTGCCTACCTGTGTGAGAAATGTGCTAAGTGAGTAAAATTCAAAGCAATTGGACGCTCGCTTCATAATGAAGCCCACCTGAGTCAGGATTTACATGTAAGGACCTAAAACCATACATATGGTGAATTACTAACCCCGTCAGGTAATCTTCCACCACCACATCCTCTGCGACATAATTCATTACTTCGGTGCAGGCAATCAGCCCTCAGCTCTTCGGACTCTGGCTGATTAGTATGGCAGGGATGTGCCTCGCCTCCTGCAAAATGGCAGCTGATAATCAAGTGTAACACTCCTCTGGAGTAAAGATACACAACAAGAAATATTTGCATTTGTTTACCTCTGCAACTCGGGAAGTGAAAGCCCTACCCAGCTGAACTTTCCCATCTAGAAGGATGACATGAATACAGAATGGAGAATGAGCCTAGAGAAAAGTTGATTCGTCAGAGTTTCTGCCACAGGGATTTCTCTAGTCATTTCTGTAGCAGGCTTAATGGAAAGTCCTCACACTGAACAGTGTGTAACTCCTTGGAATCAAGCAGCTCACTGAACACGTTTGCTTCTCAAGGTACCTGCCCCTGTGGGACACAGTGTCACACCCACAGGAGGCTTTCTCTGTTTTTTCTAATCTCTGCTTATTCAGAATTTGAAATGACAATTTATTTGTTTATACTCTTAACAAACACCATATACAGTTAAATGTTTTGTTTAATTGTTTTAATACAGTTCAGTTAAACCCAATTATTACACTCATTGATGTTTGTGTGTAATGTGTAGAAGAGCTATCATGGCTATTACACATGTTTTTGGACTAGGTAATCACAACAACCAAAGAAACAAAAAGAAACCACAAAAACAAACAAAACCACAGCACGAAGACCTATCAGAATAAGTGTACTCAGATACTTGGCTTTGTGTTACCCAAATAACTGCTCAGAAATTTGTCCTCCTTACAGACTTGGTGCATTATGAAGTATAAGAAGAGACCTGTATGGAGTATATGCATCCTAAGATATTTGTAATCTATCACTGATATAAATACACAAGGAATAGAGTTAATGAATATGTAACTACAACTGAAATGTGTATCGATCATGGAGGAATAACTGGTCCCATTTATTAATCTTGGCACACCCATCAATTTGTTGCCATATCTCTTGGGCATATGAATTTTAAAATCTAAATGCTTTTTTTTTTTTTTTTTTTTTTAGTAACATGGTTTTGTTTTTTCTTACAAAATTTCAAAGAAAATGCACAAGCTGCTGTTTTTGCTGACTGTCTTTTCCTGTTTCTCCCACCTTTCACTTCTTCACAAAATCTTCAGGTTACTCTGACAGTTTGACAGGAGTCTGTTTTTATTCTATGCAGTGGTTTTCAACTTCAAGATTTATGAATGTTTTTTCAGTAGAAGGTGAGTTAAGTCAGTCAAAATTAAGTGAAAATAGGCTTCCTTTTTTAAAAAAATAATGTTTTGTATAGGCTTTTTTTTTGCAGCAGTTCATGAACCTTCAGAGCTCAGCAGATCAAAGGCTGAAAAACGATGCTCAATGTCTTTCTTCCAAGTTGACAACAGTAACTACATAAAACTACCTCCCTAAAATGCAGCAACCTGTCTACTGTCTAACTTGGTATCTCCTTGTATATTGTCTGACCATTAGGTCAAGCTCAAAGATGTAAGAGAAGGTTAATTCTTTGTGGTACATTAATTTTGCCCTCGTTATCAATTAAAGGCATGTCTCATCTCTCACTCAGGATTCAGTCCAAATGTTACCAATAAGCAATTCACTTGATGCTAACATTCAGGCTATTTTCAAGTATTATATTGCTCCAGAACTCAAAAAGTGCAGCATTGCCCATCCAACCTAAAACTGTCTTTATGTTCCTGTCACTTCATAACAATGTCATTTTTTGTGGCTTTGACAGATACAGTCTTGCTCTGCTCTTATACAAGCTGAACTGCTGCTGAAAGAAATAATCCCCTTATCTCATTCCTTTGTCTGTCACTCCCACCTTTGCATCTCTCCAATGTCTCTCATCTGTACAGTGACTCTGTAAGCACTTTGCCTTCATTTTGAAGGCCTTTGTTCCCATCTTGTCTTGTTCCTCACTTAGCTTTAGCGTGTTACTTCTCACTACTGATTTACCCAGTATACTTGATTTCACTGCATTCATTTTATTTAAAACAAATTCCATTGTGCTGTGCCCTGTATAACAAATCCACCCAAAAACACAAGTATGGCAGAATTTGTACTGCAACCTGATGCTGCTGGTGTGCTGAGCCTACTTCTGTCGTGATAACTGGTACTGACTGATTAGTTATTCCATTTTTACTATTTCTGTCTGCCAGTTCTCATCTTTCCTTACATTTCAATTACAATCTCTTCAGCATAGGTACCTTCTTTGCTTGGTTAGTATTTAGCACCATGGTCACTAAAATCTCATGTTCCTAAAACCTCTGCAGAACAGCCCATGGCAGAGCAAGCCACAGAAACTGTCCTTACCCTCCACTACACCCCAAGTGAAGGGAACACAGAGCCCATCCTCTCTCATTGCGGTCTTCCAGATGGAAATCTCAGCACAGTGTCAAGTCATGACAGATGGCGCATTTTGTGACACAGACAGCCTGCCATTAGGACAAACTCTTCACTGAAGAGCCACCTGATGGTAATGACTTTAAGTCACTGACTGACCTGGGCCAGTTTGAATCACTATGCTGAAGAAGAAAGGCTCCATATTCCATTACCAGTCCTTTGAGCCGCCAAGTCTACTCCATCCCTTCCCTGCTTAATCTGTATTGATATATTTAGTAGCATTTTCCTAACTGCTCGCATCCATGCAGATGTCTGTCGTCATTTTGTTGATACAGTCAATCAATACTACATTAAATGTTACCTTCGGTTTACCCTTAATTGTCTAAAGTAGATGTGGTATTTTCATTATTTATACGGCTATGCCATTAAATTATGCATTCCAGATTAAAAGAATAAAAGAATTGTTTACATTATTATTATTGCTCTGGCATCAAATTTTGGATTTCTGTGTAAAGAAATTAATCTCCTATCGGAGGGGGAAATGGGGACTGACAAGCACTAGCTCCTGTTGCCTCTGGGACATAATTATGCTTGCAAATACAAAAACAGAAAAATCATAAGCTTAACACAGTAGAGACTCTTGAAAGTTTCCTCTCAGCATGAAGCATGTTTTAATTATTATTTTTGTCTGCATTGTTCAGATCGACAGTGCACCAACTAGAGTAAGTGCTTATCCTAGTTAATTCTTCATGAGGCTTATGTCACTGGAAGATGTATTTAATTTATTTCCTTTTTCTTTTCTTAAGCCAGCACTGACTAAATTGTTATCTATAAACATTCAGCATAGATTTTACTACTTTAGGGCCAGATCCAAAGCCTGTTGAGTCATTTAGAAACTTCAAAGATCTTTGGCACAGGCCCTATTGCAAGGCAGAATTAAGCTGTGATTTGTTTGGGAACCCTGTAAAATGAAAATAACCTTTTTTAAATGTATGTATATATTCTGCAGTATTAAGAGATTTTCTATATGGTAGAGATTCTCTATTCCTATTAATATTGTTTGGACTTTCTAACTTTTGCTCCTCCCCTCCCAGTATTATTATAATTGGGAAAAGTGCATAGATTAAAGTTTAAGCTAGACAAAGTGAGAATAGAAATTATTCATTTCTTTTCTAAGCACTATATTGAATTCTCATTTTCCTTTACTTAATAGATCTTGGTTTGATTTGCTTTATTTTCCTGAGAAGAGATGGGGATGTCTCTTGGCTTTGGAGAAGCTAAAGAACAGACTTGGGGAGTGATAATCTTCCCTTTCAGTTTTATACTTTATACCCCTGCTTAGCACACAAATTATTCAGTACTTCAGTATTTTATTTATTGCTCTTCATTGTTTGGTCTCCCTTTTTATTTACTGCTTTGTAGACAAAACCCTTCTCCGAATCGTTTAGATGCATTATAGCCATTCATATTACTCATATTTGAGTGATTCAGACACATACATTAATTAGTCTTCATTTCAGGCCTATTAGTTTGTGAACTAGCAGCATCACAGTTTTACAGATGGAGAATTGAGGCATAGGGACCATCTGGAAAGAGCTGGGAAACTACAGACCAGCACATCTGAATTCTCTACCATTCTCTACCAGGGAAATAGTTGAAGATACAGTAGCAAATGGAAGTGGATGGAAGTCCCATATGGAGGAAGATACGCCATAAATTTTGTAGTTGAGGATCATGTCTCCTGCATCTATTAGTTCTTTGAAAGATTCAACTAAAAATGTGGGTAAAGGTGGTTGATCAAAATATTACAATTGAAAAACCAAACGAGACAAGTTACTGTGGGATAAATGGGCTGTTACTCCTCTAGAAGAAAAAAACAGAAACAACAGCTCTGTTTCATACCAGAAGGAGAGTGGCATTCACAACAAATTGCCTGAGATCCAGGCTTTTCCATACAGTCCCAGATGACTCAGTAGTAAAGCAGCAGTTATTTTCCTGATGATACAAAATCATTCAAAGTCATCAAAAGTAAAACTGTCTTCAAAGGTTATCAAATCCCATGATATACAGGGGTTACATTTTAAAATGGCTGTTGAAATACAGCAATAAGATGCAAATATGCAATGGGAAAAGTACCTATGTATATTACTAATACGTGATAACACAGTGTGAATACTTGTGTGTTAGTGTACCTAGAACTGGTCTTTGACACCAGTGACCTGACGTGTGCCCATTGTCATATTCCCTTCCACCTTCTCAAACAGTGTGGCTACATTCAGGCTACCTCTTAGTAGTCATTCCTGGCAGATGATGATTTGTGCTTTAGGAATCTGCGCTGGGAACAGCTATAGCTACTTAGTAGCACATGAAATGCAAGTGCCCAAGATCTGTCTGTCTGGCAAAGTTCAATGTCCTGTCCTATGCATGGCCTTTGTGAACTATTACCAGTCAAGGGAGAAATCCTAGAGTCACTGCAGATAGTCCTCTGAAAATATCAGCGTGGTGCTTGGCAGAGGTCAAAACATCAAAACAGCCTATTCAAAATTGCTTAGAAGGGAACAGAGAGAAAGACAAAAGTCATCACTCTGCAGACATTTTGTATGTAAGAACAGAGTTCTTGTGTCTTGTGCAATGTGTCTCATGTCCCTGTCTCAGTGAAGATGTGTAGAACTGGGAAACATCAAGGAGGTGGGTAACAGGGATTATAAGATCTGGCTACTGTACAAGGGAAGGTTATATGGGTTAAATAAAACTGCATCCTGGAGAGGAGAAAAGATGAGATAGCACACAAGGTCATTACTTGCAGAGAGAGTGTAAATAAAGAGCAACTATTTGCTGTATCCCAAACATCAAAATTAAGAGGGCACTGAATAAAATAATCAGTTAGCAAGATTAAAATAAATAGGAGGACTTTCCCTTCTGAGCAGCACGCTGTTAAACAGTGGGATTCATTTGTGAAGATTATTTCGGTTTGCACTCATACAGCAGTCGTGAAAGAGGTATCTATCAAAGGCTACTAAGAAATAGATATAATTACAAGTGCAGACTGATGAAAGCTCAGGGCATTTTGCTGGGGAGAAAATGGTTCTATATTTTCCCCATTCTTACACTGTATTCCCAATAATTTAGAACAATTCCCTCCAGAGAAAGGATGTTCAAATAACTAACTCTACACAGTTCACAATTCAAGAGACTTTGCATATATCTGCATGCCTCTTAGGATCTATATCAGGCATCGTGGGTAGTGCTTGCATTCATGAAACCTCCATTCAGCTTCAGCAGAACCACTGAGCAGACCAAAGGTTCCTGACTGGAAGCACCATTTTTTTGAAGGAATACCTGAACTGACCCTCAGGATAGGCATGTAACAGGTCCTGAGCAGCCTTCATACAGATCCCATCCCTCACATCTTGCCAGGGATGTATGGGGTACCTCCATGTTCAGCCCAGTCTTCTGCATATCTATAGACCCATGTTGTAGACTTGTCTCCAGCTAATTCTAATTTCACATTTGAATGTGTTCAATTTCCTCCTTCAGCCACTGGCTCTCTCTGTGTCCTTATCTACCGGTAAAGCTGTCAGCATCTTCTTGCTATGAAGGTGGTTATACACTGCTATCAGAGCACAGTCTAACCCTCTTTTTAATAAATGATATTTGCTGATATTTGGGAGGTTTTACTGAGATCTCCTTCTGCTATGAGTTTCTTTCAACATTTCTGAAAGTAATTTTTATATTTTGCAAAGTCCTTTCTAAAATGCATATGATAGCAGTAAACTCAGCGAGTTCAGAGTTCAGGCATGTAATTAACCCTGACCATTACACCATTTTATGTTATGTGCTTCATCAAGACTTTGTTTTGGCAAACTACATTGAATCGTTTGAAATTAGCATTCATAATAGTTTCAAATACTGTTTTCCAGGATAAGACCACTTTTGCAGGTATCATTTGTAATTGTCTGTTTGACTTCAAGAAAAAAATTGTTTAGTAGCCCCAGATTAGCAACAGATTCTTGTCAGTCTGTATATTAATTCCACCCTCAATGTTATTTACTACCTACCAACTTTTTTGACCTCCTCATTTTTTATCAGAGTGAATTTATTCTGTTATTATACCAGCTGGAGCACTGGCAAAAGTTTTAACTCATGAGTAGTCTTCTATCCCTCCCTGCAGAACTTTGGCAGAAATCTGTCTTCAATAACTACTACTTTTTTGGTTCACCACTTATTTTCTTAGTATCTCTAATGCAAGCTCCAATGTGCTCTACCGCTTCTTCCCACAAACACAAGGGGAATGCCAGCACTTCCTCATTAGCTGAGTAACAAATCTGCAGGTAGGAAGCAGATCTTTCAGCTGGACAGCCCAACAGATGGCTGCCTCCTGGCTGGAGGAGCATTCTCCCAGGTATCCTTGGGCCATGGTTGCTGCAGGAGGGGCAGCAGAATCCTCTGGGGATGCCTCCCTGGTGTCTTTATCCTCTAGAAATGGCAGGTGGTTGACACAAGGCAGAAAGAACCTTCCTGGAAAGATCCTGGCTAGGGAAAACAGGCTGGATTTTTACCCAGCCTGAATACAATAATGTGGACACTTTCTCTGTCGGCACTTCAGACTACTGAAGTAAGTACAGATATATTTCCTGGCTAGCAGCAAGTCCAAATACATAAGGTAATTAGGTCTTTAATTCCCCTTGACTGTGATAAAACTATGTGAGTTTCATTCTCCCCAGTAAAATCAGTACCTAAATGTCATCACAACCAGATTTTAGATGCTCGCCCTTAAATCTTAAGCTCTTAATGACAGGCAACATTCATGAAGAACATCCCCACTCATCTTGCACGAAGGGAATAAGAGGAGAGTGGCAACAATTCCTCAAACCTCACAAACAATTGCTAAGAAGTGATCCATTTAACTGGGAAAACACTGAACCAAAATGTTAGCATTTTATCCCAGCTACTGCATATTGTCTCCTCTTGACGCTGCTTTAAGGGCTGTGTAAATTCTGTTTTTTTTAATGAAATTTGTATCATAATAGAAGCTAAAATCACCTCAAAGAATATTCCCATGGTTAGTATGTTCAGTGTGAGCCATGTTGTCATGTTCATGTTCAGAACATTCACCGACTTGCTACCTTTACTCAGAGAAAACACCCAAATGAAGGGCACACATCTGACTACAACTGCTTTGCCACATTCTGTAGATGTGTTATTACTAATACTGCTTTTACTAATGATATGTTGAACTGTGCACTATGTAAATACACAACTCTTTGCCTGAAAGTTTCTGAAAATGTTTTTTAACACTAATGAGCTGCTTTGCAACAACAAAATAATGGTCACGGTTTGAGAAGGGGTTCATTAGCTTCCAAGGAGCTATTGAAAATGCCATCATCAGTTTAGGATAATATTTGTTTTTAAACAATGCCCAGTAACATTATGAGAATCTATTTCTTCAATGTCATGTGTAAAACATGTCCTGAGAAACTGTTCATAACTGCTTTTTTTTCTTTTTTCTTTGTTCAAGCCCAACCTGTATTCATACATTAAAACAACAACAACAACAAAAAACACAGTTTCATCAGGAATTGGGATTAACCTTCTACTGGGAAATCTGTTTCAGGATAATCAAATTCTGTAGTGACAAAGAGGAAGTACATGCGAATCATTAATTAGCAATAATTCAGCGTGGAGAATTAATATCCTACATAACAAGGCAAAAGGTATTGTAGCTGAAAAACATTATTCTTGGTTATGAATATTTCTGTACTTGTTTTTTTTTTAACATCCAGTATCTAGCCTATTCATTCTTCCTGATAATATTTAGTCCTGAATTATATGCAAAAATCCTCGTTCTACAAGCATTTATGTACATGCTTGATTTTCTACAGTCCAATTCTAAGTTAGGAAAAGTTCTAGCTTCTAGAGACTTGTTTTCAAGTACTTCATTTTCAATATCAGCTTAAAATGAAATATATTCACCTCCTTAACAGACTGTAAGTTTTCACGTTAGCAGAACAAATGGCAAATTAAAGGAGGCGGAATGAGTCCGATGGCTGAAATGCCGCAGTTACTACCCAAACTTATTTTGTGAAAAAATCTGATCAAGGGCATTTCTTGAACAGAAATTTTCCATTTCTTGTTTTGGGGAAATTGTCTTTACTGTATGGAGAGGAGCACTACTGGGAACAGAGAATCTTGTTTTGAAATCTGCTTTCCTGTAATGAGTGTTTTACTTTTGCAGTTTTGTAGCCGTTAGTCTTTTTCCAGCACTAATCATGCAAGTGATGTCATAAAAAGAAACTTTTATAAGTTTTAATCACATATATTTCAAATCTCAAATAGGCTGTTCAGACAATACGCTTCTTAGAAGACCCTATTATACTATGCAGTAGTGTGTGATGAGGAGATGCTACATTTATTTTAGGAGAGAAAGAAATCTGTATTTCATTTGTTACACTGCTAACTTCACTTTAGGTAATTGCATTCAGCTTTATTATTGCCCAGAGCAATAACTGATTGTTAGTTATTGAAGTCTGAAATGATTTTCTCATTTCCCAGGGGAATCTGGAGATTTACATGGTGCACAGCAGTAACTAATAGATATAATCTGGTCGTAATGTAGCCCTGTAATGTGTTATTTACTTGTTGAGAACACGGATGTTGAACATTTTAACATTTCCTCAAGAAGTGTGGCAGATTTTACTCAGGATATGTGAGCTTTAAGTGTGCACCACTCTTAGTTTTGCAAAGCTTTAAATGCCAGATATAAAAGATATATAAAACAACACCAGGGATCACACATGTATACTTACCCAGCTGAACCCAATATTGCACATATTTTATCATTTTTTCTAAAATGTATAAAAACAAATTAAGCACAATCTACGATAAGCAATAGTTCATCAGATATAGATACTCCTTACCTTGGCTTGGAATTGTAGAATCATAGAATCATTTAGATTGGAAAAGACCTTAAAGATCACCTACTTCCAACCTCCTTGCCATGAGCAGGATTGCCACCCACTAGATCAGACTGCCCAGGATCCCATCCAGCCTGGGAAATATTCTTATTGAATGAAGATAATTGCACTGGGACCGATAAGGACTTCTATGGATCAGAATTTTCTTTTCTTGCTCCCCTCTGAATTGTTTATATTTATTGTGGTACCTGTGTATGTCCAACCCTGAGTGTTTTCAGTAGTGCCTTGTTTTATGGACATCCTGTAGTATTCTGTAGTCAAAGGACATTAAGGGTGTGTCATAATGAGCAAAATGTTCCTGGTTGCAGTTTGGAAGCAGCAGACATTTTAAAGATGAAATTAAGTTGCTTTAGCGTTTTGCATGTTGTAGTCTATTAAAGGCTTCCCCCTATGCCAGTGCACAATACATGTATCCTGTAGGGTGTTTTGGCCATTCTGAAGCAGCCAGGTGGGATACTGTAGGGCATGCAGGGGCCTCTTGACACCCCTTTTTCATCAGCTGACCTCCTCTCTGGTTGCCTGCCATGTCTACTGCTACATTTACCAGTACAGTGGACCCCAATTTCACTTCAACCTTCTGCTAATACAGGAAAATAAGCCCTAAATATCAAACACCTCAAATTCTGCAGTTTTCTGGGGCAGATATCTTCCTTTCAGGTTCAGAAATGGAATCTTGAAGAAAAATAAATAAATAAATAAATAAATGATGCTGTTCTGTAAAACCATGGTTAATTCTGGCTTATTTAGTTAATACACTTCATTTCAAAGTTATAGTAAAATAAACTGTTAATATTAGATAAACAAACTACTAATAAAAAACAAAGTGATCTTGGCCTTATAATAGCAGTTCATGTATGCAAGTATGTTATGCATGATACCCAAATAGATAAAATACCAATTGTATGGTACCAATTGTACTGTATGACAACTGTACGTGTTTTATTAAAATAGGTTTTCCTTTCCATCAAATATAAATGTTTTATGAAGGTTTCAAAGTATTCCTCATGGAAACATTAACGAATCTGGGCTCTACTCATCCCACAGGGGATTTGTGACTGTTATTCACATTAACCTTATGAGAATTTATTGACATAAATACCAGGTGCACCAAGACACAACAAGGTACTGTGTTCTTCATCCTTAGCATCTTCATTACCCTTACTACACAGGCTCCACCTCTTCACAGGTTTGTTTTTTTTTCCATTCCTATTGCTCATGTCTTTGTACAAAATCATTCCTGCTGGCATGAGAGCACCTTCTTTAGTGTGGAAGATTGCTTGAGGACAGTGCTTCATGACTAACAGCTGAGACCCTTTGTCCTGCAGTGACAGACCCTCTACCATGCAGCTATGGTCTGAATGCTGCTTTAAAGTTTTATTGGGATTGATGGGGGATGGAATCAGAGGCTTTTCTGCTCTCTGGATTCAGCTCCAGACTGTTTACTGTCTAGACAGAAGATGAAAGGAAAGCGAGAAGGAAGAAAGCATTAAAGCAGTGACTGCAGGACAAAAATTGGGAGTGAGAATGGACAGGAGGGGTCTGGACTGATAAAAACAAAGCATATATTTAAGAGTTGAAAGCCATCCCTTCCCTTACAACAATCAGAAAGAGCAAAGTCAGTGCAGTCCAAACAGTATGACCCTGCCTTGAAACCCCCTCTCCAAAACCAGAGCAAACAGCCAGATGCATGCCCTGGAGCTGAATGACTCCTTAAAACTCACAATAGCTTTTCCAGAAGGAAGATGCTTTGTTTGCCCAGCTCTTCCTATGCTAGCCTATACTCACTACCTCAGCTGCACCTGCTTAAACTATAAATAAAACCACCTGAAGCAAAAGACTGAGTTCCAGTGGATAATCTTGCATATTACACCATGATGGATCACTGCCGATAACATATACTAAAAACGTCACTTTTCACACTAAAACCATATATCAGGTAACTTCTGCAGTGGACTGTCAGCCAAGACCACACATTTAATCATTAACAGATTATGGTTTGAATTTCTATTTTTAAAAGGATTTTAGCCAAAATTAAAATGTCTTCATCTCCTCAGATCCTGCAGTGCTGTGCATTTTCCTGTATCTTCATTCTGATCTCTGCTGCCTCCAGTTGTGCTACATGCTCTGATAGTTCTTTTTTCTCACTTTGACCACCTCCATGAAACTCTTTCCCTTGCTTTTGTTCCTGCACTTGCACATTATAGAGAGTTTCTTTGTTACAGAACCTTTCAAGCTTTTCTGTGGACTGAAAGTTAGCTTCTAGTGATAGCTGTCACTACAATACCTCTGCTATTTTACTAATCCTAACAGCCTCAAATATTCTCTTCAAAATTATATATATATATTTTTTTTTCCATAGGATTTTTTTTCTGATAGCTAAGAAGTCTATAAGTAACTAGAAAATAAGCATTTGAGAACTTGGCATACAATAGCTCATCTTGAGTTTACTTTCTCTAATTGACATCTTTATGCAATTTCTCCTATATCCCATGTGTTTGTACTTCTGCCTAGTTTCAAACAGCAGCTCTCAGCCTTTTAGTGTCTGATTTCTCTTTTCTATACTAATGACAGCTCTACCACCCCACTGTGCCTTTGTCATAATTCTGTGCACCCAGATATTCATTTCTCTACTGATGAGCCGACTGATCGAGGATCATCATCCACATTCCAGAAGAATTAGATGGTCTGAAACAGACATTGAAAAGCTTTGGATACTCCAGTGAATGAGAAATATTTCCTATGGAAGTGAATTAGAGTTAGTTTGGTGGATTTACGCCAAGGGAATGAGAATGCCTCTGTGATTTAAGCTAAATCACAGAAATCACAGAATGTCTTAGAAGGGACCTCAAGGATCGTGAATCTTCAACACCCCTGCCAGGCAGGGCCACTAACCTCCACATTTAATACTAGACCAGGCTGCCCAGGGCCCCATCCAACCTGGCCTTGAACACCTCCAGGGATGGGGCATCTACAGCCTCTCTGGGCAGCTTGTTCCAGCATCTCACGACTCTCGTAGTAAAGAACTTTCCCTTGACACCCAACCTAAATCTTCCCTCCTTCAACTTAAATCCATTTCCCCTTGTTCTGCTATTATCTGCTCTTTCAAAGAGTTGACTCCCTTGCTGTTTATAGGCTCCCTTTAGATACTGGAAGGCTGCAATGAGGTCACCCAGCAGCCTTCTTTTCTCCAGGCTGAACAAGCCCAGCTCCCTCAGCCTGTTCCTGTAGGGGAGGTGCTCCAGCCCCCTGATCATCTTTGTGGCCCTCCTCTGGACCCTCTCTAACAGCTCCCTGTCTTTCTTGTACTGGGGCTCCAGAACTGGACCTCCAGATGGGGCCTCACAAGAGCAGAGTAGAGAGGGACAGTCACCGTCCAGTCCCTGATGGCTACCCCAATTCTGATGGAACCTAGCATACCATTTGCTTTCGGAGCTGCAGGAGCACACTACTGTCTCATGTTAAGTTTTTCATCCACCAGGACCCCAAGGTCCTTCTCTGCAGGACTGTTCTCAAGGACTACTCCTTCCAGTCTGTACATATGCCAATAATATGTGTGTGCATATGTGTGTATATATATATAAAATAAATATATATATGTGTGTGTGTATATATAAAATAAATATAAATATATAAATAGTTAAAAATAGTAATGTTGGTCAAATAACAAAATGGTATGGTAATACATTTACAAAAGAATAATCTAATAACAAAAATAACCAATGTCCACTATGTTTATTTTTTTTCTTTTTTCTGATTATTTAGATGATTTCTAATCATTCAAGAACAGAAAGACTGAAACAGATTTTTTGTGGAAGTATTTGTAACAAAAAAAACCCCACCAAACAAATAAAATTAAATAAAATAAAATAAAATAAAATAAAATAAAATAAAATAAAATAAAATCCTTTTTAAGACAGGCACTGTGAATTATTTGAAGGAGTGTGCTTGGTGTGGTGCTTGTGATTGCCAAGACTTAGACAGTGTGGTTCAGGGGTACTTACTGTTGCTTTTTTTTCTCTTGACTTGAAAACATGTCTGGGAATGCTACATCCCTTCCTCAAGTGCTACATAAGCAATCCCGCGTAGCTTTGTTGATCATTTCCAGTCTACCCAAAATACTGTTAGCATTTCTTTGTCTGAACACATCTGTCTGATAAGATCAAAGTCACTTTGTTTGTATTTCCACATGCATTAGAAAAACAGACTTAAATTTAGTGGTCTTTGTTATCTGCATTAGTAAACAAAATGTATGCTCCTTGCTAATGTCCTGAAAGCCTCACTCTTCAACTTGGTAAGCTTGATTTTATTGAAGTCCCAGCAACTATTGAATAAATATGTCAATACCATACATATCCTCTTTGGCTTGCTAGCATTTTCCTGTTTTGGACAGATTAACTCATCAAATAAACTAAGTACACATTAACTGTATTGACTGTCAGGTGAATAACTTATCAATTATATATACCTAGCTTAGATTGCATTATCAATAAAGAAACCAAGACCTATTAAATTCAACTCTTAAACTATTTCAATGCTATGTGCTGTTTGACATTCTCAGACTATGCATTAAATCAACAAATTACTTGTTCCTTCATTTCCAAAAGATACTTTATTAGGAAAAGTGCTTCCAGTCGGAGGCCGTTGAAGGTTCCACCATTCTGCTATCCATCAAGGCCCAATAAGCAGGTCTTCAGCTGAATGAGCCATGGTTCACAGATTTTTAGGATACCAGTAATTTTTGCTGCTGTCTTAATTTCTAAGAAATTGTCTTTATATCTATCTATCTCCTCACATTTCCTGCCCACGTCTTTCTTCTTACCAGATTTCTAAGCATAAGAAAATAAATATTTAAACAGTCAATGACTTTCCAAGCAAAGGATCATGTAAATCATACCTAGACCTCCTAAACCTTTACACTAAAATAAGACTGTATTTCCAACCACATACTCAGTAGAGACATAAGGTTGTAAAGATTTTCCTAAACCTTAAGACGTGAATTCTAATACCTGATCTCCTAACCCTCTACAAGGACTTGTGGCAGAAGAAATGCCAATGGGCTACAAAGCCATCTGTATTGCTTATAACATCTTCCATTGAACTACTAAAACTTTACTCAGGAAATAAGATATTTTGAAAGAAAGGAACAAATTTTTTGGCAATAACAGGGAAGATACTGCAGTGTTCTTGTAATGATTTGTGGATTTATAATCTTTATTAGTAATTAGTGGTGCACTCATCAAGGTGGGAACATGATAGTGCTTTTAGGAAGGAAGTGTTACTGTCCCTGGATACATGGGAGAGATATTCTGAACAACAGCCCCCATTACTAAACAGATTTCTACAAAGTATTCCTCCCAGGTTTTATATTTTAGGCTGCTACTGCTTTGTTTACAGCAAAGGATTGCAATTCTTCTGACTATATCATTTGTAATTGGCCAATTTAAGAATAAAGCTGAACTACACACAAAAAAAATGTTGTTTTTCCAAGCTTTGGGGGATTATGAAATGACCTTGTCAACTCCTGGAGGATGACAAAACCAACGTTTTGCAGTTAAAGTGAGAGATTTTCCCTGTTGAAAATTGCCCATTGTTTTTATTATTGTAAGAACGGGTCCACTGAACTTAGCACAGCCTCTGAGGTCTCAGTGAGAATCCTATGATTAATGTGGTAGCCATTAATGTCAGTAGATTGAACAACTGAAATCTGATTATATTAAAGTGCTTCCCAAACATTAGGGTCACATTAACAGTTTATTGAAACAAGCTGATAAAATTTAAAATGGTCATCTAATTCCCTGGGGTTCCTAATTGTTGCATGATAAATCACTCTGTAGAGAAATCTATTACAATGTTCCAAATGAGAAAATGTAATTTACTGTACCATTAGTGGGGTGTTTGAAGCATATCAGTTCTTTCATAGGCGAGTTTTGCCGGAGTATGTCAAAACTCTATACATAGAGATGCTGTTTTTTCTTTCAGGTCAAGATAATGCTCATGCATTGAGAAGTCTGAATTATGTAAGAAAAATGAAGCACTTTATGGAAACAAATCATCTGACAGTGACTTGCAAGTCTATTACTAAAGGTCCAGCATGAATGAGTATCCATCCATGTTTACGGCATTACTCTACTTACAAGCACATTTTGCAGAGATTAAAAAGTTTTCATGACTCAATTATGTTAGCTTCTTAAGAAAGAATGAGCTAGGTTACTCATGTCAGTGTCTGCAGGATCGGTGCCAGTCTTCATAGCTTTTTTTTCTCAGTGTCAAAAACTTCTACACAATCACCTTTGAGGTCATTCCTGATCATTCCTGTTGGTTTTGCACCTTTCCCAAGTTCAGATATCCCTTTGTCTCAAAAATAGGCATTGTACAGAAAAGCAAAACTGAAACTTTCTAGAGACAAAGGCATTTGCCCACTGAACAATGGAAGAGAGTTGCTGAGGGACTGGACACCCACTGCTGGGCTAAGCAACCTCATGTTTTCTTCATTCACAATGGAGTAAAAATGGCCCATAAATAAGGGACAGCATTTCAACGAAGGGATAACCAGCAGCTAAATGATGAGCACTTCAACATGAACTAATCCAGACACTTGCTTGAGATCACTCCAGTTCTGCATTCCTAACTACCTTGCCATTATCATGCAGCAAGAATGAAGAAAGGGTTTAGTTCTCAACAAAAATATTAGAGTAAACACAACCTCAGCTTCTATTTTCCTCTCCTTCCACCTGGAAGATCCTCCACCAGTTGCTTCTCTGCACAAAGAAGGTATGTGTATGGGACCAGAACCTTGACCAAACCTCAGCTGAAGTCACAATGGACATGTAGTATCAGAGTCACACAAGTCCAGAAAATCAATCCCAAAGAATCCCAAAGAATCCCACATTCTTTGTGCTATACCAGTTGGTAATGTCAACATAGACATTCTGTTCTCTCTTTTTGTGTGTATTATTCTATATCTGTGAAAAAATAGCACAGAGGGACAGAAAAACAAACAAACCGATGATAGAAGGGCTGAGCCCAAGCAGTCACTGATGGAAGTACCAACACACAGCTCTCTGCCAGGAGTATAAGGCAGATTCAGATTCAGCCACCATCCCCATCATCTCAGTCCAGTTTTTTCTCCTATACAGAGTGAAGAACAAGCAGAAAGAGGGAGGGAGAAAGGCTGATGAGTTGCCTCATGTGGAGTCTTATTACACTGGATTGTCGTGCTGGTCCCCTAAAAAGCCATGCCTGTAAGTCCAAAATTACATTGCTGAGATTTGCATTATTCCAGCATAGCAGAACATTCAGAATAATAATAAACAAACAAGTAAATAAAAAAATCGTGAAATAAGGTGAGAACAAATTAATAAATTAGCAGACATTTCCCTGACAGCGACTGATTTCCTAGTCCATGGGTTGTTAATTCACTCTGCCGCTATTGGTTTGGGAGGCACAAAACTGTACATTGCTCACATTCTCTCCCTCCCTCTTTTTTATTCTTCAGGAGCTGGCTGACTTTGAATTGAAGACTGCAGAGTCACAGTGGCTGTGGATGTGCCCCCACAGAGTTTTTTTAATACGCTATTTTACTGGGAAAAGGTTCTTCAGATGTAACTTGTCTGTCAATTTTTCTCTAATTATTATTATTACTGCAATCTATGAATGATATCTATGAATTTCTGTGGATCTGTGATAACTATGGATTTCTAGGCTTTGGCATTAGAAATGTGAACATTGCCTAATGTGCAATTCAGCTCCTCTGAAGCTGCTGAAGGGTTCCATGCTGGTTTGCAGGGACTGCTTGCATACAACACATAAATTGGCTCTTTGAATGTTTAGCAGTAGAGTTTTTTTGTGGTACCCTTTGTGTGAAATTGCCTTCTTAGTTTTAGTAAAACCCAACTGAAGTCAATAGAACTACTGCAGAGATGAATTTGGACCCTTGTATTTTGTTTATTCTTACAAAGAAAAAAGAAAATAAATTGCCTTCATGGAATAAGGAAACATACTTGGTATTTACCTGAAAGCTCTCAAAAGCTTTTCATAAATGCATGTCGTATTTCTGTTCCTGTAAATGTGTATTTATTTTTTTACAAAAAACCTACTTATTAGTAGCACAGTTAAATAAATGTTTGGGATTTGTAGTAAGAGTTTCTTAGCTCAAGCATGATTTACCTTATTGGCTACAATGAATACCAGGGTAAACGCATATTTTGCTGTAACTAAAAATGCATATTATTAATATTTTTATAATAGTTTACATTTATGTAGTGCTTTTCATCCCAAATACCATAGGGTATTATGTATGTGAATAATTTCGTTGAACTAGCATGAATAATCCACTGAAACCAATGGGACTATTCACACAAATAAGACTACTCACATGAATTAGAGCTATAGAATCTGGCCCTCATTCTGCAATGTACTTTTTCTCCACAAAATTGACACCGTGCACATTAGTTTTAAATAAATTAATTGGAGAGAAGATGAAATTGCAATTGCTGCTCCTTCCAATATATTTTCAGAATTTATGAATTTATGAATAAGGGTAGGAGGCCAAATAATTTAATCTCTCTCCCTCTCCCTCTGGAGTATATTAACATGATAGTTTAGTGCTGATTTACAATGAAGATGTCCTTTATTAATGACTTATCCCCAAACAACTTACTGCAAATAAAGGGCTTAACCCTAGAAATTTTTACTTAAGGAAGCAGTTTTTAATCACACCAAAAATCTTATATCACTCACTGGGATAACTCGCATAAGTTAGGATGCCAGGATCACATCACTTGACAGATGAACCAGTGATTAATGTAACTGATTACATTTTGATCTATATTAGTTAAACATTTTATACTGAAACGGTCATTCAAGGAATCAGATTT